>NC_089687.1:38512533-38816331 GCF_031753505.1 Anomalospiza imberbis | reverse complement strand
AAGCCATGGACGGCTGCACGGCCAACACCGCCCTGGCTCTGCAACCCCACCCTGCTGCTGCAGGGCCCTCGGGCCAAAGGCCTGTCCCAAAGCACTGGGGCAGGTGAGGCAGGAGAGCTGGCAGCAGCTGCCTCAGCCCCTGAAGTCCTGCCAGCCCAAGGGGCTGCTTTGCCCAGCGCAGCTTCAGCCGCTGCCCCCTTCTCACCGTCAAGGGATCCTTGCTGAGCACCACGAGGCCTCTGAGCGCCAGGCGACGCCGCTCCCTGCACTCGCTCTGCAGGTGCCTTGACATGATCTTCAGGGATGCTGACACCAGATTTAGTCAAATCCAAGAACTTTAGGACCTGAAAGGCACAGGGCAGTGACAGGGGACCCTGCCGGCAGGAGCCCAGAACCGCACAGGGCTGGGGCCCAGGCAGCAGCACAGGGCGTGGGCACCGTCCTGGCCGCTGTGGCTACGAGAGGGCAGAGAGCTGGGAGGCAGCTCAGCGAGGCAGCGCTGGCCAAACAGGCTCACCTCCACAAGGAATGCCAGGAAGGGCAGATCCCAGTGTGGCGCCTCTCTGCTGAGTGGCTGGAGCAGGTGGAATGCAATGCGGGAACAGAAGGGGACCAAGATATTGCACATCTCCCTGGAAGGGGGAAAAAGCCACCAAGGCCCTGAGGTGGGGGGGCCAAACCCCTCCCAGGACTGACTCACAGAGGTCTGGTTTTTCCCCAGCATCTCTGGAGGGGATGTAGGTGCTTTTTAGGGCAGCTCTTTCTGGACACCCTCCTCTCCCCGCCTTTTCAGTCTCCTTGGCCGTCCCTTGGTGATGAGGCCCTCTGGCCCATGACCACAGGGGCACAGGGCACAGATGCTGGGGGCAGTGGGGAGAAGGGGGTCTCACCTGGCCAACAGACCCACGGCGTAGTGCTGGGTGTCAGCACACAGCAGCATGTCCCAGCCACGCTTGTGCTTCATAGCCTTCACCACACGGTCACAGCGCAGTTGGTAGAGCAGAGCCTTCATGACCTGCACTGCAAACCTGTGTGCAAAGAAAGCCCAGTCACACTGGGAGCACTGGCGCTGGCCACAAGGGCACGGGAAGGACAAGAGGACTGGGACCTGTTGGGCTTGCTGGGAAGGCGGTGTTCCTCCTGGCATGCTCTCCAGAAGTTATCACTTCCTCTGGTGGCGTCCTGCTGTGGTGGTGATGACAACATGGAAGAGCAGAGCCACAAACAGGTGGGAGGAATAAGGGATCATCGCCTTGTTGCACGCAGGCACCTGGACAATCACCCAGATCACCAGAGTTGCCTGCAAGAGAAGCAGCCCCAGGCAGGGCTCAGTGCCGAGGTGTCCATGGGGCAGGGCCCAAGGGCAGACGCTGGGGAGCAGAAGGCCTGGTGCCCCCTGAGCCTGCCCCTGGCCCCGGTTTCAGCCCAGCGCCTGAGGCGGAGAGAGGATGGAGAGCTGCTGGAGAGGCGACCTTGGGGTGAGCAAAGGCCAGTTCCAGAAACTCACAGCCAGGGCAAAAACGTCCTCGTTGTCCCCATCAGACGTGCACATTCTGTGCAGAGGCCAGTCCTCATCACACGGAGCAGTGTTGGCAGCACTTCTCTCCACTGCTGGTCCCGATGATCCTATGGTTCTCCACATCATTGCAGCAGCTCTGTGGGATCAGAGCTCTGTGTCAGGGGCATGTCGGTCACAGCACCATGCCCTGTGCAGCTGTGGGGGCCCAGGTGACAGAGCCCTGGAGCCCTGAAGGGCAGGGAAGGAGCACTGGCAGCAGGCTCAGGAAACAGAGGGGCCCGAGGGTCCTGGGCCTCTCTGCTGTCTGGCAGACCCCACGGGACAGGCTGTGCAGGGCCACGGCCCTAAAGGCTGGCTGAGCCCTGAGCTCTCCAGGCTCGTGGGCCCTGTACCTGTCACACGTTGGGGCACAGCGCAGGAGGGTCAGCACCACGTCAGCAGGGTGTTCTTCAGCCAGCTCACAAGGTCAATTTGCAGCCTGGCATCCACAGAGACGTGGGAGACGAGACTCTGGTGGATGTTCCTTACAATGCCTGGCACCTGGAGGAGGCATGGGGAAGACTTGGAGCACTGTCCAGGGGAGAAACTTCCCATGCTGCCCCCAAGAAGTGGTTTACTTCCCGCCACACTGTGCTGGCCTCAAAGGCTGAGTGGGCCCAGTTACCATGGCTTGAGGGGACACACAATCCTGGGAAGTCCTCCAGGCCTGGCCCCAAGCTGCTTACCTGCTGCTGAGAAAGAACAGCACTCTCCTCGAAAAAATCCATAGTGGGAGCATGAATCATAGTGGGAGTGGGCGTGGTGTCAGTATTTGTGATGCCCTGAGTCTCTTCATTGTTGCTGTTTGTGATGGCCACATCCTCAGTCTTTGACGAGTGAAGAGCCTTTGCCCAGGTTTCAGTCGCTGAGGCGTCAGAGTCTCTGAGCGCTCAGCCGAATCCGGGCTGACATCAGGCTCAGCCTGGAGCTCGGTCAGCCCCGAGTCAGGCTTGGCTGGGCCCTCAGCTGCTGTGCTGCGGTCTTTCTCCGCCGAATGCGCAGGAACTTCCGAACATCTGCAGGAGAACAAAGGACAGGGAAGCCTGGTGTGTTCCATGGAGTGCTCCAAGCGTGGTGCTCGGCTGAGCAGTGACAGCAGGCCCAGCCCAGGTGGGGATGGCTGCTGGTACCTTCAGGCTTTTGCGGAAGCGGCCACGGCTGGGTTCCTGCTCTTGTGTCTGGTCCAGGGCTGCACCTGGAAAAAAGCGAGCACAGCCAGAGCTGAGGGGCTGCTGGAGAGGCCCGGAGAACACAGCCCAGCCCTTTGTTCCCCAGGAAGGGACAGTCCCGGGATGCCCCAGGGGATGGAGCACGGCCACTGCGGGGTGTCTGCCCGGCCACTCTTCCATCCTGTCCATGGGCATGTCCCCAGGGGATGGGATGGGATGGGATGGAATGGGATGGGGTCAAGCTGGCTGCAGCCATCAGCCCTGTGGCTCAGCTCTGCCACTCACCTGAGACAGAGAAACCTCAGGAAGGCTGCAGGACAGCAAGTCCTGCACTCTGGTCTTGAGGGCTCCTGCCACAATGACAGGAGACTCCTTGTAAGGATTGTGGTCACCAATTCCCTCAGTCTGGCCTTGCGGGCACCTGCAAAAGAAAAGCCTCGGGAAGGCCACGGGCTGCCAAGTCCCGACGTCCTGCCACGAGGTCACCTGTAGGAATAACGCCTCGGAAAAGCTCCGGGTCGGACACGAACGAGCGCGCTGTGCGGGGGCTCCTCACGACACCGCTCTGTCCCGTCCTGTTACGTCGCCTGCTCCGAGCACTGTGGCGTGCTCTTGTCACTGCCAGCTCCTATGTCACCACGTGTCACAAAGGGAGGGCCCCTGGACACCCTGTCCCGTTCCATGCCATGGTGACCGTGCTGCAGCGTGTCACAAAGGGCCCTTGCACACACTGTTGCCACCTGCTGTGGGGCCGCCCCCAGCCCACCCTAAGTGGCCAAGGTTGGAAGGAATCCCTGGCCCCAGGTGTCTGAGACAGCCCAACAGGATCTTTAGGAGCAGCTCAAACCATCAGCAAACCCTGCCCTGCTCTGCGGGATCAGGCCATTTAAGAATCCTCAATTCAGGAAGGCTTTACTTCTCATTGGGCCACTGGAGTAGTTCCAAAATTTGCAAACTTCTCAAATTAATAGAGATTGCTGGAGAATGTGAATGATTTGGAAGTTTGTTCCCATCTAAAAGCAGCAACTCATTTGCCGTAACACATTCCACTGAAAGTCTCCTTGGAAACATAGCACTATAGAGAGGCAAAAAGAAGACCATTCTTTGGTGTGCAAATGGTTTTCAATGAAGGGATGATAATGTCGTCATTCTCTTAAGGAATAAAAGCTCTCAAGGAATGAAAGTCCACTCAGTCTTACAAAAGTAGCCCAAACAAATGAGTAGATGGAAAAAGGGCTCATCCTCCCCCAGTAAGTGGCCAATAAGGTACAGCTCTCCCATCTTGTTCCCTGCAGGAGAATCAGGACCACAAAGAGGAAAAGTCACAGATATTCCTTCTGCCCTCCATAAGCAAAGCTGTGCCAAATCACAGATGCTGCCTTCAAGTTTATTCAAATTCCAGCCTAGACCTCTCACCTTCCAGACAACTCCTTCCTCAACACGCTCCCCAACACCAACCCCCCGCAAACACCCGCAGAGAAGCCCTCAACAGCCTGCCAGGACCCCCAGCTGTCCCTGTCCCTCCTCAAAGCTTTCCCACCATCCAGCAGACCCCCTGGTTCCCTGCATGTGCCGTGGGATGGCACTCTGAAGGATCTTCTCCGAGGAATTCCCTGGCAGCAAGCTCAGGCTGCCAGGCCTATGGATCCTGGCTCATCCTGACACGCGGAGCCAGACTCTAAAACTCAGAGACAGAGTGAGTTTTAAAGTAGGTATGTTTATTCAGCCGGACGCATGTGGGACATTTCCCCAAATACATGCGTGCCCCTTGCTTACACACGTGTTCTTTTATCCCTGGAGTGTTACATATGCATTAAGTTTCCCCATGGGCCATTTCCTGGCTCCCCTCCCTCTCCGCTCTGTATGCTAATCAGCTTGTCGGTCCTCTGCGCCTGCGCAGCTGTCTCTGGTGGTCGTCCCAGGCTTCGGGGGTCGTAAAAGGGATGAAGTAAGAATGGTCTTCTTCAGGCTGACTTTTCGACCCCACTGCTTTGCACATGCCCATTGATTCCTTGGCCACGGTCCAAGCCTGGGGTCAGGATCCATCTGTTCCCAGAACATAAGGGGCCCCATTTTCAGTTGTCTTTACACCCTGTATCCTGTTTTCCATATACATTCCTTCTCCTTATCAGGTCTCTCCTTGCTGCTCTGCACGTAGTCTCTTCCTTTCCCATAGGCCAGGATACGGTATATTCTCACGTAACACAAGGATGTGGCCCTAAGCAATATCCATTATTTTATATGCCTATTACTATTCAATACCTTCTAATTAATATCTTCTAGTTCTAACCCCATGTTTCAATCCTTCCCACCAAGCCTTCCTGTGCACGGCTGTTCCACTGGCACATCTGCGCTCAGCTCGGACTTCTCCACTCAGCCAGGGCTGCTGGTAAAGGATTGAGAGCAGCCTGGCAAGCTCTTTTTCCAGCTCCCTCTGTACTCTTGGGGCAGGTAGAACATTCCACAGGAAAGCAACTGGTGCCACAGGGAGTGGGCAGCATCAGGCAGCTCTGGGGAGGCCCCTCAGGACTGCTGTACCCTGAGGGAACACTGTTGGCCATCCCCTGTGTGTATCTGCAAAAGCTTAAAATCAGCTGCCTCAGCTTCCAGGGCCTCTCTTGGCCAGCATCCTGACGTGGATGCAGGACTGCTGCGAGGCACTGCTGGGACCCAGCGGGACAGGACCGGCTGTCTCGTGTCCACGTAGCACCCCTCACGCAGCCAGGGCCATCCCGAAAGCAGACAGACGCTCCCGTGTCAGCAGAGAGGAGCAAGGAGCACTGGGCTCCTCTCAGGGTACCTCAGCTGGGCTCGCTCCACAACACGCCTCCATTGTAAGGCCTGCTGATGCCCAGCTGCCAGAAATGCCCACCTTGTGCTCTCCAAGATGCACAGGGAGAGCCAATGAGCAGGACACTTTGGGAGGCAAACCTTCCAAGCCTTTCTGAGGCCAGGCACGCACCAAGATCAGCCAAGACTCTCCACGCTGCCTGGCCCACCCAGCCCAGCTCTGTGCTGGCCCTGGGCCACAGCAGCTCCCACCAAGCAGGAGGCAAATGCATATTGCCAAGAGCTGAAACCCAGCTGTCTTGGTTTGGAAAGACAGGTGTCTGCTAAGGAAGGCAGGAACCTCCCCTGAAATGGAAAAATGTAGACCTCTTCCCTCTGAATTGCTCTAAGTTTGAAATTAAGGGGGGCTCCCAGGCAAAAATATGGGAGCAGGAATACCAGTTCTTTATTAGGGAAGGAAATAACAGATAAAATAAACAATGCAGTGAACTAAAACAACACTGACAGAGTCAGAATACAACCTGACACCCTGGTGGACAGGGTGTTGGTAGCAGTCCAATTGGAATTGTGGCTGCAGTCCTCCCGGAGTGTCAGGTGTGGTTCTGTTGGAGAAGTGATCTTGTGGAAAAGGGTGCAGTCTTCCTCTGAAGAGGCAGTGGAAGAGGCAGCTGTTCCTCTGGGAAAATCCAGCGCAGAAATAGCTTTGCTCCTGGGCCAGAAGTTCAAGACCATACATGCAGGTAGGGATGCTTGGCTCCTCCCTCTGGGCGGAGCATCTCACAATGGCATGTTACAGTTCTTTTCAGTCTTGCAGTGGCCCACTATCAGCAGATGTCTTTCCAGAGGGAGGATTGATTGTGGAAGAGGTAAGGAACAACTGCCCGCTTCACACAAGACAACTGCCATACAGATGGCAAATAGAATACATCTTGCTTTTTTCGATCTGGGGCAACAGCAGACAGGGAAGATGTGAAAAGGGTGTGTGTAAAGGCCTTTTAATTCACAGCTCCCACAGAGAGCTTTGGGGCTCACAGCGGGACAGAGACGGTTCTGCTCGCACCTCTGTCCAAAGGGGGGTAACACATCCTGCTGCAGGTGCTTGGCTTGGTCTCGGCAGGTCCAGGTGGATGCCAAACCTGCTCTTCACAGCCTTCTTCCTGCCCCTCTGCCAAGTGCAATGGGCCTTCAAGGACTGAAAGGAGCACAGAGAGCCAAAGGGGGATACTCGCACCTACCTCACTGGGAGCTCCCTGGGAAGCACTTTCCTTGAGAAGCAAGCCCCTTTCCTCCAAAGGCGTTTCCCAAAATGTGTAGGTTTTCTGGGGAACAACAACACTCCCTCAAGAAACGCTGGCAAGGCTGAAAGACTTCAGGTCCTTTCAGGACAGGCACTCCAGCTCTAGCTCGTATTCCCCCAAGCGTGTTTCCAGGTGGAGGCTCAGACGTGCAGCCTCAGGCCCTCTACAAACATGAGCTGCCCGCTGCCTCTTCAGCTGCCTCAACTCCTGCCTGCACTCACGGCACCAAAACTAGGCTGGTCCCGGCCAGAGCCCAGAGCCCTGTTCCCACAGGATGCTCTTGCCAGCACCTTCCAGCACGCAGCGCTTTTCATGCCTGCTCCCAACAGGCTTTGGAAGGCAGAGCCCAACCTGGCTGCCTCTGCCACCAGCACACCCCAAACACAGGCGGAGGAAGAAGCAGCAGGGGCTGTTTTGCGGCCATGGCCCAGAGAAACTGGAAGGGCGCCCACCCTGTGGGCTCACTTGGTTGGCTTTCTGACTGGCTCTGAGCCTGGGGCTGCCATTCTTCACTTGTGGGGACCAGAACCACACCTAGGATCCCGGCACTGCCTGACAGCGCTCCAGGCACTGGCACGGTCGCGCGTCCGAGTCTCGGGCACCGCGCTGCTGCTTCATTTGCCCTCAGGCACACCCAAAGCTCCCTGTTAAGCCCGGATGGTCGCTGGTTCTGCCCTCTTCCTCATCCTGTGCAGGGATGGAGCACCGCTGTGCTTTCAGGAAGCTATTCTTGAAAACCTCCAGCATTCCAAGCTCCTTTGCCCTCTGTGGATGCTTGCCATGGAATCCCTCACAGCTGGGTTCAGAGCATACTCAGGCTGGCTCTTCCAAAGTTCTAGGGGCTCCAAGGTGCTCAGCAAGATCTCTAACTCCACAGTGTTGTGGAATTTCAGCACAGGCACCTTTCCAGCCTGATCTGCCCTCGTTCCTCTGTGTGTGTGCACAAACCATGGCATGGAAGAGGACGGCAGCAGGGGCCTGTGTGCCCCAGGGCTCGGGATTTGCGTCGCTTCATCTCCACAGAGATGGAGGCAAAGTGAAGAAGCCAAACTGTTTATTAATGGAAGATGAAACCAAGGGCTGAGGTGGGAGGGAAAAATTGGGATCGGCAGGATCTGAGGGCTGGAGGGAAAGAGGTGTCAACAGGGAGGGAGAGTGGAGGGAAAAAGAGGGGATGGGCAATGTCTGAGGGCTGGAGGGAAGAAGCTATCTATAAGCAGGGAGAGGGCTGGAGCCCTGCAAGTTTCCCACAGGGTCAGGCGTTCCAATCATCCGCTGTGCCTGGAGCTCCAGCTGGTCTCTTCTGGTCTCAAGGTAGTCTCATCTTCCATGGCATTTGGAGGCCTGATGCAGACACTGGTTCTTCTGAGCCAGTTCTGCAGCTCTTTCATTGAATAGATGCTGAAATTCCATGTTTGTCTGGGAAGGTCTGTCATCTCTCCTCAGGGCTTGAAGGGCTGGAAGAGAGAGGAGCAGAGCCCCAGTTAGAGCCAGGAATCCTAGGAGACCTTCCTGTGAGGTCCATCACACCCAGCTCTTGCCATAGCCACAAGAAAAGGGGGTGTCAACTGGATCAGCCTGCCATGAGTCCGCCCCTCCGAGACCCTGAAATCTCTCTGTGCTCTGCCCACGCCACCTGTTATCCACACAAGGAGCAAAGCCCACCCCAGCCGGGACAGGGATTGCAGCACCCTGCCCAGGCATTGCACCTCTCCCGCCAGTCCCCGCTGTCAGCCCGCTGCCCTCACTCACCCTGACTGAGGGCGTGGAGCTCTTCCTGCTGCCCCATCAGAAGCACCCCGGCCATCCCTGTGAACACAGAGGTTGTCACGGCGCTGCCAGCGGCACAGCTCCCTGCCAGCGGCGCTGCCAGCCCTGTGGCCACACGCCCTGGTGGCCCGGCAGGGCTCAGCCCGGGCCCTTGCCGCACGCTGCCGCCCCAGGGCACGGCTGCCGGAGGGCGGCAGCAGCGCCGAGGCCAGGCGGGGCTCCACGGCGCCGGGCCCGGATGGCGCTGCCGGGGCAGCAGCCGGGGCTGGGGCCGAGCTGCGGCGGGGCGGGGAGGGAGCCCGGGCTCGTGGCTCACCCATGAACCTGACGGCCGCCTCTCGCAGGGGCTCCTGTGGGCTGTCCAGGTAGGGAAGGGTCTGGCGCAGGTGCTCGGCCACTCGGCTCCTGTCCTCTTCCAGCTGCAGAGAGCGGCAGGAGGGAAGGGTTGGCGCGGGCTCGGCCCCTGGGCCGGGCGCTCCCTGCGCCCTGCCCCGGCCTCCCCTGCCCACACAGCCCCGAGGCCCGGCCAGCAGCCGCTGGCACCGGGCTCTGGAGGGGGCAGAGGGCCGGCTGCTGCCCGGGGAGCCACGGGGCCGCCCCGCAGCCCTGCCGGGCCGGGCTCCATCAGCACCCGGCTGGGGCCCACGGGAGCCTGGAGAAGAGCCAGTGCGGCCTCTGGGTGCAGCACCGGGCAGGGGCACAGCTGCCAGCCCACACACCGAGCACCGCGCTCAGGGGGCTTCTCCAGGCTGAGCATGGGGCTTCCAGGCCATCCTTACCAGGCGCTCTGCAAACTTCCACAGCTGCTCCTTCTTCACCAGCTGCTTGAGCTTCCTTCTCTTCAGGAACTCGGCCACACGAAGCAGTGTTTCCTGAGAGGCCTGGAGAGCAGCAGAGAGCCAGAGATGGCCCCACAGCCCAGGACACAGGACCCGTGTTCCTGTGCCAAGGCCTGGAGGAGGCTGCAGCCCTGCCAGGCGCCAGGGCAGGAGGCAGCTGAGCTCCCTCCCAGGGATCCACCAGCAACACGCAAAACCTCACCTTTGCAATGCGCTGATTCTCATCATGGCAGTAGAAAAAGAGTGGGAGCAGGCTTTGGCTCAAAATCTTCTCAAGGGGCTTTTTTCCCTCATCCACTACCAGGTCCATCACCCTGAAGAAAAGCTCAAGCGAGAGCACCTGCACATAGCTGTTGTCCTGGAGGAAAGGAAGTGGGTGAAGCCTTAAGACCAATTACTCCAGGTTCACGTGGGCAAAGTTTCTGGGGAGCAGTCATGGCCTGCAGATGGGGACACAGAGCCTTACACGGTCAAAGAGCAGCAGGAGCGCCTCAGCCAGCTTTGGGGCAGTGGTGCTGGATACCAGGATGTCTTTGTGCTGGAGCACATTCCTGAACACACGGAGGCTCATGCTGACCACGTCTCCATCTGCATCTCCCAGCAACTCCAGAAGGCTTTGAGAAACACTGCACATCCTTCTGGCCTGTGTGGAACACAAGGCTGTGCTGGGAAGCCATGGACGGCTGCACGGCCAACACCGCCCTGGCTCTGCAACCCCACCCTGCTGCTGCAGGGCCCTCGGGCCAAAGGCCTGTCCCAAAGCACTGGGGCAGGTGAGGCAGGAGAGCTGGCAGCAGCTGCCTCAGCCCCTGAAGTCCTGCCAGCCCAAGGGGCTGCTTTGCCCAGCGCAGCTTCAGCCGCTGCCCCCTTCTCACCGTCAAGGGATCCTTGCTGAGCACCACGAGGCCTCTGAGCGCCAGGCGACGCCGCTCCCTGCACTCGCTCTGCAGGTGCCTTGACATGATCTTCAGGATGCTGACACCAGATTTAGTCAAATCCAAGAACTTTAGGACCTGAAAGGCACAGGGCAGTGA
Source organism: Anomalospiza imberbis (assembly GCF_031753505.1). Classification (NCBI taxonomy): domain Eukaryota; kingdom Metazoa; phylum Chordata; class Aves; order Passeriformes; family Viduidae; genus Anomalospiza; species Anomalospiza imberbis. The sequence goes on along the minus strand of NC_089687.1, from coordinate 38,805,873 downwards.
CAGGGGACCCGGCCGGCAGGAGCCCAGAACCGCACAGGGCTGGGCCCAGGCAGCAGCACAGGGCGTGGGCACCGTCCTGGCCGCTGTGGCTACGAGAGGGCAGAGAGCTGGGAGGCAGCTCAGCGAGGCAGCGCTGGCCAACAGGCTCACCTCCACAAGGAATGCCAGGAAGGGCAGATCCCAGTGTGGCGCCTCTCTGCTGAGTGGCTGGAGCAGGTGGAATGCAATGCGGGAACAGAAGGGGACCAAGATATTGCACATCTCCCTGGAAGGGGGAAAAAGCCACCAAGGCCCTGAGGTGGGGGGGCCAAACCCCTCCCAGGACTGACTCACAGAGGTCTGGTTTTTCCCCAGCATCTCTGGAGGGGATGTAGGTGCTTTTTAGGGCAGCTCTTTCTGGACACCCTCCTCTCCCCGCCTTTTCCAGTCTCCTTGGCCGTCCCTTGGTGATGAGGCCCTCTGGCCCATGACCACAGGGGCACAGGGCACAGATGCTGGGGGCAGTGGGGAGAAGGGGGTCTCACCTGGCCAACAGACCCACGGCGTAGTGCTGGGTGTCAGCACACAGCAGCATGTCCCAGCCACGCTTGTGCTTCATAGCCTTCACCACACGGTCACAGCGCAGTTGGTAGAGCAGAGCCTTCATGACCTGCACTGCAAACCTGTGTGCAAAGAAAAGCCCAGGTCACACTGGGAGCACTGGCGCTGGCCACAAGGGCACGGGAAGGACAAGAGGACTGGGACCTGTTGGGCTTGCTGGGAAGGCGGTGTTCCTCCTGGCATGCTCTCCAGAAGTTATCAACTTCCTCTGGTGGCGTCTGCTGTGTGGTGATGACAACATGGAAGAGCAGAGCCACAAACAGGTGGGAGGAATAAGGGATCATCGCCTTGTTGCACGCAGGCACCTGGACAATCACCCAGATCACCAGAGTTGCCTGCAAGAGAAGCAGCCCCAGGCAGGGCTCAGTGCCGAGGTGTCCATGGGGCAGGGCCCAAGGGCAGACGCAGGGGAGCAGAAGGCCTGGTGCCCCCTGAGCCTGCCCCTGGCCCCGGTTTCAGCCCAGCGCCTGAGGCGGAGAGAGGATGGAGAGCTGCTGGAGAGGCGACCTGGGGGTGAGCAAAGGCCAGTTCCAGAAACTCACAGCCAGGGCAAAAACGTCCTCGTTGTCCCCATCAGACGTGCACATTCTGTGCAGAGGCCAGTCCTCCATCACACGGAGCAGTGTTGGCAGCACTTTCTCCACTGCTGGTCCCGATGATCCTATGGTTCTCCACATCATTGCAGCAGCTCTGTGGGATCAGAGCTCTGTGTCAGGGGCATGTCGGTCACAGCACCATGCCCTGTGCAGCTGTGGGGGCCCAGGTGACAGAGCCCTGGAGCCCTGAAGGGCAGGGAAGGAGCACTGGCAGCAGGCTCAGGAAACAGAGGGGCCCGAGGGTCCTGGGCCTCTCTGCCTGTCTGGCAGACCCCACGGGACAGGCTGTGCAGGGCCACGGGCCCTAAAGGCTGCTGAGCCCTGAGCTCTCAAGGCTCGTGGGCCCTGTACCTGTCACACGTTGGGGCACAGCGCAGGAGGGTCAGCACCACGTCAGCAGGGTGTTCTTCAGCCAGCCTCACAAGGTCAATTTGCAGCCTGGCATCCACAGAGACGTGGGAGACGAGACTCTGGTGGATGTTCCTTACAATGCCTGGCACCTGGAGGAGGCATGGGGAAGACTTGGAGCACTGTCCAGGGGAGAAACTTCCCATGCTGCCCCCAAGAAGTGGTTTACTTCCCGCCACACTGTGCTGGCCTCAAAGGCTGAGTGGGCCCAGTTACCATGGCTTGAGGGGACACACAATCCTGGGAAGTCCTCCAGGCCTGGCCCCAAGCTGCTTACCTGCTGCTGAGAAAGAACAGCACTCTCCTCGAAAAAATCCATAGTGGGAGCATGAATCATAGTGGGAGTGGGCGTGGTGTCAGTATTTGTGATGCCCTGAGTCTCTTCATTGTTGCTGTTTGTGATGGCCACATCCTCAGTCTTTGACGAGTGAAGAGCCTTTGCCCAGGTTTCAGTCGCTGAGGCGTCAGAGTCTTCTGAGCGCTCAGCCGAATCCGGGCTGACATCAGGCTCAGCCTGGAGCTCGGTCAGCCCCGAGTCAGGCTTGGCTGGGCCCTCAGCTGCTGTGCTGCCGGTCTTTCTCCGCCGAATGCGCAGGAACTTCCGGAACATCTGCAGGAGAACAAAGGACAGGGAAGCCTGGTGTGTTCCATGGAGTGCTCCAAGCGTGGTGCTCGGCTGAGCAGTGACAGCAGGCCCAGCCCAGGTGGGGATGGCTGCTGGTACCTTCAGGCTTTTGCGGAAGCGGCCACGGCTGGGTTCCTGCTCTTGTGTCTGGTCCAGGGCTGCACCTGGAAAAAAGCGAGCACAGCCAGAGCTGAGGGGCTGCTGGAGAGGCCGGAGAACACAGCCCAGCCCTTTGTTCCCCAGGAAGGGACAGTCCCGGGATGCCCCAGGGGATGGAGCACGGCCACTGCGGGGTGTCTGCCCGGCCACTCTTCCATCCTGTCCATGGGCATGTCCCCAGGGGATGGGATGGGATGGGATGGAATGGGATGGGGTCAAGCTGGCTGCAGCCATCAGCCCTGTGGCTCAGCTCTGCCACTCACCTGAGACAGAGAAACCTCAGGAAGGCTGCAGGACAGCAAGTCCTGCACTCTGGTCTTGAGGGCTCCTGCCACAATGACAGGAGACTCCTTGTAGGGATTGTGGTCACCAATTCCCTCAGTCTGGCCTTGCGGGCACCTGCAAAAGAAAAGCCTCGGGAAGGCCACGGGCTGCCAAGTCCCGATGTCCTGCCACGAGGTCACCTGTAGGAATAACGCCTCGGAAAAGCTCCGGGTCGGACACGAACGAGCGCGCTGTGCGGGGGCTCCTCACGACACCGCTCTGTCCCGTCCTGTTACGTCGCCTGCTCCGAGCACTGTGGCGTGCTCTTGTCACTGCCAGCTCCTATGTCACCACGTGTCACAAAGGGAGGGCCCCTGGACACCCTGTCCCGTTCCATGCCATGGTGACCGTGCTGCAGCGTGTCACAAAGGGCCCTTGCACACACTGTTGCCACCTGCTGTGGGGCCGCCCCCAGCCCACCCTAAGTGGCCAAGGTTGGAAGGAATCCCTGGCCCCAGGTGTCTGAGACAGCCCAACAGGATCTTTAGGAGCAGCTCAAACCATCAGCAAACCCTGCCCTGCTCTGCGGGATCAGGCCATTTAAGAATCCTCAATTCAGGAAGGCTTTACTTCTCATTGGGCCACTGGAGTAGTTCCAAAATTTGCAAACTTCTCAAATTAATAGAGATTGCTGGAGAATGTGAATGATTTGGAAGTTTGTTCCCATCTAAAAGCAGCAACTCATTTGCCGTAACACATTCCACTGAAAGTCTCCTTGGAAACATAGCACTATAGAGAGGCAAAAAGAAGACCATTCTTTGGTGTGCAAATGGTTTTCAATGAAGGGATGATAATGTCGTCATTCTCTTAAGGAATAAAAGCTCTCAAGGAATGAAAGTCCACTCAGTCTTACAAAAGTAGCCCAAACAAATGAGTAGATGGAAAAAGGGCTCATCCTCCCCCAGTAAGTGGCCAATAAGGTACAGCTCTCCCATCTTGTTCCCTGCAGGAGAATCAGGACCACAAAGAGGAAAAGTCACAGATATTCCTTCTGCCCTCCATAAGCAAAGCTGTGCCAAATCACAGATGCTGCCTTCAAGTTTATTCAAATTCCAGCCTAGACCTCTCACCTTCCAGACAACTCCTTCCTCAACACGCTCCCCAACACCAACCCCCCGCAAACACCCGCAGAGAAGCCCTCAACAGCCTGCCAGGACCCCCAGCTGTCCCTGTCCCTCCTCAAAGCTTTCCCACCATCCAGCAGACCCCCTGGTTCCCTGCATGTGCCGTGGGATGGCACTCTGAAGGATCTTCTCCGAGGAATTCCCTGGCAGCAAGCTCAGGCTGCCAGGCCTATGGATCCTGGCTCATCCTGACACGCGGAGCCAGACTCTAAAACTCAGAGACAGAGTGAGTTTTAAAGTAGGTATGTTTATTCAGCCGGACGCATGTGGGACATTTCCCCAAATACATGCGTGCCCCTTGCTTACACACGTGTTCTTTTATCCCTGGAGTGTTACATATGCATTAAGTTTCCCCATGGGCCATTTCCTGGCTCCCCTCCCTCTCCGCTCTGTATGCTAATCAGCTTGTCGGTCCTCTGCGCCTGCGCAGCTGTCTCTGGTGGTCGTCCCAGGCTTCGGGGGTCGTAAAAGGGATGAAGTAAGAATGGTCTTCTTCAGGCTGACTTTTCGACCCCACTGCTTTGCACATGCCCATTGATTCCTTGGCCACGGTCCAAGCCTGGGGTCAGGATCCATCTGTTCCCAGAACATAAGGGGCCCCATTTTCAGTTGTCTTTACACCCTGTATCCTGTTTTCCATATACATTCCTTCTCCTTATCAGGTCTCTCCTTGCTGCTCTGCACGTAGTCTCTTCCTTTCCCATAGGCCAGGATACGGTATATTCTCACGTAACACAAGGATGTGGCCCTAAGCAATATCCATTATTTTATATGCCTATTACTATTCAATACCTTCTAATTAATATCTTCTAGTTCTAACCCCATGTTTCAATCCTTCCCACCAAGCCTTCCTGTGCACGGCTGTTCCACTGGCACATCTGCGCTCAGCTCGGACTTCTCCACTCAGCCAGGGCTGCTGGTAAAGGATTGAGAGCAGCCTGGCAAGCTCTTTTTCCAGCTCCCTCTGTACTCTTGGGGCAGGTAGAACATTCCACAGGAAAGCAACTGGTGCCACAGGGAGTGGGCAGCATCAGGCAGCTCTGGGGAGGCCCCTCAGGACTGCTGTACCCTGAGGGAACACTGTTGGCCATCCCCTGTGTGTATCTGCAAAAGCTTAAAATCAGCTGCCTCAGCTTCCAGGGCCTCTCTTGGCCAGCATCCTGACGTGGATGCAGGACTGCTGCGAGGCACTGCTGGGACCCAGCGGGACAGGACCGGCTGTCTCGTGTCCACGTAGCACCCCTCACGCAGCCAGGGCCATCCCGAAAGCAGACAGACGCTCCCGTGTCAGCAGAGAGGAGCAAGGAGCACTGGGCTCCTCTCAGGGTACCTCAGCTGGGCTCGCTCCACAACACGCCTCCATTGTAAGGCCTGCTGATGCCCAGCTGCCAGAAATGCCTACCTTGTGCTCTCCAAGATGCACAGGGAGAGCCAATGAGCAGGACACTTTGGGAGGCAAACCTTCCAAGCCTTTCTGAGGCCAGGCACGCACCAAGATCAGCCAAGACTCTCCACGCTGCCTGGCCCACCCAGCCCAGCTCTGTGCTGGCCCTGGGCCACAGCAGCTCCCACCAAGCAGGAGGCAAATGCATATTGCCAAGAGCTGAAACCCAGCTGTCTTGGTTTGGAAAGACAGGTGTCTGCTAAGGAAGGCAGGAACCTCCCCTGAAATGGAAAAATGTAGACCTCTTCCCTCTGAATTGCTCTAAGTTTGAAATTAAGGGGGGCTCCCAGGCAAAAATATGGGAGCAGGAATACCAGTTCTTTATTAGGGAAGGAAATAACAGATAAAATAAACAATGCAGTGAACTAAAACAACACTGACAGAGTCAGAATACAACCTGACACCCTGGTGGACAGGGTGTTGGTAGCAGTCCAATTGGAATTGTGGCTGCAGTCCTCCCGGAGTGTCAGGTGTGGTTCTGTTGGAGAAGTGATCTTGTGGAAAAGGGTGCAGTCTTCCTCTGAAGAGGCAGTGGAAGAGGCAGCTGTTCCTCTGGGAAAATCCAGCGCAGAAATAGCTTTGCTCCTGGGCCAGAAGTTCAAGACCATACATGCAGGTAGGGATGCTTGGCTCCTCCCTCTGGGCGGAGCATCTCACAATGGCATGTTACAGTTCTTTTCAGTCTTGCAGTGGCCCACTATCAGCAGATGTCTTTCCAGAGGGAGGATTGATTGTGGAAGAGGTAAGGAACAACTGCCCGCTTCACACAAGACAACTGCCATACAGATGGCAAATAGAATACATCTTGCTTTTTTCGATCTGGGGCAACAGCAGACAGGGAAGATGTGAAAAGGGTGTGTGTAAAGGCCTTTTAATTCACAGCTCCCACAGAGAGCTTTGGGGCTCACAGCGGGACAGAGACGGTTCTGCTCACACCTCTGTCCAAAGGGGGGTAACACATCCTGCTGCAGGTGCTTGGCTTGGTCTCGGCAGGTCCAGGTGGATGCCAAACCTGCTCTTCACAGCCTTCTTCCTGCCCCTCTGCCAAGTGCAATGGGCCTTCAAGGACTGAAAGGAGCACAGAGAGCCAAAGGGGGATACTCGCACCTACCTCACTGGGAGCTCCCTGGGAAGCACTTTCCTTGAGAAGCAAGCCCCTTTCCTCCAAAGGCGTTTCCCAAAATGTGTAGGTTTTCTGGGGAACAACAACACTCCCTCAAGAAACGCTGGCAAGGCTGAAAGACTTCAGGTCCTTTCAGGACAGGCACTCCAGCTCTAGCTCGTATTCCCCCAAGTGTGTTTCCAGGTGGAGGCTCAGACGTGCAGCCTCAGGCCCTCTACAAACATGAGCTGCCCGCTGCCTCTTCAGCTGCCTCAACTCCTGCCTGCACTCACGGCACCAAAACTAGGCTGGTCCCGGCCAGAGCCCAGAGCCCTGTTCCCACAGGATGCTCTTGCCAGCACCTTCCAGCACACAGCGCTTTTCATGCCTGCTCCCAACAGGCTTTGGAAGGCAGAGCCCAACCTGGCTGCCTCTGCCACCAGCACACCCAAAACACAGGCGGAGGAAGAAGCAGCAGGGGCTGTTTTGCGGCCATGGCCCAGAGAAACTGGAAGGGCGCCCTCCCTGTGGGCTCACTTGGTTGGCTTTCTGACTGGCTCTGAGCCTGGGGCTGCCATTCTTCACTTGTGGGGACCAGAACCACACCTAGGATCCCGGCACTGCCTGACAGCGCTCCAGGCACTGGCACGGTCGCGCGTCCGAGTCTCGGGCACCGCGCTGCTGCTTCATTTGCCCTCAGGCACACCCAAAGCTCCCTGTTAAGCCCGGATGGTCGCTGGTTCTGCCCTCTTCCTCATCCTGTGCAGGGATGGAGCACCGCTGTGCTTTCAGGAAGCTATTCTTGAAAACCTCCAGCATTCCAAGCTCCTTTGCCCTCTGTGGATGCTTGCCATGGAATCCCTCACAGCTGGGTTCAGAGCATACTCAGGCTGGCTCTTCCAAAGTTCTAGGGGCTCCAAGGTGCTCAGCAAGATCTCTAACTCCACAGTGTTGTGGAATTTCAGCACAGGCACCTTTCCAGCCTGATCTGCCCTCGTTCCTCTGTGTGTGTGCACAAACCATGGCATGGAAGAGGACGGCAGCAGGGGCCTGTGTGCCCCAGGGCTCGGGATTTGCGTCGCTTCATCTCCACAGAGATGGAGGCAAAGTGAAGAAGCCAAACTGTTTATTAATGGAAGATGAAACCAAGGGCTGAGGTGGGAGGGAAAAATTGGGATCGGCAGGATCTGAGGGCTGGAGGGAAAGAGGTGTCAACAGGGAGGGAGAGTGGAGGGAAAAAGAGGGGATGGGCAATGTCTGAGGGCTGGAGGGAAGAAGCTATCTATAAGCAGGGAGAGGGCTGGAGCCCTGCAAGTTTCCCACAGGGTCAGGCGTTCCAATCATCCGCTGTGCCTGGAGCTCCAGCTGGTCTCTTCTGGTCTCAAGGTAGTCTCATCTTCCATGGCATTTGGAGGCCTGATGCAGACACTGGTTCTTCTGAGCCAGTTCTGCAGCTCTTTCATTGAATAGATGCTGAAATTCCATGTTTGTCTGGGAAGGTCTGTCATCTCTCCTCAGGGCTTGAAGGGCTGGAAGAGAGAGGAGCAGAGCCCCAGTTAGAGCCAGGAATCCTAGGAGACCTTCCTGTGAGGTCCATCACACCCAGCTCTTGCCATAGCCACAAGAAAAGGGGGTGTCAACTGGATCAGCCTGCCATGAGTCCGCCCCTCCGAGACCCTGAAATCTCTCTGTGCTCTGCCCACGCCACCTGTTATCCACACAAGGAGCAAAGCCCACCCCAGCCGGGACAGGGATTGCAGCACCCTGCCCAGGCATTGCACCTCTCCCGCCAGTCCCCGCTGTCAGCCCGCTGCCCTCACTCACCCTGACTGAGGGCGTGGAGCTCTTCCTGCTGCCCCATCAGAAGCACCCCGGCCATGCCTGTGAACACAGAGGTTGTCACGGCGCTGCCAGCGGCACAGCTCCCTGCCAGCGGCGCTGCCAGCCCTGTGGCCACACGCCCTGGTGGCCCGGCAGGGCTCAGCCCGGGATCTTGCCGCACGCTGCCGCCCCAGGGCACGGCTGCCGGAGGGCGGCAGCAGCGCCGAGGCCAGGCGGGGCTCCACGGCGCCGGGCCCGGATGGCGCTGCCGGGGCAGCAGCCGCGGCTGGGGCCGAGCTGCGGCGGGGCAGGGAGGGAGCCCGGGCTCGTGGCTCACCCATGAACCTGACGGCCGCCTCTCGCAGGGGCTCCTGTGGGCTGTCCAGGTAGGGAAGGGTCTGGCGCAGGTGCTCGGCCACTCGGCTCCTGTCCTCTTCCAGCTGCAGAGAGCGGCAGGAGGGAAGGGTTGGCGCGGGCTCGGCCCCTGGGCCGGGCGCTCCCTGCGCCCTGCCCCGGCCTCCCCTGCCCGCACAGCCCCGAGGCCCGGCCAGCAGCCGCTGGCACCGGGCTCTGGAGGGGGCAGAGGGCCGGCTGCTGCCCGGGGAGCCGCGGGGCCGCCCCGCAGCCCCGCCGGGCCGGGCTCCATCGGCACCCGGCTGGGGCCCACGGGAGCCTGGAGAAGAGCCAGTGCGGCCTCTGGGTGCAGCACCGGGCAGGGGCACAGCTGCCAGCCCACACACCGAGCACCGCGCTCACGGGGCTTCTCCAGGCTGAGCCTGGGGCTTCCAGGCCATCCTTACCAGGCGCTCTGCAAACTTCCACAGCTGCTCCTTCTTCACCAGCTGCTTGAGCTTCCTTCTCTTCAGGAACTCGGCCACACGAAGCAGTGTTTCCCGAGAAGCCTGGAGAGCAGCAGAGAGCCAGAGATGGCCCCACAGCCCGGGGCACAGGACCCGTGTTCCTGTGCCAAGACCTGGAGGAGGCTGCAGCCCTGCCAGGCGCCAGGGCAGGAGGCAGCTGAGCTCCCTCCCAGGGATCCACCAGCAACACGCAAAACCTCACCTTTGCAATGCGCTGATTCTCATCATGGCAGTAGAAAAAGAGTGGGAGCAGGCTTTGGCTCAAAATCTTCTCAAGGGGCTTTTTTCCCTCATCCACTACCAGGTCCATCACCCTGAAGAAAAGCTCAAGCGAGAGCACCTGCACATAGCTGTTGTCCTGGAGGAAAGGAAGTGGGTGAAGCCTTAAGACCAATTACTCCAGGTTCACGTGGGCAAAGTTTCTGGGGAGCAGTCATGGCCTGCAGATGGGGACACAGAGCCTTACGTGGTCAAAGAGCAGCAGGAGCGCCTCAGCCAGCTTTGGGGCAGTGGTGCTGGATACCAGGATGTCTTTGTGCTGGAGCACATTCCTGAACACACGGAGGCTCATGCTGACCACGTCTCCATCTGCATCTCCCAGCAACTCCAGAAGGCTTTGAGATACACTGCACATCCTTCTGGCCTGTGTGGAACACAAGGCTGTGCTGGGAAGCCATGGACGGCTGCACGGCCAACACCGCCCTGGCTCTGCAACCCCACCCTGCTGCTGCAGGGCCCACGGGCCAAAGGCCTGTCCCAAAGCACTGGGGCAGGTGAGGCAGGAGAGCTGGCAGCAGCTGCCTCAGCCCCTGAAGTCCTGCCAGCCCAAGGGGCTGCTTTGCCCAGCGCAGCTTCAGCCGCTGCCCCCTTCTCACCGTCAAGGGATCCTTGCTGAGCACCACGAGGCCTCTGAGCGCCAGGCGACGCCGCTCCCTGCACTCGCTCTGCAGGTGCCTTGACATGATCTTCAGGATGCTGACACCAGATTTAGTCAAATCCAAGAACTTTAGGACCTGAAAGGCACAGGGCAGTGACAGGGGACCCGGCCGGCAGGAGCCCAGAACCGCACAGGGCTGGGCCCAGGCAGCAGCACAGGGCGTGGGCACCGTCCTGGCAGCTGTGGCTGCGAGAGGGCAGAGAGCTGGGAGGCAGCTCAGCGAGGCAGCGCTGGCCAACAGGCTCACCTCCACAAGGAATGCCAGGAAGGGCAGATCCCAGTGTGGCGCCTCTCTGCTGAGTGGCTGGAGCAGGTGGAATGCAATGCGGGAACAGAAGGGGACCAAGATATTGCACATCTCCCTGGAAGGGGGAAAAAGCCACCAAGGCCCTGAGGTGGGGGGGCCAAACCCCTCCCAGGACTGACTCACAGAGGTCTGGTTTTTCCCCAGCATCTCTGGAGGGGATGTAGGTGCTTTTTAGGGCAGCTCTTTCTGGACACCCTCCTCTCCCCGCCTTTTCCAGTCTCCTTGGCCGTCCCTTGGTGATGAGGCCCTCTGGCCCATGACCACAGGGGCACAGGGCACAAATGCTGGGGGCAGTGGGGAGAAGGGGGTCTCACCTGGCCAACAGACCCACGGCGTAGTGCTGGGTGTCAGCACACAGCAGCATGTCCCAGCCACGCTTGTGCTTCATAGCCTTCACCACACGGTCACAGCGCAGTTGGTAGAGCAGAGCCTTCATGACCTGCACTGCAAACCTGTGTGCAAAGAAAAGCCCAGGTCACACTGGGAGCACTGGCGCTGGCCACAAGGGCACGGGAAGGACAAGAGGACTGGGACCTGTTGGGCTTGCTGGGAAGGCGGTGTTCCTCCTGGCATGCTCTCCAGAAGTTATCAACTTCCTCTGGTGGCGTCTGCTGTGTGGTGATGACAACATGGAAGAGCAGAGCCACAAACAGGTGGGAGGAATAAGGGATCATCGCCTTGTTGCACGCAGGCACCTGGACAATCACCCAGATCACCAGAGTTGCCTGCAAGAGAAGCAGCCCCAGGCAGGGCTCAGTGCCGAGGTGTCCATGGGGCAGGGCCCAAGGGCAGACGCAGGGGAGCAGCGGGCCTGGTGCCCCCTGAGCCTGCCCCTGGCCCCGGTTTCAGCCCAGCGCCTGAGGCGGAGAGAGGATGGAGAGCTGCTGGAGAGGCGACCTGGGGGTGAGCAAAGGCCAGTTCCAGAAACTCACAGCCAGGGCAAAAACGTCCTCGTTGTCCCCATCAGACGTGCACATTCTGTGCAGAGGCCAGTCCTCCATCACACGGAGCAGTGTTGGCAGCACTTTCTCCACTGCTGGTCCCGATGATCCTATGGTTCTCCACATCATTGCAGCAGCTCTGTGGGATCAGAGCTCTGTGTCAGGGGCATGTCGGTCACAGCACCATGCCCTGTGCAGCTGTGGGGGCCCAGGTGACAGAGCCCTGGAGCCCTGAAGGGCAGGGAAGGAGCACTGGCAGCAGGCTCAGGAAACAGAGGGGCCCGAGGGTCCTGGGCCTCTCTGCCTGTCTGGCAGACCCCACGGGACAGGCTGTGCAGGGCCACGGGCCCTAAAGGCTGCTGAGCCCTGAGCTCTCAAGGCTCGTGGGCCCTGTACCTGTCACACGTTGGGGCACAGCGCAGGAGGGTCAGCACCACGTCAGCAGGGTGTTCTTCAGCCAGCCTCACAAGGTCAATTTGCAGCCTGGCATCCACAGAGACGTGGGAGACGAGACTCTGGTGGATGTTCCTTACAATGCCTGGCACCTGGAGGAGGCATGGGGAAGACTTGGAGCACTGTCCAGGGGAGAAACTTCCCATGCTGCCCCCAAGAAGTGGTTTACTTCCCGCCACACTGTGCTGGCCTCAAAGGCTGAGTGGGCCCAGTTACCATGGCTTGAGGGGACACACAATCCTGGGAAGTCCTCCAGGCCTGGCCCCAAGCTGCTTACCTGCTGCTGAGAAAGAACAGCACTCTCCTCGAAAAAATCCATAGTGGGAGCATGAATCATAGTGGGAGTGGGCGTGGTGTCAGTATTTGTGATGCCCTGAGTCTCTTCATTGTTGCTGTTTGTGATGGCCACATCCTCAGTCTTTGACGAGTGAAGAGCCTTTGCCCAGGTTTCAGTCGCTGAGGCGTCAGAGTCTTCTGAGCGCTCAGCCGAATCCGGGCTGACATCAGGCTCAGCCTGGAGCTCGGTCAGCCCCGAGTCAGGCTTGGCTGGGCCCTCAGCTGCTGTGCTGCCGGTCTTTCTCCGCCGAATGCGCAGGAACTTCCGGAACATCTGCAGGAGAACAAAGGACAGGGAAGCCTGGTGTGTTCCATGGAGTGCTCCAAGCGTGGTGCTCGGCTGAGCAGTGACAGCAGGCCCAGCCCAGGTGGGGATGGCTGCTGGTACCTTCAGGCTTTTGCGGAAGCGGCCACGGCTGGGTTCCTGCTCTTGTGTCTGGTCCAGGGCTGCACCTGGAAAAAAGCGAGCACAGCCAGAGCTGAGGGGCTGCTGGAGAGGCCGGAGAACACAGCCCAGCCCTTTGTTCCCCAGGAAGGGACAGTCCCGGGATGCCCCAGGGGATGGAGCACGGCCACTGCGGGGTGTCTGCCCGGCCACTCTTCCATCCTGTCCATGGGCATGTCCCCAGGGGATGGGATGGGATGGGATGGAATGGGATGGGGTCAAGCTGGCTGCAGCCATCAGCCCTGTGGCTCAGCTCTGCCACTCACCTGAGACAGAGAAACCTCAGGAAGGCTGCAGGACAGCAAGTCCTGCACTCTGGTCTTGAGGGCTCCTGCCACAATGACAGGAGACTCCTTGTAAGGATTGTGGTCACCAATTCCCTCAGTCTGGCCTTGCGGGCACCTGCAAAAGAAAAGCCTCGGGAAGGCCACGGGCTGCCAAGTCCCGACGTCCTGCCACGAGGTCACCTGTAGGAATAACGCCTCGGAAAAGCTCCGGGTCGGACACGAACGAGCGCGCTGTGCGGGGGCTCCTCACGACACCGCTCTGTCCCGTCCTGTTACGTCGCCTGCTCCGAGCACTGTGGCGTGCTCTTGTCACTGCCAGCTCCTATGTCACCACGTGTCACAAAGGGAGGGCCCCTGGACACCCTGTCCCGTTCCATGCCATGGTGACCGTGCTGCAGCGTGTCACAAAGGGCCCTTGCACACACTGTTGCCACCTGCTGTGGGGCCGCCCCCAGCCCACCCTAAGTGGCCAAGGTTGGAAGGAATCCCTGGCCCCAGGTGTCTGAGACAGCCCAACAGGATCTTTAGGAGCAGCTCAAACCATCAGCAAACCCTGCCCTGCTCTGCAGGATCAGGCCATTTAAGAATCCTCAATTCAGGAAGGCTTTACTTCTCATTGGGCCACTGGAGTAGTTCCAAAATTTGCAAACTTCTCAAATTAATAGAGATTGCTGGAGAATGTGAATGATTTGGAAGTTTGTTCCCATCTAAAAGCAGCAACTCATTTGCCGTAACACATTCCACTGAAAGTCTCCTTGGAAACATAGCACTATAGAGAGGCAAAAAGAAGACCATTCTTTGGTGTGCAAATGGTTTTCAATGAAGGGATGATAATGTCGTCATTCTCTTAAGGAATAAAAGCTCTCAAGGAATGAAAGTCCACTCAGTCTTACAAAAGTAGCCCAAACAAATGAGTAGATGGAAAAAGGGCTCATCCTCCCCCAGTAAGTGGCCAATAAGGTACAGCTCTCCCATCTTGTTCCCTGCAGGAGAATCAGGACCACAAAGAGGAAAAGTCACAGATATTCCTTCTGCCCTCCATAAGCAAAGCTGTGCCAAATCACAGATGCTGCCTTCAAGTTTATTCAAATTTCAGCCTAGACCTCTCACCTTCCAGACAACTCCTTCCTCAACACGCTCCCCAAAACCAACCCCCCGCAAACACCCGCAGAGAAGCCCTCAACAGCCTGCCAGGACCCCCAGCTGTCCCTGTCCCTCCTCAAAGCTTTCCCACCATCCAGCAGACCCCCTGGTTCCCTGCATGTGCCGTGGGATGGCACTCTGAAGGATCTTCTCCGAGGAATTCCCTGGCAGCAAGCTCAGGCTGCCAGGCCTATGGATCCTGGCTCATCCTGACACGCGGAGCCAGACTCTAAAACTCAGAGACAGAGTGAGTTTTAAAGTAGGTATGTTTATTCAGCCGGACGCATGTGGGACATTTCCCCAAATACATGCGTGCCCCTTGCTTACACACGTGTTCTTTTATCCCTGGAGTGTTACATATGCATTAAGTTTCCCCATGGGCCATTTCCTGGCTCCCCTCCCTCTCCGCTCTGTATGCTAATCAGCTTGTCGGTCCTCTGCGCCTGCGCAGCTGTCTCTGGTGGTCATCCCAGGCTTCGGGGGTCGTAAAAGGGATGAAGTAAGAATGGTCTTCTTCAGGCTGACTTTTCGACCCCACTGCTTTGCACATGCCCATTGATTCCTTGGCCACGGTCCAAGCCTGGGGTCAGGATCCATCTGTTCCCAGAACATAAGGGGCCCCATTTTCAGTTGTCTTTACACCCTGTATCCTGTTTTCCATATACATTCCTTCTCCTTATCAGGTCTCTCCTTGCTGCTCTGCACGTAGTCTCTTCCTTTCCCATAGGCCAGGATACGGTATATTCTCACGTAACACAAGGATGTGGCCCTAAGCAATATCCATTATTTTATATGCCTATTACTATTCAATACCTTCTAATTAATATCTTCTAGTTCTAACCCCATGTTTCAATCCTTCCCACCAAGCCTTCCTGTGCACGGCTGTTCCACTGGCACATCTGCGCTCAGCTCGGACTTCTCCACTCAGCCAGGGCTGCTGGTAAAGGATTGAGAGCAGCCTGGCAAGCTCTTTTTCCAGCTCCCTCTGTACTCTTGGGGCAGGTAGAACATTCCACAGGAAAGCAACTGGTGCCACAGGGAGTTGGCGGCATCAGGCAGCTCTGGGGAGGCCCCTCAGGACTGCTGTACCCTGAGGGAACACTGTTGGCCATCCCCTGTGTGTATCTGCAAAAGCTTAAAATCAGCTGCCTCAGCTTCCAGGGCCTCTCTTGGCCAGCATCCTGACGTGGATGCAGGACTGCTGCGAGGCACTGCTGGGACCCAGCGGGACAGGACCCGCTGTCTCGTGTCCACGTAGCACCCCTCACGCAGCCAGGGCCATCCCGAAAGCAGACAGACGCTCCCGTGTCAGCGGAGAGGAGCAAGGAGCACTGGGCTCCTCTCAGGGTACCTCAGCTGGGCTCGCTCCACAACACGCCTCCATTGTAAGGCCTGCTGATGCCCAGCTGCCAGAAATGCCCACCTTGTGCTCTCCAAGATGCACAGGGAGAGCCAATGAGCAGGACACTTTGGGAGGCAAACCTTCCAAGCCTTTCTGAGGCCAGGCACGCACCAAGATCAGCCAAGACTCTCCACGCTGCCTGGCCCACCCAGCCCAGCTCTGTGCTGGCCCTGGGCCACAGCAGCTCCCACCAAGCAGGAGGCAAATGCATATTGCCAAGAGCTGAAACCCAGCTGTCTTGGTTTGGAAAGACAGGTGTCTGCTAAGGAAGGCAGGAACCTCCCCTGAAATGGAAAAATGTAGACCTCTTCCCTCTGAATTGCTCTAAGTTTGAAATTAAGGGGGGCTCCCAGGCAAAAATATGGGAGCAGGAATACCAGTTCTTTATTAGGGAAGGAAATAACAGATAAAATAAACAATGCAGTGAACTAAAACAACACTGACAGAGTCAGAATACAACCTGACACCCTGGTGGACAGGGTGTTGGTAGCAGTCCAATTGGAATTGTGGCTGCAGTCCTCCCGGAGTGTCAGGTGTGGTTCTGTTGGAGAAGTGATCTTGTGGAAAAGGGTGCAGTCTTCCTCTGAAGAGGCAGTGGAAGAGGCAGCTGTTCCTCTGGGAAAATCCAGCGCAGAAATAGCTTTGCTCCTGGGCCAGAAGTTCAAGACCATACATGCAGGTAGGGATGCTTGGCTCCTCCCTCTGGGCGGAGCATCTCACAATGGCATGTTACAGTTCTTTTCAGTCTTGCAGTGGCCCACTATCAGCAGATGTCTTTCCAGAGGGAGGATTGATTGTGGAAGAGGTAAGGAACAACTGCCCGCTTCACACAAGACAACTGCCATACAGATGGCAAATAGAATACATCTTGCTTTTTTCGATCTGGGGCAACAGCAGACAGGGAAGATGTGAAAAGGGTGTGTGTAAAGGCCTTTTAATTCACAGCTCCCACAGAGAGCTTTGGGGCTCACAGCGGGACAGAGACGGTTCTGCTCACACCTCTGTCCAAAGGGGGGTAACACATCCTGCTGCAGGTGCTTGGCTTGGTCTCGGCAGGTCCAGGTGGATGCCAAACCTGCTCTTCACAGCCTTCTTCCTGCCCCTCTGCCAAGTGCAATGGGCCTTCAAGGACTGAAAGGAGCACAGAGAGCCAAAGTGGGATACTCGCACCTACCTCACTGGGAGCTCCCTGGGAAGCACTTTCCTTGAGAAGCAAGCCCCTTTCCTCCAAAGGCGTTTCCCAAAATGTGTAGGTTTTCTGGGGAACAACAACACTCCCTCAAGAAACGCTGGCAAGGCTGAAAGACTTCAGGTCCTTTCAGGACAGGCACTCCAGCTCTAGCTCGTATTCCCCCAAGCGTGTTTCCAGGTGGAGGCTCAGACGTGCAGCCTCAGGCCCTCTACAAACATGAGCTGCCCGCTGCCTCTTCAGCTGCCTCAACTCCTGCCTGCACTCACGGCACCAAAACTAGGCTGGTCCCGGCCAGAGCCCAGAGCCCTGTTCCCACAGGATGCTCTTGCCAGCACCTTCCAGCACGCAGCGCTTTTCATGCCTGCTCCCAACAGGCTTTGGAAGGCAGAGCCCAACCTGGCTGCCTCTGCCACCAGCACACCCCAAACACAGGCGGAGGAAGAAGCAGCAGGGGCTGTTTTGCGGCCATGGCCCAGAGAAACTGGAAGGGCGCCCTCCCTGTGGGCTCACTTGGTTGGCTTTCTGACTGGCTCTGAGCCTGGGGCTGCCATTCTTCACTTGTGGGGACCAGAACCACACCTAGGATCCCGGCACTGCCTGACAGCGCTCCAGGCACTGGCACGGTCGCGCGTCCGAGTCTCGGGCACCGCGCTGCTGCTTCATTTGCCCTCAGGCACACCCAAAGCTCCCTGTTAAGCCCGGATGGTCGCTGGTTCTGCCCTCTTCCTCATCCTGTGCAGGGATGGAGCACCGCTGTGCTTTCAGGAAGCTATTCTTGAAAACCTCCAGCATTCCAAGCTCCTTTGCCCTCTGTGGATGCTTGCCATGGAATCCCTCACAGCTGGGTTCAGAGCATACTCAGGCTGGCTCTTCCAAAGTTCTAGGGGCTCCAAGGTGCTCAGCAAGATCTCTAACTCCACAGTGTTGTGGAATTTCAGCACAGGCACCTTTCCAGCCTGATCTGCCCTCGTTCCTCTGTGTGTGTGCACAAACCATGGCATGGAAGAGGACGGCAGCAGGGGCCTGTGTGCCCCAGGGCTCGGGATTTGCGTCGCTTCATCTCCACAGAGATGGAGGCAAAGTGAAGAAGCCAAACTGTTTATTAATGGAAGATGAAACCAAGGGCTGAGGTGGGAGGGAAAAATTGGGATCGGCAGGATCTGAGGGCTGGAGGGAAAGAGGTGTCAACAGGGAGGGAGAGTGGAGGGAAAAAGAGGGGATGGGCAATGTCTGAGGGCTGGAGGGAAGAAGCTATCTATAAGCAGGGAGAGGGCTGGAGCCCTGCAAGTTTCCCACAGGGTCAGGCGTTCCAATCATCCGCTGTGCCTGGAGCTCCAGCTGGTCTCTTCTGGTCTCAAGGTAGTCTCATCTTCCATGGCATTTGGAGGCCTGATGCAGACACTGGTTCTTCTGAGCCAGTTCTGCAGCTCTTTCATTGAATAGATGCTGAAATTCCATGTTTGTCTGGGAAGGTCTGTCATCTCTCCTCAGGGCTTGAAGGGCTGGAAGAGAGAGGAGCAGAGCCCCAGTTAGAGCCAGGATCTATAGGAATCCTAGGAGACCTTCCTGTGAGGTCCATCACACCCAGCTCTTGCCATAGCCACAAGAAAAGGGGGTGTCAACTGGATCAGCCTGCCATGAGTCCGCCCCTCCGAGACCCTGAAATCTCTCTGTGCTCTGCCCACGCCACCTGTTATCCACACAAGGAGCAAAGCCCACCCCAGCCGGGACAGGGATTGCAGCACCCTGCCCAGGCATTGCACCTCTCCCGCCAGTCCCCGCTGTCAGCCCGCTGCCCTCACTCACCCTGACTGAGGGCGTGGAGCTCTTCCTGCTGCCCCATCAGAAGCACCCCGGCCATGCCTGTGAACACAGAGGTTGTCACGGCGCTGCCAGCGGCACAGCTCCCTGCCAGCGGCGCTGCCAGCCCTGTGGCCACACGCCCTGGTGGCCCGGCAGGGCTCAGCCCGGGCCCTTGCCGCACGCTGCCGCCCCAGGGCACGGCTGCCGGAGGGCGGCAGCAGCGCCGGGGCCAGGCGGGGCTCCACGGCACCGGGCCCGGATGGCGCTGCCGGGGCAGCAGCCGGGGCTGGGGCCGAGCTGCGGCGGGGCGGGGAGGGAGCCCGGGCTCGTGGCTCACCCATGAACCTGACGGCCGCCTCTCGCAGGGGCTCCTGTGGGCTCTGCAGGTAGGGCAGGGCCCGGCGCAGGTGCTCGGCCACTCGGCTCCTGTCCTCTTCCAGCTGGAGAGAGCGGCAGGAGGGAAGGGTTGGCGCGGGCTCGGCCCCTGGGCCCGGCGCTCCCTGCGCCCTGCCCCGGCCTCCCCTGCCCGCACAG
The DNA here is from genome assembly GCF_031753505.1 of Anomalospiza imberbis. Lineage (NCBI taxonomy): Eukaryota > Metazoa > Chordata > Aves > Passeriformes > Viduidae > Anomalospiza > Anomalospiza imberbis. The sequence goes on along the minus strand of NC_089687.1, from coordinate 38,787,030 downwards.
CCCCGAGGCCCGGCCAGCAGCCGCTGGCACCGGGCTCTGGAGGGGGCAGAGGGCCGGCTGCTGCCCGGGGAGCCGCGGGGCCGCCCCACAGCCCCGCCGGGCCGGGGCTCCATCGGCACCCGGCTGGGGCCCACGGGAGCCTGGAGAAGAGCCAGTGCGGCCTCTGGGTGCAGCACCGGGCAGGGGCACAGCTGCCAGCCCACACACCGAGCACCGCGCTCAGGGGGCTTCTCCAGGCTGAGCATGGGGCTTCCAGGCCATCCTTACCAGGCGCTCTGCAAACTTCCACAGCTGCTCCTTCTTCACCAGCTGCTTGAGCTTCCTTCTCTTCAGGAACTCGGCCACACGAAGCAGTGTTTCCTGAGAGGCCTGGAGAGCAGCAGAGAGCCAGAGATGGCCCCACAGCCCAGGACACAGGACCCGTGTTCCTGTGCCAAGGCCTGGAGGAGGCTGCAGCCCTGCCAGGCGCCAGGGCAGGAGGCAGCTGAGCTCCCTCCCAGGGATCCACCAGCAACACGCAAAACCTCACCTTTGCAATGCGCTGATTCTCATCATGGCAGTAGAAAAAGAGTGGGAGCAGGCTTTGGCTCAAAATCTTCTCAAGGGGCTTTTTTCCCTCATCCACTACCAGGTCCATCACCCTGAAGAAAAGCTCAAGCGAGAGCACCTGCACATAGCTGTTGTCCTGGAGGAAAGGAAGAGGGTGAAGCCTTAAGACCAATTACTCCAGGTTCACGTGGGCAAAGTTTCTGGGGAGCAGTCATGGCCTGCAGATGGGGACACAGAGCCTTACGTGGTCAAAGAGCAGCAGGAGCGCCTCAGCCAGCTTTGGGGCAGTGGTGCTGGATACCAGGATGTCTTTGTGCTGGAGCACATTCCTGAACACACGGAGGCTCATGCTGACCACGTCTCCATCTGCATCTCCCAGCAACTCCAGAAGGCTTTGAGATACACTGCACATCCTTCTGGCCTGTGTGGAACACAAGGCTGTGCTGGGAAGCCATGGACGGCTGCACGGCCAACACCGCCCTGGCTCTGCAACCCCACCCTGCTGCTGCAGGGCCCACGGGCCAAAGGCCTGTCCCAAAGCACCGGGGCAGGTGAGGCAGGAGAGCTGGCAGCAGCTGCCTCAGCTCCTGAAGCCCTGCCAGCCCAAGGGGCTGCTTTGCCCAGCGCAGCTTCAGCCGCTGCCCCCTTCTCACCGTCAAGGGATCCTTGCTGAGCACCACGAGGCCTCTGAGCGCCAGGCGACGCCGCTCCCTGCACTCGCTCTGCAGGTGCCTTGACATGATCTTCAGGATGCTGACACCAGATTTAGTCAAATCCAAGAACTTTAGGACCTGAAAGGCACAGGGCAGTGACAGGGGACCCGGCCGGCAGGAGCCCAGAACCGCACAGGGCTGGGCCCAGGCAGCAGCACAGGGCGTGGGCACCGTCCTGGCAGCTGTGGCTACGAGAGGGCAGAGAGCTGGGAGGCAGATCAGCGAGGCAGCGCTGGCCAACAGGCTCACCTCCACAAGGAATGCCAGGAAGGGCAGATCCCAGTGTGGCGCCTCTCTGCTGAGTGGCTGGAGCAGGTGGAATGCAATGCGGGAACAGAAGGGGACCAAGATATTGCACATCTCCCTGGAAGGGGGAAAAAGCCACCAAGGCCCTGAGGTGGGGGGGCCAAACCCCTCCCAGGACTGACTCACAGAGGTCTGGTTTTTCCCCAGCATCTCTGGAGGGGATGTAGGTGCTTTTTAGGGCAGCTCTTTCTGGACACCCTCCTCTCCCCGCCTTTTCCAGTCTCCTTGGCCGTCCCTTGGTGATGAGGCCCTCTGGCCCATGACCACAGGGGCACAGGGCACAGATGCTGGGGGCAGTGGGGAGAAGGGGGTCTCACCTGGCCAACAGACCCACGGCGTAGTGCTGGGTGTCAGCACACAGCAGCATGTCCCAGCCACGCTTGTGCTTCATAGCCTTCACCACACGGTCACAGCGCAGTTGGTAGAGCAGAGCCTTCATGACCTGCACTGCAAACCTGTGTGCAAAGAAAAGCCCAGGTCACACTGGGAGCACTGGCGCTGGCCACAAGGGCACGGGAAGGACAAGAGGACTGGGACCTGTTGGGCTTGCTGGGAAGGCGGTGTTCCTCCTGGCATGCTCTCCAGAAGTTATCAACTTCCTCTGGTGGCGTCTGCTGTGTGGTGATGACAACATGGAAGAGCAGAGCCACAAACAGGTGGGAGGAATAAGGGATCATCGCCTTGTTGCACGCAGGCACCTGGACAATCACCCAGATCACCAGAGTTGCCTGCAAGAGAAGCAGCCCCAGGCAGGGCTCAGTGCCGAGGTGTCCATGGGGCAGGACCCAAGGGCAGACGCAGGGGAGCAGCGGGCCTGGTGCCCCCTGAGCCTGCCCCTGGCCCCGGTTTCAGCCCAGCGCCTGAGGCGGAGAGAGGATGGAGAGCTGCTGGAGAGGCGACCTGGGGGTGAGCAAAGGCCAGTTCCAGAAACTCACAGCCAGGGCAAAAACGTCCTCGTTGTCCCCATCAGACGTGCACATTCTGTGCAGAGGCCAGTCCTCCATCACACGGAGCAGTGTTGGCAGCACTTTCTCCACTGCTGGTCCCGATGATCCTATGGTTCTCCACATCATTGCAGCAGCTCTGTGGGATCAGAGCTCTGTGTCAGGGGCATGTCGGTCACAGCACCATGCCCTGTGCAGCTGTGGGGGCCCAGGTGACAGAGCCCTGGAGCCCTGAAGGGCAGGGAAGGAGCACTGGCAGCAGGCTCAGGAAACAGAGGGGCCCGAGGGTCCTGGGCCTCTCTGCCTGTCTGGCAGACCCCACGGGACAGGCTGTGCAGGGCCACGGGCCCTAAAGGCTGCTGAGCCCTGAGCTCTCAAGGCTCGTGGGCCCTGTACCTGTCACACGTTGGGGCACAGCGCAGGAGGGTCAGCACCACGTCAGCAGGGTGTTCTTCAGCCAGCCTCACAAGGTCAATTTGCAGCCTGGCATCCACAGAGACGTGGGAGACGAGACTCTGGTGGATGTTCCTTACAATGCCTGGCACCTGGAGGAGGCATGGGGAAGACTTGGAGCACTGTCCAGGGGAGAAACTTCCCATGCTGCCCCCAAGAAGTGGTTTACTTCCCGCCACACTGTGCTGGCCTCAAAGGCTGAGTGGGCCCAGTTACCATGGCTTGAGGGGACACACAATCCTGGGAAGTCCTCCAGGCCTGGCCCCAAGCTGCTTACCTGCTGCTGAGAAAGAACAGCACTCTCCTCGAAAAAATCCATAGTGGGAGCATGAATCATAGTGGGAGTGGGCGTGGTGTCAGTATTTGTGATGCCCTGAGTCTCTTCATTGTTGCTGTTTGTGATGGCCACATCCTCAGTCTTTGACGAGTGAAGAGCCTTTGCCCAGGTTTCAGTCGCTGAGGCGTCAGAGTCTTCTGAGCGCTCAGCCGAATCCGGGCTGACATCAGGCTCAGCCTGGAGCTCGGTCAGCCCCGAGTCAGGCTTGGCTGGGCCCTCAGCTGCTGTGCTGCCGGTCTTTCTCCGCCGAATGCGCAGGAACTTCCGGAACATCTGCAGGAGAACAAAGGACAGGGAAGCCTGGTGTGTTCCATGGAGTGCTCCAAGCGTGGTGCTCGGCTGAGCAGTGACAGCAGGCCCAGCCCAGGTGGGGATGGCTGCTGGTACCTTCAGGCTTTTGCGGAAGCGGCCACGGCTGGGTTCCTGCTCTTGTGTCTGGTCCAGGGCTGCACCTGGAAAAAAGCGAGCACAGCCAGAGCTGAGGGGCTGCTGGAGAGGCCGGAGAACACAGCCCAGCCCTTTGTTCCCCAGGAAGGGACAGTCCCGGGATGCCCCAGGGGATGGAGCACGGCCACTGCGGGGTGTCTGCCCGGCCACTCTTCCATCCTGTCCATGGGCATGTCCCCAGGGGATGGGATGGGATGGGATGGAATGGGATGGGGTCAAGCTGGCTGCAGCCATCAGCCCTGTGGCTCAGCTCTGCCACTCACCTGAGACAGAGAAACCTCAGGAAGGCTGCAGGACAGCAAGTCCTGCACTCTGGTCTTGAGGGCTCCTGCCACAATGACAGGAGACTCCTTGTAAGGATTGTGGTCACCAATTCCCTCAGTCTGGCCTTGCGGGCACCTGCAAAAGAAAAGCCTCGGGAAGGCCACGGGCTGCCAAGTCCCGACGTCCTGCCACGAGGTCACCTGTAGGAATAACGCCTCGGAAAAGCTCCGGGTCGGACACGAACGAGCGCGCTGTGCGGGGGCTCCTCACGACACCGCTCTGTCCCGTCCTGTTACGTCGCCTGCTCCGAGCACTGTGGTGTGCTCTTGTCACTGCCAGCTCCTATGTCACCACGTGTCACAAAGGGAGGGCCCCTGGACACCCTGTCCCGTTCCATGCCATGGTGACCGTGCTGCAGCGTGTCACAAAGGGCCCTTGCACACACTGTTGCCACCTGCTGTGGGGCCGCCCCCAGCCCACCCTAAGTGGCCAAGGTTGGAAGGAATCCCTGGCCCCAGGTGTCTGAGACAGCCCAACAGGATCTTTAGGAGCAGCTCAAACCATCAGCAAACCCTGCCCTGCTCTGCGGGATCAGGCCATTTAAGAATCCTCAATTCAGGAAGGCTTTACTTCTCATTGGGCCACTGGAGTAGTTCCAAAATTTGCAAACTTCTCAAATTAATAGAGATTGCTGGAGAATGTGAATGATTTGGAAGTTTGTTCCCATCTAAAAGCAGCAACTCATTTGCCGTAACACATTCCACTGAAAGTCTCCTTGGAAACATAGCACTATAGAGAGGCAAAAAGAAGACCATTCTTTGGTGTGCAAATGGTTTTCAATGAAGGGATGATAATATCGTCATTCTCTTAAGGAATAAAAGCTCTCAAGGAATGAAAGTCCACTCAGTCTTACAAAAGTAGCCCAAACAAATGAGTAGATGGAAAAAGGGCTCATCCTCCCCCAGTAAGTGGCCAATAAGGTACAGCTCTCCCATCTTGTTCCCTGCAGGAGAATCAGGACCACAAAGAGGAAAAGTCACAGATATTCCTTCTGCCCTCCATAAGCAAAGCTGTGCCAAATCACAGATGCTGCCTTCAAGTTTATTCAAATTCCAGCCTAGACCTCTCACCTTCCAGACAACTCCTTCCTCAACACGCTCCCCAACACCAACCCCCCGCAAACACCCGCAGAGAAGCCCTCAACAGCCTGCCAGGACCCCCAGCTGTCCCTGTCCCTCCTCAAAGCTTTCCCACCATCCAGCAGACCCCCTGGTTCCCTGCATGTGCCGTGGGATGGCACTCTGAAGGATCTTCTCCGAGGAATTCCCTGGCAGCAAGCTCAGGCTGCCAGGCCTATGGATCCTGGCTCATCCTGACACGCGGAGCCAGACTCTAAAACTCAGAGACAGAGTGAGTTTTAAAGTAGGTATGTTTATTCAGCCGGACGCATGTGGGACATTTCCCCAAATACATGCGTGCCCCTTGCTTACACACGTGTTCTTTTATCCCTGGAGTGTTACATATGCATTAAGTTTCCCCATGGGCCAATTCCTGGCTCCCCTCCCTCTCCGCTCTGTATGCTAATCAGCTTGTCGGTCCTCTGCGCCTGCGCAGCTGTCTCTGGTGGTCGTCCCAGGCTTCGGGGGTCGTAAAAGGGATGAAGTAAGAATGGTCTTCTTCAGGCTGACTTTTCGACCCCACTGCTTTGCACATGCCCATTGATTCCTTGGCCACGGTCCAAGCCTGGGGTCAGGATCCATCTGTTCCCAGAACATAAGGGGCCCCATTTTCAGTTGTCTTTACACCCTGTATCCTGTTTTCCATATACATTCCTTCTCCTTATCAGGTCTCTCCTTGCTGCTCTGCACGTAGTCTCTTCCTTTCCCATAGGCCAGGATACGGTATATTCTCACGTAACACAAGGATGTGGCCCTAAGCAATATCCATTATTTTATATGCCTATTACTATTCAATACCTTCTAATTAATATCTTCTAGTTCTAACCCCATGTTTCAATCCTTCCCACCAAGCCTTCCTGTGCACGGCTGTTCCACTGGCACATCTGCGCTCAGCTCGGACTTCTCCACTCAGCCAGGGCTGCTGGTAAAGGATTGAGAGCAGCCTGGCAAGCTCTTTTTCCAGCTCCCTCTGTACTCTTGGGGCAGGTAGAACATTCCACAGGAAAGCAACTGGTGCCACAGGGAGTGGGCGGCATCAGGCAGCTCTGGGGAGGCCCCTCAGGACTGCTGTACCCTGAGGGAACACTGTTGGCCATCCCCTGTGTGTATCTGCAAAAGCTTAAAATCAGCTGCCTCAGCTTCCAGGGCCTCTCTTGGCCAGCATCCTGACGTGGATGCAGGACTGCTGCGAGGCACTGCTGGGACCCAGCGGGACAGGACCGGCTGTCTCGTGTCCACGTAGCACCCCTCACGCAGCCAGGGCCATCCCGAAAGCAGACAGACGCTCCCGTGTCAGCAGAGAGGAGCAAGGAGCACTGGGCTCCTCTCAGGGTACCTCAGCTGGGCTCGCTCCACAACACGCCTCCATTGTAAGGCCTGCTGATGCCCAGCTGCCAGAAATGCCCACCTTGTGCTCTCCAAGATGCACAGGGAGAGCCAATGAGCAGGACACTTTGGGAGGCAAACCTTCCAAGCCTTTCTGAGGCCAGGCACGCACCAAGATCAGCCAAGACTCTCCACGCTGCCTGGCCCACCCAGCCCAGCTCTGTGCTGGCCCTGGGCCACAGCAGCTCCCACCAAGCAGGAGGCAAATGCATATTGCCAAGAGCTGAAACCCAGCTGTCTTGGTTTGGAAAGACAGGTGTCTGCTAAGGAAGGCAGGAACCTCCCCTGAAATGGAAAAATGTAGACCTCTTCCCTCTGAATTGCTCTAAGTTTGCAATTAAGGGGGGCTCCCAGGCAAAAATATGGGAGCAGGAATACCAGTTCTTTATTAGGGAAGGAAATAACAGATAAAATAAACAATGCAGTGAACTAAAACAACACTGACAGAGTCAGAATACAACCTGACACCCTGGTGGACAGGGTGTTGGTAGCAGTCCAATTGGAATTGTGGCTGCAGTCCTCCCGGAGTGTCAGGTGTGGTTCTGTTGGAGAAGTGATCTTGTGGAAAAGGGTGCAGTCTTCCTCTGAAGAGGCAGTGGAAGAGGCAGCTGTTCCTCTGGGAAAATCCAGCGCAGAAATAGCTTTGCTCCTGGGCCAGAAGTTCAAGACCATACATGCAGGTAGGGATGCTTGGCTCCTCCCTCTGGGCGGAGCATCTCACAATGGCATGTTACAGTTCTTTTCAGTCTTGCAGTGGCCCACTATCAGCAGATGTCTTTCCAGAGGGAGGATTGATTGTGGAAGAGATAAGGAACAACTGCCCGCTTCACACAAGACAACTGCCATACAGATGGCAAATAGAATACATCTTGCTTTTTTCGATCTGGGGCAACAGCAGACAGGGAAGATGTGAAAAGGGTGTGTGTAAAGGCCTTTTCATTCACAGCTCCCACAGAGAGCTTTGGGGCTCACAGCGGGACAGAGACGGTTCTGCTCACACCTCTGTCCAAAGGGGGGTAACACATCCTGCTGCAGGTGCTTGGCTTGGTCTCGGCAGGTCCAGGTGGATGCCAAACCTGCTCTTCACAGCCTTCTTCCTGCCCCTCTGCCAAGTGCAATGGGCCTTCAAGGACTGAAAGGAGCACAGAGAGCCAAAGGGGGATACTCGCACCTACCTCACTGGGAGCTCCCTGGGAAGCACTTTCCTTGAGAAGCAAGCCCCTTTCCTCCAAAGGCGTTTCCCAAAATGTGTAGGTTTTCTGGGGAACAACAACACTCCCTCAAGAAACGCTGGCAAGGCTGAAAGACTTCAGGTCCTTTCAGGACAGGCACTCCAGCTCTAGCTCGTATTCCCCCAAGCGTGTTTCCAGGTGGAGGCTCAGACGTGCAGCCTCAGGCCCTCTACAAACATGAGCTGCCCGCTGCCTCTTCAGCTGACTCAACTCCTGCCTGCACTCACGGCACCAAAACTAGGCTGGTCCCGGCCAGAGCCCAGAGCCCTGTTCCCACAGGATGCTCTTGCCAGCACCTTCCAGCACGCAGCGCTTTTCATGCCTGCTCCCAACAGGCTTTGGAAGGCAGAGCCCAACCTGGCTGCCTCTGCCACCAGCACACCCCAAACACAGGCGGAGGAAGAAGCAGCAGGGGCTGTTTTGCGGCCATGGCCCAGAGAAACTGGAAGGGCGCCCTCCCTGTGGGCTCACTTGGTTGGCTTTCTGACTGGCTCTGAGCCTGGGGCTGCCATTCTTCACTTGTGGGGACCAGAACCACACCTAGGATCCCGGCACTGCCTGACAGCGCTCCAGGCACTGGCACGGTCGCGCGTCCGAGTCTCGGGCACCGCGCTGCTGCTTCATTTGCCCTCAGGCACACCCAAAGCTCCCTGTTAAGCCCGGATGGTCGCTGGTTCTGCCCTCTTCCTCATCCTGTGCAGGGATGGAGCACCGCTGTGCTTTCAGGAAGCTATTCTTGAAAACCTCCAGCATTCCAAGCTCCTTTGCCCTCTGTGGATGCTTGCCATGGAATCCCTCACAGCTGGGTTCAGAGCATACTCAGGCTGGCTCTTCCAAAGTTCTAGGGGCTCCAAGGTGCTCAGCAAGATCTCTAACTCCACAGTGTTGTGGAATTTCAGCACAGGCACCTTTCCAGCCTGATCTGCCCTCGTTCCTCTGTGTGTGTGCACAAACCATGGCATGGAAGAGGACGGCAGCAGGGGCCTGTGTGCCCCAGGGCTCGGGATTTGCGTCGCTTCATCTCCACAGAGATGGAGGCAAAGTGAAGAAGCCAAACTGTTTATTAATGGAAGATGAAACCAAGGGCTGAGGTGGGAGGGAAAAATTGGGATCGGCAGGATCTGAGGGCTGGAGGGAAAGAGGTGTCAACAGGGAGGGAGAGTGGAGGGAAAAAGAGGGGATGGGCAATGTCTGAGGGCTGGAGGGAAGAAGCTATCTATAAGCAGGGAGAGGGCTGGAGCCCTGCAAGTTTCCCACAGGGTCAGGCGTTCCAATCATCCGCTGTGCCTGGAGCTCCAGCTGGTCTCTTCTGGTCTCAAGGTAGTCTCATCTTCCATGGCATTTGGAGGCCTGATGCAGACACTGGTTCTTCTGAGCCAGTTCTGCAGCTCTTTCATTGAATAGATGCTGAAATTCCATGTTTGTCTGGGAAGGTCTGTCATCTCTCCTCAGGGCTTGAAGGGCTGGAAGAGAGAGGAGCAGAGCCCCAGTTAGAGCCAGGAATCCTAGGAGACCTTCCTGTGAGGTCCATCACACCCAGCTCTTGCCATAGCCACAAGAAAAGGGGGTGTCAACTGGATCAGCCTGCCATGAGTCCGCCCCTCCGAGACCCTGAAATCTCTCTGTGCTCTGCCCACGCCACCTGTTATCCACACAAGGAGCAAAGCCCACCCCAGCCGGGACAGGGATTGCAGCACCCTGCCCAGGCATTGCACCTCTCCCGCCAGTCCCCGCTGTCAGCCCGCTGCCCTCACTCACCCTGACTGAGGGCGTGGAGCTCTTCCTGCTGCCCCATCAGAAGCACCCCGGCCATGCCTGTGAACACAGAGGTTGTCACGGCGCTGCCAGCGGCACAGCTCCCTGCCAGCGGCGCTGCCAGCCCTGTGGCCACACGCCCTGGTGGCCCGGCAGGGCTCAGCCCGGGCCCTTGCCGCACGCTGCCGCCCCAGGGCACGGCTGCCGGAGGGCAGCAGCAGCGCCGAGGCCAGGCGGGGCTCCACGGCGCCGGGCCCGGATGGCGCTGCCGGGGCAGCAGCCGGGGCTGGGGCCGAGCTGCGGCGGGGCGGGGAGGGAGCCCGGGCTCGTGGCTCACCCATGAACCTGACGGCCGCCTCTCGCAGGGGCTCCTGTGGGCTGTCCAGGTAGGGCAGGGCCCGGCGCAGGTGCTCGGCCACTCGGCTCCTGTCCTCTTCCAGCTGGAGAGAGTGGCAGGAGGGAAGGGTTGGTGCGGGCTCGGCCCCTGGGCCGGGCGCTCCCTGTGCCCTGCCCCGGCCTCCCCTGCCCGCACAGCCCCGAGGCCCGGCCAGCAGCCGCTGGCACCGGGCTCTGGAGGGGGCAGAGGGCCGGCTGCTGCCCGGGGAGCCGCGGGGCCGCCCTGCAGCCCCTCCGGGCCGGGGCTCCATCGGCACCCGGCTGGGGCCCACGGGAGCCTGGAGAAGAGCCAGTGCGGCCTCTGGGTGCAGCACCGGGCAGGGGCACAGCTGCCGGCCCACACACCGAGCACCGCGCTCAGGGGGCTTCTCCAGGCTGAGCCTGGGGCTTCCAGGCCATCCTTACCAGGCGCTCTGCAAACTTCCACAGCTGCTCCTTCTTCACCAGCTGCTTGAGCTTCCTTCTCTTCAGGAACTCGGCCACACGAAGCAGTGTTTCCTGAGAGGCCTGGAGAGCAGCAGAGAGCCAGAGATGGCCCCACAGCCCAGGGCACAGGACCCGTGTTCCTGTGCCAAGGCCTGGAGGAGGCTGCAGCCCTGCCAGGCGCCAGGGCAGGAGGCAGCTGAGCTCCCTCCCAGGGATCCACCAGCAACACGCAAAACCTCACCTTTGCAATGCGCTGATTCTCATCATGGCAGTAGAAAAAGAGTGGGAGCAGGCTTTGGCTCAAAATCTTCTCAAGGGGCTTTTTTCCCTCATCCACTACCAGGTCCATCACCCTGAAGAAAAGCTCAAGCGAGAGCACCTGCACATAGCTGTTGTCCTGGAGGAAAGGAAGAGGGTGAAGCCTTAAGACCAATTACTCCAGGTTCACGTGGGCAAAGTTTCTGGGGAGCAGTCATGGCCTGCAGATGGGGACACAGAGCCTTACGTGGTCAAAGAGCAGCAGGAGCGCCTCAGCCAGCTTTGGGGCAGTGGTGCTGGATACCAGGATGTCTTTGTGCTGGAGCACATTCCTGAACACACGGAGGCTCATGCTGACCACGTCTCCATCTGCATCTCCCAGCAGCTCCAGAAGGCTTTGAGATACACTGCACATCCTTCTGGCCTGTGTGGAACACAAGGCTGTGCTGGGAAGCCGTGGACGGCTGCACGGCCAACACCGCCCTGGCTCTGCAACCCCACCCTGCTGCTGCAGGGCCCTCGGGCCAAAGGCCTGTCCCAAAGCACCGGGGCAGGTGAGGCAGGAGAGCTGGCAGCAGCTGCCTCAGCTCCTGAAGTCCTGCCAGCCCAAGGGGCTGCTTTGCCCAGCGCAGCTTCAGCCGCTGCCCCCTTCTCACCGTCGAGGGATCCTTGCTGAGCACCACGAGGCCTCTGAGCACCAGGCAACGCCGCTGCCTGCACTCGCTCTGCAGGTACCTTGACATGATCTTCAGGATGCTGACACCAGATTTAGTCAAATCCAAGAACTTTAGGACCTGAAAGGCACAGGGCAGTGACAGGGGACCCGGCTGGCAGGAGCCCAGAACCGCACAGGGCTGGGCCCAGGCAGCAGCACAGGGCGTGGGCACCGTCCTGGCCGCTGTGGCTACGAGAGGGCAGAGAGCTGGGAGGCAGCTCAGCGAGGCAGCGCTGGCCAACAGGCTCACCTCCACAAGGAATGCCAGGGCGGGCAGATCCCAGCGTGGCTCCTGTGTGCTGAGCAGCTGGAGCAGATAGCGAAAGATCCGGGAACACGAGCGTATGGAGATGCAGGACATCTCCCTGTCAGGAGTAAAAGTCCATAAGATTGTGAGCCAGGGGAACAAACCTCTCCCAGGATTGACTCACAGTGGTCTGGTCTTTCCCCAGCATACAGCAAGGGGACCTGGGCCATTTGAGATTTGGCTCTTTGTGGGCAGCCCCCTTTCCCTGCTTTTTCCAGGCTGCTTGGCCATCCCTCAGTGACAAGGCCCTCTGGCCCACGACCACGGGGACTGTGTGGGGCCCCCCAGGGGCAGAGCACAAATGTCAGAGGCAGTGGGGAGAAGGGGGTCTCACCTGGCCAGCAGACCCACGGCATAGTGCTGGGTGTCAGCACAGAGCAGCGTGTCCCAGCCACACCTGCGTTCCATTGCCATCACCACATCCTTGTACTGCTCTAGGCACAGCAGGGACTTCAGGGTCCGCACGGCAAACCTGTGTGCAGAGCAAGGCCCGGGTCACACTGGGAGCAGTGGCTCCTGCCCTGTTGATGCAGCAGGGACAGGAGGACTGGAATGGAGCACCTGTTGGGGCTGGTGGCAAGGCCGTGTTGCTCCTGGCATCCCTTCCAGAAGGTATCAACCTCCTCTGGCGTCTCTTCTGTGCTGAAGAACACTTGGAAGAGCAGATGCACAAGTAGACGGGAGGAGTGCACCTTCACGATGTGTGAGACACAGGGCTCCTGGAGGATCTTCCACATCACCACAGTTGCCTGCAAAGGACAAAGCCCCCCGAGACCGCGCTCAGTGCCGAGGTGTCCGTGTGGCAGGGCCCGAGCGTGGCAGGGAGAGGCCCAGAGAAACACAGGGGCAGCAGCGGGACCGGTGGCCCTGCAGCTGCCCCTAGGCCAGGTTTCAGGCCAGCACCTGAGGCAGGGAGATGCAGTGGGGGAAGGAGGAAGGAGAGCTGCAGGAGAGGCGGCTTTGGGGCCAGCAAAGGCCACTGGCCAAAACTCACAGCTAGGGCAAAGACACCCGTTTTGTCCCCATCGGAGGTGCACGTGCTGTGCTTCGGCCAGCTCCCCAGCACATCCAGGAGAATCCGCTGCGCCAGCTTCGCGGTCCTGGGCGAGGACATGATGGTCTTCCACATGGCCATGGCAGCTCTGCGGGGTTAGAGCTCTGTCTCAGGGGGTCTCAGGCACAGCACCGTGGCCTGGGTATCTCTAGGGGCCCGGGCTGACCGCCAGCTCTGCCTCTGCCCACTGCCCCTCGCCAGCAGCACCCAGGCAGCCCAGCCCTGTGGGGACAGGCCCCTGAGGAGCAGCGAGGGAGCATGGCAGCAGGCTCGGGGCTGACATGCCAGGGCTGGGAAAGGGAGCAGCCAGAGGGCCCTGGAACCCTTTGTTGGTCAGACACCTGGGATAAGCTGTACAGGGCGATGGGCTGGGGAGCCCTGAGCCCTCTGGGCAGGTGGGCCCCATACCTGTCACAGGACGGGGCCACACGCAGGAGTGTCATTACTGCGTCATTTGGCTGTGCTTCGGCGAGATGCAGCAGAGTCCTGTTCAGCCTGTGCTCAGCAGAATCATTGGCCATGAGCCACTGGTGGATGTATCTCACCATGGCGGGCACCTGGAGAAGGCACGGGGCGATGTGGAAAGCTGCCAGAGGGAGCGATGTTCCCAGTGTCCCCAGAGAAGTGCTTCCCTTCCCACCGCACTGCGATGGCCTCAAAGGCTCACAGGGACCAGCAGGTGTGGCTGGGGAAGCCATGTGACTCATGAGGGAGTTGAAGCATGGCCACAGGCTGCTTACTTGCTCTGGTCTGGAAACACCCCTCTCCAAAAGCAAATCCAGCAGGGTGGCACTGGTCTCATCTTCCTCCTCCCCCACCCAGGCCAGCTTGGGCACTCTCGGGGGTCTCTGCTCCATGTCAGTGACTGGATTTGTGGGTACTTGCAGGAGAGATGCCTTGGAAAATCTCCAGGTTAGCAGCAGGTCCTGCAGCTGTGCCTGGAATGCACCTTCCAGAGAGAAGCCTCAGGAAGGCTACAGGACAGCAAGCCCTGCGCTCTGGTCTCAAGGGCTCCTGCCACAATGACAGGAGACTCCTGTCAGGGATTGTGGTCTGGCCTCGAGGGCACTGGAGGCAGGGGTGGGAGATGCCTCAGAAAAGCTCTGGGGCACCAAGTGCCACACTGCCCTCAGGGGCACCTGCAGAATCGAAGCCTTGGAAGGCCACAGGTCACCAAGTCCTGTGGTCTGGCCTCGAGGTCAGCTGCAGGAACAACGCCTCAGAAAAGCTCCGGGGGGTCTGCAGAGGTTTTTATAGGGGGGAGTGGTATAGGGCAACCAACCAAGGAGGGCATGGCAGGGGAGGAATCTAGGGCAGGATTAACATTCTATAAACCTATCAGGGAGAGCTGAGGTCCATTGGGATGATCTAGCAAAGGCCGAATGGACATCCCATGGCCCGCTGGAGACTGCTATTCCAAGTCCTGTGAGCTACAAAATTCAGCTGTAACCAGCCGATTTTATCATGTTAGCTTGAAATCCAGGAGAGAAAAGGTAAACACGGAAAAGTGTTCTTCCAATCCTAGTGACAGCTGCGCCTGCACAGCACCTGTGGCCATGGCAGGGCGGTGGGAACTGGATGATCTTTCTGATACTTTGCAGCACAACGTGCTGTGGCATTCTGTGATTCCCCAAGTGGAGAGCAAAACTGAGCCATAGAAGACCCAGCTTTTCTCCGGCGCCTCCTTTGTTCTTTGTTGCAAGCACGTCCAGGATTTAGTTTCAGAGCTGACACATGTGTCTTTACGGTGCCTGCATGAGGGAGAGGGAGGGCAGCTGCAGCGCAGGGCTCGTGCCCCATCAGAGTCTCTCTCTCACCATGGCACCAATGCCGCTGCCTCGGGACGTCCGCCTGTGGAAGGTGGTGACTCTGCCCTCAAGCACGGCCATGGAAGCCAAGCGTTGCTGTGAGGCTGGCAAGTCAAGAGAAAGCCATTGTGGTGAACGCTGATGGAGCCTTTTGCCAAAGCACGGGCAATTGCGCCCACAGTCTCCCCCCGTCTGGCATCCCGGCGGGTGCGGGAGCCTCGTTGAGCAGGTGCCGGCGTTCAGGGTGCTGCTGTGCCTGAGCACGCTCCGGTGCTGTTCCTGTGGGGTCCAGAGGCGCCGGGGCAGCAGCGCCTCCGCAGCCCTGCTCAGTGAGACACGGCCGCCTTCCCCATGGTGACAGCAGCTCTGCGGCCCCAGAGCTCTGTGTCAGGGGGGCCTCGGTCACAGCACCGTGGCCTGGGCAGCCGCGAGAGCCGGGGCCGGCCGCCAGCCCTGCCTCTGCCGCCTGCCCCTTATTGGCAGCAGCCAGTGGCCATGCCCAGGCAACCGCCCCCTGCCCTCCGTGTCCCCAGCCAGCCCAGCCTGGGCACCTTGGGGTGTCCCCTCCCTCCTGCTGGGGTGGTGTCCCAGCATCGAGGGCTTCTGCCGCAGGCCTGGGAGACGATCTGGGGAAGCGCCAGAGCAGCCGGGTGCTGGGAACAAGGCGGCTGCCTGGGGGCCGCTGGTGGCCTCTGACACCCACTTGCTCAGGCCTGCCCACTGCCCCAGCCTCTCAGGGTCTCCCCCAGCCCGGCCAACCTGCCCGGCAGCAGCGCCACAGCCCCGCAGGAGCTCCGGAGGAGCCCCATCAAGAGGCACCTCGGAGCCCTCAGCAATCCAGCCAGCAACACACGGGCAGGAGCAGACGGATGGCGCTTCCTGCCTGGGACAGGGCTTGTGGCCATCTCCAGGCACCGCTCCCGCAGGGATCCCCGCAGCTCCGGCCCTGCCCACCCGCTCTGTGGGCGGCACAAAGGCTTCAGCAGAACCGCCAAAGGCCAAGGGGCCTCTGGCCATTTTCCCTGCAACATTGCACGCCTGGGCACCTGGCTGAGCCCAAGCAAAATTTCCCCCTCCTCCCCTATGCCCTGCACACTCTGGGCAGCAAAAGAAAGATCCTGGGAGTCTGTCTATTATAATACATTCTATATTTACATACTAAAGGAAAACGACATGAAGAAAAGAGCAATTTTGAAGAAAAATAAAATCTCTGCTAACTCAGGTGGCCCCAGCAAAGACAGCCTCCTGGATCAGCCCTCCACAGAGCTCCAGCAGCTCAGCCAGCCAAGCCGCGACAGACGAGGCCGTGTCTGCCATGCCCTGCGCAGCTGATCCCGCAGCCTCTGGAACATTGGGATGGGAGCCTGCTCTACTGCCTTGAGAATGCACATTGTGTCAATTGCCAGGCTTCCAACGGTGAGGCTGATGTCATTTGGGCTCTCCAGGTAGGGCAGGGCCCGGCGCAGGATCTCGGCCACTCGGCTCCTGTCCTCTTCCAGCTGCAGAGAGCGGCAGGAGGGAAGGGTTGGCGCGGGCTCGGCCCCTGGGCCGGGCGCTCCCTGTGCCCTGCCCCGGCCTCCCCTGCCCGCACAGCCCCGAGGCCCGGCCAGCAGCCGCTGGCACCGGGCTCTGGAGGGGGCAGAGGGCCGGCTGCTGCCCGGGGAGCCACGGGGCCGCCCCGCAGCCCCGCCGGGCCGGGGCTCCATCGGCACCCGGCTGGGGCCCACGGGAGCCTGGAGAAGAGCCAGTGCGGCCTCTGGGTGCAGCACCGGGCAGGGGCACAGCTGCCAGCCCACACACCGAGCACCGCGCTCACGGGGCTTCTCCAGGCTGAGCATGGGGCTTCCCGGCCATCCTTACTAGGCGGTTGGCGAAAATCCAGAGTTTCTCCTTCTTGACGAGTCTCGCAAGATCCCTTCTCTTCAGGAACTCGGCCACACAAAGCAGCGTTTCCCGAGAAGCCTGGAGAGCAGCAGAGATACGGGGATGGCCCCACAGCCCAGGGCACAGGACCCACGTGCCTGTGCCAAGGCCTGGAGGAGGCTGCAGCCCGCCAGGGCAGAAGACAGCCGAGCCCCCTGCCAGGGGGACAGCAGCAGCCCACAAAGTCCTCACCTCTGCCACGCGCCGATTCTCATCATGGCAGTGGAAGAAGAGTGGCAGCAGGCTGTGGCGCACTTGTAACTTCAGGGCCTTGCTTTCCCTTCCCAGTGGAAGAGTCAGCAATGTTCTGAAGAGACAAATGGAGAGCAGCTGTACCTGGCTATTGTCCTGTATTAAGAGACAAAAAGAAGACCTCAGCATGGGCTGCGAGGGGGCTCAGCTGGGCGCATGCCTGTAAATCCATAGGGCACCAAGTGTCTGGGCAGTACCCAGTGGCCGTGGCTGGGGGCACAGAGCCTTACGAGGTCAAAGAGTAGCACAAGTGCCTCAGCCAGCTGCAGGGCGATGGGGCTGCCTATCCATCTGTCGCTGTCCAAGATTATAAAGCTGAGTACCATGACTGTTATCTTAACAATCTCTCCATCTGCATCCCGCAGGAGCTCCACAAGACTTTCAGTCAGGCTCCACATTGTTTTGGTCTGTGTAGAACACAAGTTTGTGAATGGCCACCCTGCTGCCACAGGGCCTAGAGGCCAAAGGCCTGTCCCGATGCACTCGGGCAGCTGAAGTGGGAGGCAGGAGAGCTGGGAGCAGCTACCCCAGCGCCCAAACTACAGCCAAGCCCAAGCGACGGTGTTCCCCAGCCCCATGCTGCCTGCACGGCTTCAGCCACTGCCCCCTTCTCACCGTCGAGGGATTGTCAGTGAGCTTGAGAAGGCCCTTGAGTGCCAGGCGACGCCTCTCCCTGCACTCGCTCCGCAGGTGCTTTGAGAAGATTTGCAGGACTCTGTCAGCCTCGCGTTCACTCAAGTCCAGGTGTTTGAGGACCTGAAAGGCACGGGGCAGTGACAGGGGACCCGGCCGGCAGGAGCCCAGAACCGCACAGGGCTGGGCCCAGGCAGCAGCACAGGGCGTGGGCACCGTCCTGGCCGCTGTGGCTACGAGAGGGCAGAGAGCTGGGAGGCAGCTCAGCGAGGCAGCGCTGGCCAACAGGCTCACCTCCACAAGGAATGCCAGGGCGGGCAGATCCCAGCGTGGCTCCTGTGTGCTGAGCAGCTGGAGCAGATAGCGAAAGATCCGGGAACACGAGCGTATGGAGATGTAGGACATCTCCCTGTCAGGAGTAAAAGTCCATAAGATTGTGAGCCAGGGGAACAAACCTCTCCCAGGATTGACTCACAGTGGTCTGGTCTTTCCCCAGCATACAGCAAGGGGACCTGGGCCATTTGAGATTTGGCTCTTTGTGGGCACCCCCATTTCCCTGCTTTTTCCAGTCTGCTTGGCCATCCCTCAGTGACAAGGCCCTCTGGCCCACGACCACGGGGACTGTGTGGGGCCCCCCAGGGGCAGAGCACAAATGTCAGAGGCAGCGGGGAGAAGGGGGTCTCACCTGGCCAGCAGACCCACGGCATAGTGCTGGGTGTCAGCCCAGAGCAGCGTGTCCCAGCCACACCTGCGTTCCATTGCCATCACCACATCCTTGTACTGCTCTCGGCACAGCAGGGACTTCAGGGTCCGCACGGCAAACCTGTGTGCAGAGCAAGGCCCGGGTCACACTGGGAGCAGTGGCTCCTGCCCTGTTGATGCAGCAGGGACAGGAGGACTGGAATGGAGCACCTGTTGGGGCTGGTGGCAAGGCCGTGTTGCTCCTGGCATCCCTTCCAGAAGGTATCAACCTCCTCTGGCGTCTCTTCTGTGCTGAAGAACACTTGGAAAGCAGATGCACAAGTAGACGGGAGGAGTGCACCTTCACGATGTGTGAGACACAGGGCTCCTGGAGGATCTTCCACATCACCACAGTTGCCTGCAAAGGACAAAGCCCCCCGAGACCGTGCTCAGTGCCGAGATGTCCGTGCGCCAGGGCCCGAGCGTGGCAGGGAGAGGCCCAGAGAAACACAGGGGCAGCAGCGGGACCGGTGGCCCTGCAGCTGCCCCTAGGCCAGGTTTCAGGCCAGCACCTGAGGCAGGGAGATGCAGTGGGAGAAGGAGGAAGGAGAGCTGCAGGAGAGGCGGCTTTGGGGCCAGCAAAGGCCACTGGCCAAAACTCACAGCTAGGGCAAAGACACCCGTTTTGTCCCCATCGGAGGTGCACGTGCTGTGCTTCGGCCAGCTCCCCAGCACATCCAGGAGAATCCGCTGCGCCAGCTTCGCCGTCCTGGGCGAGGACATGATGGTCTTCCACATGGCCATGGCAGCTCTGCGGGGTTAGAGCTCTGTCTCAGGGGGTCTCAGGCACAGCACCGTGGCCTGGGTATCTCTAGGGGCCCGGGCTGACCGCCAGCTCTGCCTCTGCCCACTGCCCCTCGCCAGCAGCACCCAGGCAGCCCAGCCCTGTGGGGACAGGCCCCTGAGGAGCAGCGAGGGAGCATGGCAGCAGGCTCGGGGCTGACATGCCAGGGCTGGGAAAGGGAGCAGCCAGAGGGCCCTGGAACCCTTTGTTGGTCAGACACCTGGGATAAGCTGTACAGGGCGATGGGCTGGGGAGCCCTGAGCCCTCTGGGCAGGTGGGCCCCATACCTGTCACAGGACGGGGCCACACGCAGCAGTGTCATTACTGCGTCATTTGGCTGTGCTTCGGCGAGATGCAGCAGAGTCCTGTTCAGCCTGTGCTCAGCAGAATCATTGGCCATGAGCCACTGGTGGATGTATCTCACCATGGCGGGCACCTGGAGAAGGCACGGGGCGATGTGGAAAGCTGCCAGAGGGAGCGATGTTCCCAGTGTCCCCAGAGAAGTGCTTCCCTTCCCACCGCACTGCGATGGCCTCAAAGGCTCACAGGGACCAGCAGGTGTGGCTGGGGAAGCCATGTGACTCATGAGGGAGTTGAAGCATGGCCACAGGCTGCTTACTTGCTCTGGTCTGGAAACACCCCTCTCCAAAAGCAAATCCAGCAGGGTGGCACTGGTCTCATCTTCCTCCTCCCCCACCCAGGCCAGCTTGGGCACTCTCGGGGGTCTCTGCTCCATGTCAGTGACTGGATTTGTGGGTACTTGCAGGAGAGATGCCTTGGAAAATCTCCAGGTTAGCAGCAGGTCCTGCAGCTGTGCCTGGAATGCACCTTCCAGAGAGAAGCCTCAGGAAGGCTACAGGACAGCAAGCCCTGCGCTCTGGTCTCAAGGGCTCCTGCCACAATGACAGGAGACTCCTGTCAGGGATTGTGGTCTGGCCTCGAGGGCACTGGAGGCAGGGGTGGGAGATGCCTCAGAAAAGCTCTGGGGCACCAAGTGCCACACTGCCCTCAGGGGCACCTGCAGAATCAAAGCCTTGGAAGGCCACAGGTCACCAAGTCCTGTGGTCTGGCCTCGAGGTCAGCTGCAGGAACAACGCCTCAGAAAAGCTCCGGGGGGTCTGCAGAGGTTTTTATAGGGGGGAGTGGTATAGGGCAACCAACCAAGGAGGGCATGGCAGGGGAGGAATCTAGGGCAGGATTAACATTCTATAAACCTATCAGGGAGAGCTGAGGTCCATTGGGATGATCTAGCAAAGGCCGAATGGACATCCCATGGCCCGCTGGAGACTGCTATTCCAAGTCCTGTGAGCTACAAAATTCAGCTGTAACCAGCCGATTTTATCATGTTAGCTTGAAATCCAGGAGAGAAAAGGTAAACACGGAAAAGTGTTCTTCCAATCCTAGTGACAGCTGCGCCTGCACAGCACCTGTGGCCATGGCAGGGCGGTGGGAACTGGATGATCTTTCTGATACTTTGCAGCACAACGTGCTGTGGCATTCTGTGATTCCCCAAGTGGAGAGCAAAACTGAGCCATAGAAGACCCAGCTTTTCTCCGGCGCCTCCTTTGTTCTTTGTTGCAAGCACGTCCAGGATTTAGTTTCAGAGCTGACACATGTGTCTTTACGGTGCCTGCATGAGGGAGAGGGAGGGCAGCTGCAGCGCAGGGCTCGTGCCCCATCAGAGTCTCTCTCTCACCATGGCACCAATGCCGCTGCCTCGGGACGTCCGCCTGTGGAAGGTGGTGACTCTGCCCTCAAGCACGGCCATGGAAGCCAAGCGTTGCTGTGAGGCTGGCAAGTCAAGAGAAAGCCATTGTGGTGAACGCTGATGGAGCCTTTTGCCAAAGCACGGGCAATTGCGCCCACAGTCTCCCCCCGTCTGGCATCCCGGCGGGTGCGGGAGCCTCGTTGAGCAGGTGCCGGCGTTCAGGGTGCTGCTGTGCCTGAGCACGCTCCGGTGCTGTTCCTGTGGGGTCCAGAGGCGCCGGGGCAGCAGCGCCTCCGCAGCCCTGCTCAGTGAGACACGGCCGCCTTCCCCATGGTGACAGCAGCTCTGCGGCCCCAGAGCTCTGTGTCAGGGGGGCCTCGGTCACAGCACCGTGGCCTGGGTAGCCCCGAGAGCCGGGGCCGGCCGCCAGCCCTGCCTCTGCCGCCTGCCCCTTATTGGCAGCAGCCAGTGGCCATGCCCAGGCAACCGCCCCCTGCCCTCCGTGTCCCCAGCCAGCCCAGCCTGGGCACCTTGGGGTGTCCCCTCCCTCCTGCTGGGGTGGTGTCCCAGCATCGAGGGCTTCTGCCGCAGGCCTGGGAGACGATCTGGGGAAGCGCCAGAGCAGCCGGGTGCTGGGAACAAGGCGGCTGCCTGGGGGCCGCTGGTGGCCTCTGACACCCACTTGCTCAGGCCTGCCCACTGCCCCAGCCTCTCAGGGTCTCCCCCAGCCCGGCCAACCTGCCCGGCAGCAGCGCCACAGCCCCGCAGGAGCTCCGGAGGAGCCCCATCAAGAGGCACCTCGGAGCCCTCAGCAATCCAGCCAGCAACACACGGGCAGGAGCAGACGGATGGCGCTTCCTGCCTGGGACAGGGCTTGTGGCCATCTCCAGGCACCGCTCCCGCAGGGATCCCCGCAGCTCCGGCCCTGCCCACCCGCTCTGTGGGCGGCACAAAGGCTTCAGCAGAACCGCCAAAGGCCAAGGGGCCTCTGGCCATTTTCCCTGCAACATTGCACGCCTGGGCACCTGGCTGAGCCCAAGCAAAATTTCCCCCTCCTCCCCTATGCCCTGCACACTCTGGGCAGCAAAAGAAAGATCCTGGGAGTCTGTCTATTATAATACATTCTATATTTACATACTAAAGGAAAACGACATGAAGAAAAGAGCAATTTTGAAGAAAAATAAAATCTCTGCTAACTCAGGTGGCCCCAGCAAAGACAGCCTCCTGGATCAGCCCTCCACAGAGCTCCAGCAGCTCAGCCAGCCAAGCCGCGACAGACGAGGCCGTGTCTGCCATGCCCTGCGCAGCTGATCCCGCAGCCTCTGGAACATTGGGATGGGAGCCTGCTCTACTGCCTTGAGAATGCACATTGTGTCAATTGCCAGGCTTCCAACGGTGAGGCTGATGTCATTTGGGCTCTCCAGGTAGGGCAGGGCCCGGCGCAGGATCTCGGCCACTCGGCTCCTGTCCTCTTCCAGCTGCAGAGAGCGGCAGGAGGGAAGGGTTGGCGCGGGCTCGGCCCCTGGGCCGGGCGCTCCCTGCGCCCTGCCCCGGCCTCCCCTGCCCGCACAGCCCCGAGGCCCGGCCAGCAGCCGCTGGCACCGGGCTCTGGAGGGGGCAGAGGGCCGGCTGCTGCCCGGGGAGCCACGGGGCCGCCCCGCAGCCCCGCCGGGCCGGGGCTCCATCGGCACCCGGCTGGGGCCCACGGGAGCCTGGAGAAGAGCCAGTGCGGCCTCTGGGTGCAGCACCGGGCAGGGGCACAGCTGCCAGCCCACACACCGAGCACCGCGCTCACGGGGCTTCTCCAGGCTGAGCATGGGGCTTCCCGGCCATCCTTACTAGGCGGTTGGCGAAAATCCAGAGTTTCTCCTTCTTGACGAGTCTCGCAAGATCCCTTCTCTTCAGGAACTCGGCCACACAAAGCAGCGTTTCCCGAGAAGCCTGGAGAGCAGCAGAGATACGGGGATGGCCCCACAGCCCAGGGCACAGGACCCACGTGCCTGTGCCAAGGCCTGGAGGAGGCTGCAGCCCGCCAGGGCAGAAGACAGCCGAGCCCCCTGCCAGGGGGACAGCAGCAGCCCACAAAGTCCTCACCTCTGCCACGCGCCGATTCTCATCATGGCAGTGGAAGAAGAGTGGCAGCAGGCTGTGGCGCACTTGTAACTTCAGGGCCTTGCTTTCCCTTCCCAGTGGAAGAGTCAGCAATGTTCTGAAGAGACAAATGGAGAGCAGCTGTACCTGGCTATTGTCCTGTATTAAGAGACAAAAAGAAGACCTCAGCATGGGCTGCGAGGGGGCTCAGCTGGGCGCATGCCTGTAAATCCATAGGGCACCAAGTGTCTGGGCAGTACCCAGTGGCCGTGGCTGGGGGCACAGAGCCTTACGAGGTCAAAGAGTAGCACAAGTGCCTCAGCCAGCTGCAGGGCGATGGGGCTGCCTATCCATCTGTCGCTGTCCAAGATTATAAAGCTGAGTACCATGACTGTTATCTTAACAATCTCTCCATCTGCATCCCGCAGGAGCTCCACAAGACTTTCAGTCAGGCTCCACATTGTTTTGGTCTGTGTAGAACACAAGTTTGTGAATGGCCACCCTGCTGCCACAGGGCCTAGAGGCCAAAGGCCTGTCCCGATGCACTCGGGCAGCTGAAGTGGGAGGCAGGAGAGCTGGGAGCAGCTACCCCAGCGCCCAAACTACAGCCAAGCCCAAGCGACGGTGTTCCCCAGCCCCATGCTGCCTGCACGGCTTCAGCCACTGCCCCCTTCTCACCGTCGAGGGATTGTCAGTGAGCTTGAGAAGGCCCTTGAGTGCCAGGCGACGCCTCTCCCTGCACTCGCTCCGCAGGTGCTTTGAGAAGATTTGCAGGACTCTGTCAGCCTCGCGTTCACTCAAGTCCAGGTGTTTGAGGACCTGAAAGGCACGGGGCAGTGACAGGGGACCCGGCCGGCAGGAGCCCAGAACCGCACAGGGCTGGGCCCAGGCAGCAGCACAGGGCGTGGGCACCGTCCTGGCCGCTGTGGCTACGAGAGGGCAGAGAGCTGGGAGGCAGCTCAGCGAGGCAGCGCTGGCCAACAGGCTCACCTCCACAAGGAATGCCAGGGCGGGCAGATCCCAGCGTGGCTCCTGTGTGCTGAGCAGCTGGAGCAGATAGCGAAAGATCCGGGAACACGAGCGTATGGAGATGTAGGACATCTCCCTGTCAGGAGTAAAAGTCCATAAGATTGTGAGCCAGGGGAACAAACCTCTCCCAGGATTGACTCACAGTGGTCTGGTCTTTCCCCAGCATACAGCAAGGGGACCTGGGCCATTTGAGATTTGGCTCTTTGTGGGCACCCCCATTTCCCTGCTTTTTCCAGTCTGCTTGGCCATCCCTCAGTGACAAGGCCCTCTGGCCCACGACCACGGGGACTGTGTGGGGCCCCCCAGGGGCAGAGCACACATGTCAGAGGCAGTGGAGAGAAGGGGGTCTCACCTGGCCAGCAGACCCACGGCATAGTGCTGGGTGTCAGCCCAGAGCAGCGTGTCCCAGCCACACCTGCGTTCCATTGCCATCACCACATCCTTGTACTGCTCTCGGCACAGCAGGGACTTCAGGGTCCGCACGGCAAACCTGTGTGCAGAGCAAGGCCCGGGTCACACTGGGAGCAGTGGCTCCTGCCCTGTTGATGCAGCAGGGACAGGAGGACTGGAATGGAGCACCTGTTGGGGCTGGTGGCAAGGCCGTGTTGCTCCTGGCATCCCTTCCAGAAGGTATCAACCTCCTCTGGCGTCTCTTCTGTGCTGAAGAACACTTGGAAAGCAGATGCACAAGTAGACGGGAGGAGTGCACCTTCACGATGTGTGAGACACAGGGCTCCTGGAGGATCTTCCACATCACCACAGTTGCCTGCAAAGGACAAAGCCCCCCGAGACCACGCTCAGTGCCGAGATGTCCGTGCGCCAGGGCCCGAGCGTGGCAGGGAGAGGCCCAGAGAAACACAGGGGCAGCAGCGGGACCGGTGGCCCTGCAGCTGCCCCTAGGCCAGGTTTCAGGCCAGCACCTGAGGCAGGGAGATGCAGTGGGAGAAGGAGGAAGGAGAGCTGCAGGAGAGGCGGCTTTGGGGCCAGCAAAGGCCACTGGCCAAAACTCACAGCTAGGGCAAAGACACCCGTTTTGTCCCCATCGGAGGTGCACGTGCTGTGCTTCGGCCAGCTCCCCAGCACATCCAGGAGAATCCGCTGCGCCAGCTTCGCCGTCCTGGGCGAGGACATGATGGTCTTCCACATGGCCATGGCAGCTCTGCGGGGTTAGAGCTCTGTCTCAGGGGGTCTCAGGCACAGCACCGTGGCCTGGGTATCTCTAGGGGCCCGGGCTGACCGCCAGCTCTGCCTCTGCCCACTGCCCCTCGCCAGCAGCACCCAGGCAGCCCAGCCCTGTGGGGACAGGCCCCTGAGGAGCAGCGAGGGAGCATGGCAGCAGGCTCGGGGCTGACATGCCAGGGCTGGGAAAGGGAGCAGCCAGAGGGCCCTGGAACCCTTTGTTGGTCAGACACCTGGGATAAGCTGTACAGGGCGATGGGCTGGGGAGCCCTGAGCCCTCTGGGCAGGTGGGCCCCATACCTGTCACAGGACGGGGCCACACGCAGCAGTGTCATTACTGCGTCATTTGGCTGTGCTTCGGCGAGATGCAGCAGAGTCCTGTTCAGCCTGTGCTCAGCAGAATCATTGGCCATGAGCCACTGGTGGATGTATCTCACCATGGCGGGCACCTGGAGAAGGCACGGGGCGATGTGGAAAGCTGCCAGAGGGAGCGATGTTCCCAGTGTCCCCAGAGAAGTGCTTCCCTTCCCACCGCACTGCGATGGCCTCAAAGGCTCACAGGGACCAGCAGGTGTGGCTGGGGAAGCCATGTGACTCATGAGGGAGTTGAAGCATGGCCACAGGCTGCTTACTTGCTCTGGTCTGGAAACACCCCTCTCCAAAAGCAAATCCAGCAGGGTGGCACTGGTCTCATCTTCCTCCTCCCCCACCCAGGCCAGCTTGGGCACTCTCGGGGGTCTCTGCTCCATGTCAGTGACTGGATTTGTGGGTACTTGCAGGAGAGATGCCTTGGAAAATCTCCAGGTTAGCAGCAGGTCCTGCAGCTGTGCCTGGAATGCACCTTCCAGAGAGAAGCCTCAGGAAGGCTACAGGACAGCAAGCCCTGCGCTCTGGTCTCAAGGGCTCCTGCCACAATGACAGGAGACTCCTGTCAGGGATTGTGGTCTGGCCTCGAGGGCACTGGAGGCAGGGGTGGGAGATGCCTCAGAAAAGCTCTGGGGCACCAAGTGCCACACTGCCCTCAGGGGCACCTGCAGAATCAAAGCCTTGGAAGGCCACAGGTCACCAAGTCCTGTGGTCTGGCCTCGAGGTCAGCTGCAGGAACAACGCCTCAGAAAAGCTCCGGGGGGTCTGCAGAGGTTTTTATAGGGGGGAGTGGTATAGGGCAACCAACCAAGGAGGGCATGGCAGGGGAGGAATCTAGGGCAGGATTAACATTCTATAAACCTATCAGGGAGAGCTGAGGTCCATTGGGATGATCTAGCAAAGGCCGAATGGACATCCCATGGCCCGCTGGAGACTGCTATTCCAAGTCCTGTGAGCTACAAAATTCAGCTGTAACCAGCCGATTTTATCATGTTAGCTTGAAATCCAGGAGAGAAAAGGTAAACACGGAAAAGTGTTCTTCCAATCCTAGTGACAGCTGCGCCTGCACAGCACCTGTGGCCATGGCAGGGCGGTGGGAACTGGATGATCTTTCTGATACTTTGCAGCACAACGTGCTGTGGCATTCTGTGATTCCCCAAGTGGAGAGCAAAACTGAGCCATAGAAGACCCAGCTTTTCTCCGGCGCCTCCTTTGTTCTTTGTTGCAAGCACGTCCAGGATTTAGTTTCAGAGCTGACACATGTGTCTTTACGGTGCCTGCATGAGGGAGAGGGAGGGCAGCTGCAGCGCAGGGCTCGTGCCCCATCAGAGTCTCTCTCTCACCATGGCACCAATGCCGCTGCCTCGGGACGTCCGCCTGTGGAAGGTGGTGACTCTGCCCTCAAGCACGGCCATGGAAGCCAAGCGTTGCTGTGAGGCTGGCAAGTCAAGAGAAAGCCATTGTGGTGAACGCTGATGGAGCCTTTTGCCAAAGCACGGGCAATTGCGCCCACAGTCTCCCCCCGTCTGGCATCCCGGCGGGTGCGGGAGCCTCGTTGAGCAGGTGCCGGCGTTCAGGGTGCTGCTGTGCCTGAGCACGCTCCGGTGCTGTTCCTGTGGGGTCCAGAGGCGCCGGGGCAGCAGCGCCTCCGCAGCCCTGCTCAGTGAGACACGGCCGCCTTCCCCATGGTGACAGCAGCTCTGCGGCCCCAGAGCTCTGTGTCAGGGGGGCCTCGGTCACAGCACCGTGGCCTGGGTAGCCCCGAGAGCCGGGGCCGGCCGCCAGCCCTGCCTCTGCCGCCTGCCCCTTATTGGCAGCAGCCAGTGGCCATGCCCAGGCAACCGCCCCCTGCCCTCCGTGTCCCCAGCCAGCCCAGCCTGGGCACCTTGGGGTGTCCCCTCCCTCCTGCTGGGGTGGTGTCCCAGCATCGAGGGCTTCTGCCGCAGGCCTGGGAGACGATCTGGGGAAGCGCCAGAGCAGCCGGGTGCTGGGAACAAGGCGGCTGCCTGGGGGCCGCTGGTGGCCTCTGACACCCACTTGCTCAGGCCTGCCCACTGCCCCAGCCTCTCAGGGTCTCCCCCAGCCCGGCCAACCTGCCCGGCAGCAGCGCCACAGCCCCGCAGGAGCTCCGGAGGAGCCCCATCAAGAGGCACCTCGGAGCCCTCAGCAATCCAGCCAGCAACACACGGGCAGGAGCAGACGGATGGCGCTTCCTGCCTGGGACAGGGCTTGTGGCCATCTCCAGGCACCGCTCCCGCAGGGATCCCCGCAGCTCCGGCCCTGCCCACCCGCTCTGTGGGCGGCACAAAGGCTTCAGCAGAACCGCCAAAGGCCAAGGGGCCTCTGGCCATTTTCCCTGCAACATTGCACGCCTGGGCACCTGGCTGAGCCCAAGCAAAATTTCCCCCTCCTCCCCTATGCCCTGCACACTCTGGGCAGCAAAAGAAAGATCCTGGGAGTCTGTCTATTATAATACATTCTATATTTACATACTAAAGGAAAACGACATGAAGAAAAGAGCAATTTTGAAGAAAAATAAAATCTCTGCTAACTCAGGTGGCCCCAGCAAAGACAGCCTCCTGGATCAGCCCTCCACAGAGCTCCAGCAGCTCAGCCAGCCAAGCCGCGACAGACGAGGCCGTGTCTGCCATGCCCTGCGCAGCTGATCCCGCAGCCTCTGGAACATTGGGATGGGAGCCTGCTCTACTGCCTTGAGAATGCACATTGTGTCAATTGCCAGGCTTCCAACGGTGAGGCTGATGTCATTTGGGCTCTCCAGGTAGGGCAGGGCCCGGCGCAGGATCTCGGCCACTCGGCTCCTGTCCTCTTCCAGCTGCAGAGAGCGGCAGGAGGGAAGGGTTGGCGCGGGCTCGGCCCCTGGGCCGGGCGCTCCCTGCGCCCTGCCCCGGCCTCCCCTGCCCGCACAGCCCCGAGGCCCGGCCAGCAGCCGCTGGCACCGGGCTCTGGAGGGGGCAGAGGGCCGGCTGCTGCCCGGGGAGCCACGGGGCCGCCCCGCAGCCCCGCCGGGCCGGGGCTCCATCGGCACCCGGCTGGGGCCCACGGGAGCCTGGAGAAGAGCCAGTGCGGCCTCTGGGTGCAGCACCGGGCAGGGGCACAGCTGCCAGCCCACACACCGAGCACCGCGCTCACGGGGCTTCTCCAGGCTGAGCATGGGGCTTCCCGGCCATCCTTACTAGGCGGTTGGCGAAAATCCAGAGTTTCTCCTTCTTGACGAGTCTCGCAAGATCCCTTCTCTTCAGGAACTCGGCCACACAAAGCAGCGTTTCCCGAGAAGCCTGGAGAGCAGCAGAGATACGGGGATGGCCCCACAGCCCAGGGCACAGGACCCACGTGCCTGTGCCAAGGCCTGGAGGAGGCTGCAGCCCGCCAGGGCAGAAGACAGCCGAGCCCCCTGCCAGGGGGACAGCAGCAGCCCACAAAGTCCTCACCTCTGCCACGCGCCGATTCTCATCATGGCAGTGGAAGAAGAGTGGCAGCAGGCTGTGGCGCACTTGTAACTTCAGGGCCTTGCTTTCCCTTCCCAGTGGAAGAGTCAGCAATGTTCTGAAGAGACAAATGGAGAGCAGCTGTACCTGGCTATTGTCCTGTATTAAGAGACAAAAAGAAGACCTCAGCATGGGCTGCGAGGGGGCTCAGCTGGGCGCATGCCTGTAAATCCATAGGGCACCAAGTGTCTGGGCAGTACCCAGTGGCCGTGGCTGGGGGCACAGAGCCTTACGAGGTCAAAGAGTAGCACAAGTGCCTCAGCCAGCTGCAGGGCGATGGGGCTGCCTATCCATCTGTCGCTGTCCAAGATTATAAAGCTGAGTACCATGACTGTTATCTTAACAATCTCTCCATCTGCATCCCGCAGGAGCTCCACAAGACTTTCAGTCAGGCTCCACATTGTTTTGGTCTGTGTAGAACACAAGTTTGTGAATGGCCACCCTGCTGCCACAGGGCCTAGAGGCCAAAGGCCTGTCCCGATGCACTCGGGCAGCTGAAGTGGGAGGCAGGAGAGCTGGGAGCAGCTACCCCAGCGCCCAAACTACAGCCAAGCCCAAGCGACGGTGTTCCCCAGCCCCATGCTGCCTGCACGGCTTCAGCCACTGCCCCCTTCTCACCGTCGAGGGATTGTCAGTGAGCTTGAGAAGGCCCTTGAGTGCCAGGCGACGCCTCTCCCTGCACTCGCTCCGCAGGTGCTTTGAGAAGATTTGCAGGACTCTGTCAGCCTCGCGTTCACTCAAGTCCAGGTGTTTGAGGACCTGAAAGGCACGGGGCAGTGACAGGGGACCCGGCCGGCAGGAGCCCAGAACCGCACAGGGCTGGGCCCAGGCAGCAGCACAGGGCGTGGGCACCGTCCTGGCCGCTGTGGCTACGAGAGGGCAGAGAGCTGGGAGGCAGCTCAGCGAGGCAGCGCTGGCCAACAGGCTCACCTCCACAAGGAATGCCAGGGCGGGCAGATCCCAGCGTGGCTCCTGTGTGCTGAGCAGCTGGAGCAGATAGCGAAAGATCCGGGAACACGAGCGTATGGAGATGTAGGACATCTCCCTGTCAGGAGTAAAAGTCCATAAGATTGTGAGCCAGGGGAACAAACCTCTCCCAGGATTGACTCACAGTGGTCTGGTCTTTCCCCAGCATACAGCAAGGGGACCTGGGCCATTTGAGATTTGGCTCTTTGTGGGCACCCCCATTTCCCTGCTTTTTCCAGTCTGCTTGGCCATCCCTCAGTGACAAGGCCCTCTGGCCCACGACCACGGGGACTGTGTGGGGCCCCCCAGGGGCAGAGCACACATGTCAGAGGCAGTGGAGAGAAGGGGGTCTCACCTGGCCAGCAGACCCACGGCATAGTGCTGGGTGTCAGCCCAGAGCAGCGTGTCCCAGCCACACCTGCGTTCCATTGCCATCACCACATCCTTGTACTGCTCTCGGCACAGCAGGGACTTCAGGGTCCGCACGGCAAACCTGTGTGCAGAGCAAGGCCCGGGTCACACTGGGAGCAGTGGCTCCTGCCCTGTTGATGCAGCAGGGACAGGAGGACTGGAATGGAGCACCTGTTGGGGCTGGTGGCAAGGCCGTGTTGCTCCTGGCATCCCTTCCAGAAGGTATCAACCTCCTCTGGCGTCTCTTCTGTGCTGAAGAACACTTGGAAAGCAGATGCACAAGTAGACGGGAGGAGTGCACCTTCACGATGTGTGAGACACAGGGCTCCTGGAGGATCTTCCACATCACCACAGTTGCCTGCAAAGGACAAAGCCCCCCGAGACCACGCTCAGTGCCGAGATGTCCGTGCGCCAGGGCCCGAGCGTGGCAGGGAGAGGCCCAGAGAAACACAGGGGCAGCAGCGGGACCGGTGGCCCTGCAGCTGCCCCTAGGCCAGGTTTCAGGCCAGCACCTGAGGCAGGGAGATGCAGTGGGAGAAGGAGGAAGGAGAGCTGCAGGAGAGGCGGCTTTGGGGCCAGCAAAGGCCACTGGCCAAAACTCACAGCTAGGGCAAAGACACCCGTTTTGTCCCCATCGGAGGTGCACGTGCTGTGCTTCGGCCAGCTCCCCAGCACATCCAGGAGAATCCGCTGCGCCAGCTTCGCCGTCCTGGGCGAGGACATGATGGTCTTCCACATGGCCATGGCAGCTCTGCGGGGTTAGAGCTCTGTCTCAGGGGGTCTCAGGCACAGCACCGTGGCCTGGGTATCTCTAGGGGCCCGGGCTGACCGCCAGCTCTGCCTCTGCCCACTGCCCCTCGCCAGCAGCACCCAGGCAGCCCAGCCCTGTGGGGACAGGCCCCTGAGGAGCAGCGAGGGAGCATGGCAGCAGGCTCGGGGCTGACATGCCAGGGCTGGGAAAGGGAGCAGCCAGAGGGCCCTGGAACCCTTTGTTGGTCAGACACCTGGGATAAGCTGTACAGGGCGATGGGCTGGGGAGCCCTGAGCCCTCTGGGCAGGTGGGCCCCATACCTGTCACAGGACGGGGCCACACGCAGCAGTGTCATTACTGCGTCATTTGGCTGTGCTTCGGCGAGATGCAGCAGAGTCCTGTTCAGCCTGTGCTCAGCAGAATCATTGGCCATGAGCCACTGGTGGATGTATCTCACCATGGCGGGCACCTGGAGAAGGCACGGGGCGATGTGGAAAGCTGCCAGAGGGAGCGATGTTCCCAGTGTCCCCAGAGAAGTGCTTCCCTTCCCACCGCACTGCGATGGCCTCAAAGGCTCACAGGGACCAGCAGGTGTGGCTGGGGAAGCCATGTGACTCATGAGGGAGTTGAAGCATGGCCACAGGCTGCTTACTTGCTCTGGTCTGGAAACACCCCTCTCCAAAAGCAAATCCAGCAGGGTGGCACTGGTCTCATCTTCCTCCTCCCCCACCCAGGCCAGCTTGGGCACTCTCGGGGGTCTCTGCTCCATGTCAGTGACTGGATTTGTGGGTACTTGCAGGAGAGATGCCTTGGAAAATCTCCAGGTTAGCAGCAGGTCCTGCAGCTGTGCCTGGAATGCACCTTCCAGAGAGAAGCCTCAGGAAGGCTACAGGACAGCAAGCCCTGCGCTCTGGTCTCAAGGGCTCCTGCCACAATGACAGGAGACTCCTGTCAGGGATTGTGGTCTGGCCTCGAGGGCACTGGAGGCAGGGGTGGGAGATGCCTCAGAAAAGCTCTGGGGCACCAAGTGCCACACTGCCCTCAGGGGCACCTGCAGAATCAAAGCCTTGGAAGGCCACAGGTCACCAAGTCCTGTGGTCTGGCCTCGAGGTCAGCTGCAGGAACAACGCCTCAGAAAAGCTCCGGGGGGTCTGCAGAGGTTTTTATAGGGGGGAGTGGTATAGGGCAACCAACCAAGGAGGGCATGGCAGGGGAGGAATCTAGGGCAGGATTAACATTCTATAAACCTATCAGGGAGAGCTGAGGTCCATTGGGATGATCTAGCAAAGGCCGAATGGACATCCCATGGCCCGCTGGAGACTGCTATTCCAAGTCCTGTGAGCCACAAAATTCAGCTGTAACCAGCCGATTTTTTCATGTTAGCTTGAAATCCAGGAGAGAAAAGCTAAACATGGAAAAGTGTTCTTCCAATCCTAGTGACAGCTGCGCCTGCACAGCACCTGTGGCCATGGCAGGGCGGTGGGAACTGGATGATCTTTCTGATACTTTGCAGCACAACGTGCTGTGGCATTCTGTGATTCCCCAAGTGGAGAGCAAAACTGAGCCATAGAAGACCCAGCTTTTCTCCGGCGCCTCCTTTGTTCTTTGTTGCAAGCACGTCCAGGATTTAGTTTCAGAGCTGACACATGTGTCTTTACGGTGCCTGCATGAGGGAGAGGGAGGGCAGCTGCAGCGCAGGGCTCGTGCCCCATCAGAGTCTCTCTCTCACCATGGCACCAATGCCGCTGCCTCGGGACGTCCGCCTGTGGAAGGTGGTGACTCTGCCCTCAAGCACGGCCATGGAAGCCAAGCGTTGCTGTGAGGCTGGCAAGTCAAGAGAAAGCCATTGTGGTGAACGCTGATGGAGCCTTTTGCCAAAGCACGGGCAATTGCGCCCACAGTCTCCCCCCGTCTGGCATCCCGGCGGGTGCGGGAGCCTCGTTGAGCAGGTGCCGGCGTTCAGGGTGCTGCTGTGCCTGAGCACGCTCCGGTGCTGTTCCTGTGGGGTCCAGAGGCACCGGGGCAGCAGCGCCTCCGCAGCCCTGCTCAGTGAGACACGGCCGCCTTCCCCATGGTGACAGCAGCTCTGCGGCCCCAGAGCTCTGTGTCAGGGGGGCCTAGGTCACAGCACCGTGGCCTGGGCAGCTGCGAGAGCCGGGGCCGGCCGCCAGCCCTGCCTCTGCCGCCTGCCCCTCATTGGCAGCAGCCAGTGGCCATGCCCAGGCAACCGCCCCCTGCCCTCCGTGTCCCCAGCCAGCCCAGCCTGGGCACCTTGGGGTGTCCCCTCCCTCCTGCTGGGGTGGTGTCCCAGCATCGAGGGCTTCTGCCGCAGGCCTGGGAGACGATCTGGGGAAGCGCCAGAGCAGCCGGGTGCTGGGAACAAGGCGGCTGCCTGTGGGCCGCTGGTGGCCTCTGACACCCACTTGCTCAGGCCTGCCCACTGCCCCAGCCTCTCAGGGTCTCCCCCAGCCCGGCCAACCTGCCCGGCAGCAGCGCCACAGCCCCGCAGGAGCTCCGGAGGAGCCCCATCAAGAGGCACCTCGGAGCCCTCAGCAATCCAGCCAGCAACACACGGGCAGGAGCACACGGATGGCGCTTCCTGCCTGGGACAGGGCTTGTGGCCATCTCCAGGCACCGCTCCCGCAGGGATCCCCGCAGCTCCGGCCCTGCCCACCCGCTCTGTGGGCGGCACAAAGGCTTCAGCAGAACCGCCAAAGGCCAAGGGGCCTCTGGCCATTTTCCCTCCAAAATTGCATGCCTGGGCACCTGGCTGAGCCCAAGCAAAATTTCCCCCTCCTCCCCTATGCCCTGCACACTCTGGGCAGCAAAAGAAAGATCTGTCTGGGAGTCTGTCTATTAAAATACATTCTATATTTACATACTAAAGGAAAACAAAATGAAGAAAAGAGCAATTTTGAAGAAAAATAAAATCTCTGCTAACTCAGGTGGCCCCAGCAAAGACAGCCTCCTGGATCAGCCCTCCACAGAGCTCCAGCAGCTCAGCCAGCCAAGCCGCGACAGACGAGGCCGTGTTTGCCATGCCCTGCGCAGCTGATCCCGCAGCCTCTGGAACATTGGGATGGGAGCCTGCTCTACTGCCTTGAGAATGCACAATGTGTCAATTGCCAGGCGTCTGACGGTGAGGCTGGTGTCGTTTGCCATTTCTTCAAGGGCTGAAAGAGAGAGGATCAGAGCCACGGTCAGATCCTGGATCTGCGGAGAGCCGAGGAGAGGCCCCTGCCAGGGCCATCCCTGCCTGCTCTTGCCATGGTCCGGAGGGAGTAGGGACCAACGGGGTCAGCCCGAAGCTGCGGGCCACGAATCCCCCATGTGTCCCTGAAATCTCTGTGTGCTCTGCCCAGGCCAGCCCTGGTCCGCACAGGGACCAGAGCCCTCCGCAGCCGGGGCAGGGATGGCAGCTCCTCCCGCCAGCCCCCGCTGTCAGCCCGCTGCCCTCACTCACCATTGCAGATCAGCTGGAGCTCTGCCTGCTGCCCCCTCAAGCTCCGCCCGGCGATCCCTGTGAACACAGAGGCTGTCACGGCCCCAGCGGCACAGCTCCCTGCCAGCGGCGCTGCCAGCCCTGTGGCCACACGCCCTGGTGGCCCGGCAGGGCTCAGCCCGGGCCCTTGCTGCACGCTGCCGCCCCAGGGCACGGCTGCCGGAGGGCGGCAGCAGCGCCGAGGCCAGGCGGGGCTCCACGGCGCCGGGCCCGGATGGCGCTGCCGGGGCAGCAGCCGGGGCTGGGGCCGAGCTGCGGCGGGACGGGGACGGAGCCCGGGCTCGTGGCTCACCCATGAACCTGACGGCCGCCTCTCGCAGGGGCTCCTGTGGGCTCTCCAGGTAGGGCAGGGCCTGGCGCAGGATCTCAGCCGCTCGGCTCCTGTCCTGTTCCAGCTGGAGAGAGCGGAAGGAGGGAAGGGTTGGCACGAACTGGGCTGCTCTGAGCCCTGGGGCCTGGGGAGCGCTGACACCAGCAGGTGTGGCAGAGTCCCCGCCCAAGCAGACCTGCCACCCCCCGAGCCCTGGCAGCTCTGGTTCCCCTCTCCTGCCCCAGAGACCTGTGCCCGTGGGGGGCTTCTGTGCCAGAGGGAGCCAAAGCCCACGTGCATCGGGGGCTGTGCTCCTCCCTGCAGGGGCTGTTGGCAGGAGCACCTGGAGCAAGTGGTGGCAACACTTGGTCTCTGTCAGATGACGTTGCTCCTTCCTGAAATGAATGTTTTTCATGGAGGGGTTTGGCCGTCCCACCACAACACCATCAGTTTCTAAGTTTTCAAGGACATTCGGATTTGAACAGAACACTGTGCTTTTCTGACTCTTTTTCCTGTATTCTGGAAAAAAGGAATCTGGCTGGCCTGTTATATTCTGGGCTCCATTCACTGTGTCTCTGGCTGTGGCAGATCTTGTCCAAGCAAAACTGCATCCCTGCTGAGTGTGGCAACGGATGGTCACAAATGGCAAGATTACCCAGCGAACATCAAGGCAGACTCTTGGGGATGTGCAGCGTGTAGTGATAACTCTGGGAGGAGACGCTGTTCTGTGTCTCTGATTAGGGTGCTGATGCCCGAAAACTAGGCAAGAAAACAGCATAAGGCCTATGGAGGAGGTATTTGTTTATTCAAAGCCAGGAGTGAGGGCCATTGCTCCAACCACAAACTCACCCGTCCGTTCTTTGCGCAGCACTAGCCTTTATGTTTTTTACTTCATGCACACTTTATACTTTCCCCACCTTCATGTTGCAACATATTTTCTAATCACGTGATAATGCAAGCCCTTGTAGCACATGCACGGTTCCTGCACGAGGTGGTCGTCAGCCTCCTGCTGGTTGTTTTGAATGAAGGCTCATAAGTCTTCCTCGGGCTTGAACTCTCCACTCCTGCTTCTTGTGTATGCTCTATAGGATTGTCTGCTCAAATAGCCAGTGGTTAGCTTTTGCAGTTAGCTTGTTCTGCTAAATTTGCTGATTTCTAAAAGGTGCTTCATTCACATGCCCTGTTACAAAGTAACTACTTCTTTCTGCACATCTGCAGCTTTTTGTGTAGCTCAAGCATTAGCTCATTGCCTAGGTGTTGTGGTGTGGTTTTTGCTTTAAGTTTGTGTTTGCCCACTATTCTCCTCCCTAATTTCCTCCCCTCCCCAGTGGCCAATCTCCCCAAGCCCTTCCCTAACTTCCTCCCTCCCAAGTTGTCAATCCTCCCTATCCCTACCCCTTTTTCCAGAGGGTTCCTTGTCTATCTTGTAGTATTTGATACCCCATTTGTTTCTTTGTATTATCCCCCTCCCCAGCTCTCGCTGATAGGTTTATAGAATGTTAATCCTGCCCTAGATTCCTCCCCTGCCATGCCCTCCTTGGTTGGTTGCCCTATACCACTCCCCCCTATAAAAACCTCTGCAGACCCCCTAAGTTTTGTCTTGGGGTCCCAGGTCTTGGACCTAATAAATCTACCCAGTTCTACCCCAAGTCCTGTGTCATCGTTATCTGCTCCTGCGCTGGACCAAGCGATAACTGGGCATAGCAGAGCTCACGGGAGGAAGGTCGCGCCCCTGCTGTCGCTGCCCAGCACGATACAACGGCGCGCTGTGACACCTAGGCATCAAGTCCGCCCTTTCTTTTATCCTTTGCAAATTTTTTTTGCAACTATAGTCTTGTTGTGGTCTCAAAATATTTACCTCTTTCCATCCTGTATCTCATTTTATTTGGCTTCCATTCCTGATATGTGGTGGCAGTTTGTTCACAATACCATATGAAGCATTGGCTCATCATGCAGCTTCCTAAGATTGGTGTTCCAATTCCTAAAATTCCTACAAAAAGTTGTGTAGGCCAGTTCAGATTAGGTAGCCAAGATGTCAGAGTTTCCCTCAAACGTTTACTCCAAGATGTAATGTCTTCGGTTACTTCAGGGAGTACTTTTGCATTGTCCTGGTTTAGGGCAAAATTGGGAGAAAACCTCCAGAAAGAGCCACCCCAGAAAGCAAACCCCCATGGCCCCTCCCCCCACCTGGTTCAGGAAGGATTTTCTCAGAGAGAAGTGAAAAAACCCTGTTTATTTAACAGGCAATGCACTCCCCAGCACAAAAAAAAAAAAAAAAAAAAAAAAAAAAAAAAAAAAAAAAAAGAAAAACAGCCCACCAGATGACAAAACTCTTTCACTGCTCTGAAGAGATGACAAATTCAGAAAGTTTCTCCTGGGAGTGGTCACTCTGTTATCAATCCCTCCGACACTGGGAATGGCTGCTGCAGGCCACAAAGTGCAAACTCTCGGTGTTTTCCAGGTCCCAGTCTGGAGCAGGTTCAAATGGTTCCAAGAAAAGGGAAAGAAAAACAGTCCAGGGAAAATTTGGACTGCCTAGCTAAGCTAACTGATGAGCAAAAGCAAGAGCAAAAGCAGGAGCAAGAGCAGGAGCAAGAGCAAAAGCAAGAGCAAAAGCAGGAGCAAAAGCAAAAACAAAAGCAGCACTATGTACTGCGCCATCTGTGTCCAGAAGACCATGGGGGAGTGAGCAGGCTGATAACAAAACAAAACTTCACTTTTCAGAGCCAGCCTTGAGGGCACAGAACATAATATCCAGCATAAACAGGACAGGCGACTGGGGATACAAGCATCATAACGTCACCTTAGGACATGCGTGTTGCCAAATGGTCTGGATATCCATTGCTATTTGCCCTGATTGATCTATATAAGTGCAACAACTGGTATTCATTAGAATGAAAACTCCTCCCATTTGGCTGTTAGCATAGCTAACACCCCGCGGTTTTGAAAGACTGCTTCTTTTGGTGAGTCTATTTCAGTTTGTAGTCTTCTTAAGGCATCTGCTGTTGAATTAGCAATCAGTTCTCTTTCGGCTGAGATGTTTGAAATTGCCTTTTGCAGTTGTGCGATTCCTAAATTTGGGAGCAACACCCTAACAAAACTGTGAAAACTGTTGCTGTATCACACCACTGGGTTACTGAGTGTTCTCTTAGTGAGTCTGTTCATCCACAGTCTTCAAATAATTAATACCTGTCATTTCATGAGTCTGATTTGTAAGTGTAGCCAAGGGATAAGGGATCCCATGGTACATTGGCCAGTCCAGTTACCTGCCAATGGTTTTAATGTTATTCCTGATTTATTAAAGAAATATGGATATTGTCTAGTACCGATACCCAACTGTGATGGACAAAACCTCTCTAACAGTTTAAAGTTAGAAAGTGTATGTTTATTGCGACGCCGGGCAGCGTGAGGGATAGCTCCCAAATACACACTGCACCTTTCAAATGATTACAGAGTCCTTTTATCCATACAAGTTTTGAATACCCAAAATAGAAATACATATTCATAATTTTGGTACATCCTTGTGGCAAGCACATTTCTCTCTCTCTCTCAGGATTTTGATAAAGGTGCACAGAGAGAAGTGAAAGTGAAAACAATTTCTATTTCTGCTCCTTGTTTTTCTCTTGTGGATTGCGTTTGGAGATTGTTTACCTAGAGCGAATGCCTGGTTGGATCACAGTGGATTGTTTGGGCCTGATGGCCAATCGGATCCACCTGTGTCTGGACTCTGGAGAACAGGGTCACGAGTTGTGGGGGCAGTTAGATATGATAGTTAGAGAGAGTAGCATGTAGCTTTTAGTATCCTCTTTTATATAG
Source organism: Anomalospiza imberbis (assembly GCF_031753505.1). Lineage (NCBI taxonomy): Eukaryota > Metazoa > Chordata > Aves > Passeriformes > Viduidae > Anomalospiza > Anomalospiza imberbis. The sequence continues at coordinate 38,748,534 of NC_089687.1, read as the reverse complement.
TATATTAATGTATCATAGCATAATTATAATAAAGAAATCATTCAGCCTTCTGAAATAAGTCAGACATCATCATTCTTCCCATTGGGTTCGCCGACATCTACAACAAGTGGTGACCCCGAACGTTGAATGAAGAACCAGGCCCTGGATCGGTCCACAACCGTGATTTTACACGGGAAAGGAGGTGAACCCTCTTGAAAAGGCATGCCCGACGTCCCTGCGAGGGATAGGGGAAGTAAGACGCCGTGGGAACCCTCTCTAAGGGACCAGGTGCAGCCCCGAGCAGTTGCTGTAACCGGACGCCTCTGCCTGCCTTTGAAAAGGTACTGATTTTTGATTATAATACTGCCCTGGCCTGGGGTGGACTTTAACTTTGGGAAGAAATGTCTGAAGATATAGACACTGGTTTGTATTGTGTCCATGGCCGTATATTTGCCGTCTGGAGAGATTTGGCTAAGGTCTATGGAATTTATATCCCTGAGGATGATCTATTGGAGTTTCTTGAATATGCAGACACTCGTGTTTTTTTCAGGGATCTGGGTTTTTCCCTGAATCCAGAAGCTTGGAGATCCCTGTATTTCCTCATCAGGCAAAGCGCCATGCGAGATCTCCGAGCGTTTCGATACATGAGAGTTTATTTCGAGCTTCTTCCGACAGTCCAGAAATGGACCCCTTTTTCGACAGTCCAGTCTTTGCGGCAGGTGCCCCCCCGCGAAAGGAGGGGGGCAGAGCCTTTGTCCGTGGCTCGGAAGTTTTCTTCTGCTTCTGCGCAGAGGGAGGTTTTTTCACCGCCTCCTCCACCTCCTGCTCCGGCAGCGTGTGAGCCCCCGCTCCTCCCCTCGGAGGGGGCGGGCCCGCTCCCGACCCCGGCGGACGCGGAGACACCGCCTCCCTCGCCGGTCCGCCCGCCCGCAGCCGTGCCTCCTCCTCCTCCTCCCGCCCATTCGGAGCTGGGAGACACACCCGCCGCTGAGAGCCCGCCTGAAGCCACTTCGGCAGGGGCGGAGACACCGCCCGCGCCGGCTCCCCCGCCGGCTCCCGCGCCGGCCCCGCTCGCCGCGCCCGCCCCTGCCTCGGAGTCGGCGGCCGCGCCTCCGGCACCGCCCGTCATCGCTCCCGCGGCGGCGGCCGCGCTCCCCGCACCGGCAGCCGGTCCTCCCGCGCTGGAAGCCAGCCCCCCGGCGCCGCAGCCGGCGATGGAGCCATCGGCAGCCGAGGCCGAGAACCTCCCCGCGTCAGCTCCGCCGCCGACATCAGCCCTGACGCCCGCGCCGGCCCCGCCGGTCCCGGCTGCCCCGTCGCCTCCCGCGGCTTTCGCCGGGTCCCCAGGCGCTGCCACCAGCAGCAGCAGCGAGCAGCAGCAGCCGGGGGCCGCGCTGGAGCGGACCCCGCCGCCTCCAGTCAGCCCGGGGTCCCCTCCCGGCCTGTTCCCTGGTGCTGGCGCTCCTCGGCAGCTCCTTGCAGCTGCCGCGAAAGTGGAGGTTATGAAGTCTAGTGCCTTTCTGGGGAACAGAGTTTTTCTTGGTCCAATTCTTGCTTGGGTGGGGGATTCCCGCGGGAGCTCGAGGCCCCTCGCCCCTCCCGCTCGCGTTTGGGGGGCGGGGGGGATGAGTTCTGGGAATGCTGCCGCTGGTCTTGTGCCCGGAGAGCGTGGGGGTGCTGCTGCCAGGGGTCAGGGAGCTGCGTGCCGGCCCAGCCGTGCCGCAAGTCCTGAGAATCAACATTTCTCTGGGGAAAGCACCTTCTCTGCTGAGCCCGGGGGCAGTTCTTGTGTCCTGCTCTCGTTTGAGGTGCGGGATGAACAAAATGCTGCAGGAATTGCCGTGATGCTGGCCGCGTGGTGGGGGCGGGCTGTGAAGATGAAGATCCCGCCTCGCCGGCCGGGCTGGGGCCGATTGGTGCAGCCCCCCGGCCGGAGGGCCCCGCGCCCCCCACGGCCGGGTTTGGGATCTTGGCTCCGCCCGCATGGACCGGGGCCGCCAGCTGCGCAGGGTCTTAAAGCCTGCTACTTGCTGGGCATTCTTCTGATCCCAAGAGTTCGGAAAAAAAAAAAAAAATCATTGAAGTTATATTTAAGATTAATTAAATAGAGGTGGTTGACAAGAGAACAAGAAAAAAGTGGTCGATTTAAGAGTTTTGGCCATGGCATTTCAGAGATTTTTCAGGTTTTTTTTTTTTCTTTTTTATTTGGTGATGGGTTTTTGCACAAGAAAGGTATGTTTGCATGGTTGATGATCAGCCCAGAGTTGGTTTTATCGGTTGTTGAAGTCTCTGGGATGACATTCGGTGTTTTGGTGTTTGATAATTATATGATGTCGCATTTGGTTTTTCTTTATGGGTTTTTTCATGGTTATTTGGACTTTCTTCAGTTGTTTTGTTTCAGGATTCAGCAGTTCTCTGTTTCAGCAATGAGAAGGACTTTTGAGGATGTCAAGATAAACGTTTCCAGACAATGGACACCTTCTCCTGAGAATCAGCTGTTTGGACTTTGAACTTTGAGCTTTCTTTTCCTTGTTGTTTGGGTTTTTGTATTGTAAGCTTTGTTTTAGAGATTTGATAGATGGTTTGCAGGTAAAGGATCTCGGAACATTCCACATCAGTATGTGATTTGGCTTTTGATTGATAGCTAGCAGATTGATAAGGGGGCCTCTTGAGATGTGTTTGCTCTCTTTTGCAGGGTCCTGCAGAAGACTTGCAGATGCAGTTTTTTATTTTTAATTTTTTTTAAATTTATACTAAAACGGTGATATGTGGCAAGCACATTTCTCTCTCTCTCAGGATTTTGATAAAGGTGCACAGAGAGAAGTTAAAGTGAAAACAATTTCTATTTCTGCTCCTTGTTTTTCTCTTGTGGATTGCGTTTGGAGATTGTTTACCTAGAGCGAATGCCTGGTTGGATCACAGTGGATTGTTTGGGCCTGATGGCCAATCGGATCCACCTGTGTCTGGACTCTGGAGAACAGGGTCACGAGTTGTGGGGGGAGTTAGATATGATAGTTAGAGAGAGTAGCATGTAGCTTTTAGTATCCTCTTTTATATAGTATATTAATGTATCATAGCATAATTATAATAAAGAAATCATTCAGCCTTCTGAAATAAGTCAGACATCATCATTCTTCCCATTGGGTTCGCCGACATCTACAACACATCCCATTCCTCGCTTCGTATGCTAATCATTTCAAAAGCTATTAAGCATGCGTAGTTTGTTCCTTGAAATGGGTCGGTGGTCCCTTTCATGGGGAGGGGTCCCAAAATGAGGAAGTAAATGAAGTCTTCCTCATTCTGACCTTTCTACCTTTTCAATGCAAATATGACAAATGAACCTTGGTAGAACTCCCATTCCCTGTCTTCAATTGGTTTCAGAACAGAGGAGGCCCACAATTGTCTTATGTTCCTAAAAGCTATTTGTCAGTTTCTGTATTCTTCATTATAAACCCAGCTAACTAAACGTTGTGTTGACAAGCAATCAATTATTAGTTAACTACTAACTCTTAACTTCATCGAGGCCTAGTCATCTGTTTTAATTAACTCTAGTAAGGCTTATCTCTAACTAAAATCTTAGCTCCTCTAAAATCTCTAAATCCCTTAAAGTTGATGTTTCATTCCATTCCCGCAAAGGCACCAAGATGTATCAGGAAGATCGCAGTTGGTGTTAATTCTCACTGACTTGTTTCCCATATGTCTACCAAAAGGACAGTTTTTCCACGTTGGCTGAGTGCCATTGACCCACCCAGCTGTGTTACCGCAAAAGCTGCCGAGATTTGTTCCAGTTGTTCAGCCCTGTGTATGTGACTGACTCCTTGATAGGTAGTAATTGGAAAAGGGGCTTTCCCAAGAAGATCCTGCCTGTCTGCATTGAGCACTAGCATTGTGGAAGCTGTAGGGGTTCAAGCCTGACCAATTGCCATTGTTGCACCTCTCCGCAAAGCCTGCAGTCCCTGAGTCCTGTATAATTAGCTCTGGTTCCTATTAGTGTTACACAGGTGTTACCGTCAAAGGCAGTGACAGTATAACCAATTAAAAATACAGGGAAATACAATATGAATTTAATGGCCTATGAGTGAACTTCAATTTCAGCCCATGATCACCAACAGGTTTGGTCGTCCAGGGTTTAGTTTGTGATTTTTTGAATCAAGAAGATTGAAGGGGTGTAGTGAATCCAGGTAGGTTTTCCTAATGAATTCCAGGGAGGAATCCAGGTAGAATCCAGTAAGGCAGATTCTACATCTTTCAGAATGCAGGAGAGAGTCAGAAAAGCACAAGGAAATTTCACAGTGTTCCCTTGCGATTTAATTATCCTGGGAAACTCAGAAACTGATGGTGTTGTGGTGGGACTGCCAAACCCTTCCAGGAAAAACATTCATTTCAGGAAGGAGCAACGTCATCTGACAGAGACCAAGTGTCGCCACCACTTGCTCCAGGTGCTCCTGCCAACAGCCCCTGCAGGGAGGAGCACAGCCCCCGATGCACGTGGGCTTTGGCTCCCTCTGGCACAGAAGCCCCCCGGGGGCACAGGTCTCTGGGGCAGGAGACGGGCACCAGAGCTGCCAGGGCTCGGGGGGTGGCAGGTCTGCTTGGGCGGGGACTCTGCCACACCTGCTGGTGTCAGCGCTCCCCAGGCCCCAGGGCTCAGAGCAGCCCAGTTCGTGCCCTGGCCCACACGTTCCTTGTCCCTGTCACACCCACGGGTTTAGGATGGCCACCAGCCGGGACGTGTCCCAAGGAGGCCGGGGCAGCTTCCGTGGAAGGCCCCGTGCCCTTCCCAGCGCGGCTGCGTCGGCAGCCCTGGGGGCTCCTTCTGCTGCCCTGAGCCTGCAGAGCAGGGCAGGGTTTGCTGATGGTCTGAGCCATTCCTAAAGATCCTGTTGGGCTGTCTGAGACGTTGGGGCCAGGGATTCCTTCCAACCTGGGCCACTTTGGGTGGGCTGGGGGCAGCCCCAGGGCAGGTGACAGTGTTTCCAAGGGCCCATTGTGACACGCTGCAGCATGGTCACTGTGGAATTGGAAGGGAACTGGCTGTCCAAGGGTCCTTTGTGACACGTGGTGACATAGGAGCTGGCAGTGACAAGAGCACGCCACAGTGCTCAGAGCAGGCGACGGGACAGGACGGGACAAAGCGGCGCCGTGAGGAGCCCCCGCACAGCGCACTTGTTTGTGTCCGACCCGGAGCTTTTCTGAGGCGTTGTTCCTGCAGCTGACCTCGAGGCCAGACCACAGGACTTGGTGACCTGTGGCCTTCCAAGGCTTCGATTCTGCAGGTGCCCCTGAGGGCAGTGTGGCACTTGGTGCCCCAGAGCTTTTCTGAGGCATCTCCCACCCCTGCCTCCAGTGCCCTCGAGGCCAGACCACAATCCCTGACAGGAGTCTCCTGTCATTGTGGCAGGAGCCCTTGAGACCAGAGCGCAGGGCTTGCTGTCCTGTAGCCTTCCTGAGGCTTCTCTCTGGAAGGTGCATTCCAGGCACAGCTGCAGGACCTGCTGCTAACTTGGAGATTTTCCAAGCCGTCTCTCCTGCAAGTACCCACAAAACCAGTCACTGACATGGAGCAGAGACCCCCAAGAGTGCCCAAGCTGGCCTGGCTGGAGGAGGAGGAAGATGAGACCAGTGCCACCCTGCTGGATTTGCTTTTGGAGAGGGGTGTTTCCAGACCAGAGCAAGTAAGCAGCCTGTGGCCATGTTTCAATTCCCTCATGAGTCACATGGCTTCCCCAGCCACACCTGCTGGTCCCCGTGAGCCTTTGAGGCCATCGCAGTGCGGTGGGAAGGGAAGCACTTCTCTGGGGACACTGGGAACATCGCTCCCTCTGGCAGCTTTCCACATCGCCCCGTGCCTTCTCCAGGTGCCCGCCATGGTGAGATACATCCACCAGTGGCTCATGGCCAATGATTCTGCTGAGCCCAGGCTGAACAGGACTCTGCTGCATCTCGCCGAAGCACAGCCAAATGACGCAGTAATGACACTGCTGCGTGTGGCCCCGTCCTGTGACAGGTATGGGGCCCACCTGCCCAGAGGGCTCAGGGCTCCCCAGCCCATCGCCCTGTACAGCTTATCCCAGGTGTCTGACCAACAAAGGGTTCCAGGGCCCTCTGGCTGCTCCCTTTCCCAGCCCTGGCATGTCAGCCCCCAGCCTGCTGCCATGCTCCCTCGCTGCTCCTCAGGGGCCTGTCCCCACAGGGCTGGGCTGCCTGGGTGCTGCTGGCGAGGGGCAGTGGGCAGAGGCAGAGCTGGCGGTCAGCCCGGGCCCCTAGAGATACCCAGGCCACGGTGCTGTGCCTGAGACCCCCTGAGACAGAGCTCTAACCCCGCAGAGCTGCCATGGCCATGTGGAAGACCATCATGTCCTCGCCCAGGACCGCGAAGCTGGCGCAGCGGATTCTCCTGGATGTGCTGGGGAGCTGGCCGAAGCACAGCACGTGCACCTCCGATGGGGACAAAACGGGTGTCTTTGCCCTAGCTGTGAGTTTTGGCCAGTGGCCTTTGCTGGCCCCAAAGCCGCCTCTCCTGCAGCTCTCCTTCCTCCTTCCCCCACTGCATCTCCCTGCCTCAGGTGCTGGCCTGAAACCTGGCCTAGGGGCAGCTGCAGGGCCACCGGTCCCGCTGCTGCCCCTGTGTTTCTCTGGGCCTCTCCCTGCCACGCTCGGGCCCTGCCACACGGACACCTCGGCACTGAGCGCGGTCTCGGGGGGCTTTGTCCTTTGCAGGCAACTGTGGTGATGTGGAAGATCCTCCAGGAGCCCTGTGTCCCACACATCATGATGGTGCGTTCCTCCCGTCTACTTGTGCATCTGCTCTTCCAAGTGTTCTTCAGCACAGAAGAGACACCAGAGGAGGTTGATACCTTCTGGAAGGGATGCCAGGAGCAACACGGCCTTGCCACCAGCCCCAACAGGTGCTCCATTCCAGTCCTCCTGTCCCTGCCGCATCAACAGGGCAGGAGCCACTGCTCCCAGTGTGACCTGGGCCTTGCTCTGCACACAGGTTTGCCGTGCGGACCCTGAAGTCCCTGCTGTGCCTAGAGCAGTACAAGGATGTGGTGATGGCAATGGAACGCAGGTGTGGCTGGGACACGCTGCTCTGTGCTGACACCCAGCACTATGCCGTGGGTCTGCTGGCCAGGTGAGACCCCCTTCTCCCCGCTGCCTCTGACATGTGTGCTCTGCGCCTGGGGTGCCCCACACAGTCCCCGTGGTCGTGGGCCAGAGGGCCTTGTCACTGAGGGATGGCCAAGCAGCCTGGAAAAAGCAGGGAAATGGGGGTGCCCACAAAGAGCCAAATCTCAAATGGCCCAGGTCCCCTTGCTGTATGCTGGGGAAAGACCAGACCACTGTGAGTCAATCCTGGGAGAGGTTTGTTCCCCTGGCTCACAATCTTATGGACTTTTACTCCTGACAGGGAGATGTCCTGCATCTCCATACGCTCGTGTTCCCGGATCTTTCGCTATCTGCTCCAGCTGCTCAGCACACAGGAGCCACGCTGGGATCTGCCCGCCCTGGCATTCCTTGTGGAGGTGAGCCTGTTGGCCAGCGCTGCCTCGCTGAGCTGCCTCCCAGCTCTCTGCCCTCTCGTAGCCACAGCTGCCAGGACGGTGCCCACGCCCTGTGCTGCTGCCTGGGCCCAGCCCTGTGCGGTTCTGGGCTCCTGCCGGCCAGGTCCCCTGTCACTGCCCTGTGCCTTTCAGGTCCTCGAGCACCTGGACTTGAGTGAACGCGAGGCTGACAGAGTCCTGCAAATCTTCTCAAGGCACCTGCGGAGCGAGTGCAGGGAGAGGCGTCGCCTGGCACTCAAGGGCCTTCTCAAGCTCACTGACAATCCCTCGACGGTGAGAAGGGGGCAGTGGCTGAAGCCGTGCAGGCAGCATGGGGCTGGGGAACACCGTCGCTTGGGCTTGGCTGTAGTTTGGGCGCTGGGGCAGCTGCTCCCAGCTCTCCTGCCTCCCACTTCAGCTGCCCGAGTGCTTCGGGACAGGCCTTTGGCCTCTAGGCCCTGTGGCAGCAGGGTGGCCGTTCACAAACTTGTGTTCTACACAGACCAAAAAAATGTGGAGCCTGACTGAAAGTCTTGTGGAGCTCCTGCGGGATGCAGATGGAGAGATTGTTAAGATAACAGTCATGGTACTCAGCTTTATAATCTTGGACAGCGACAGATGGATAGGCAGCCCCATCGCCCTGCAGCTGGCTGAGGCACTTGTGCTACTCTTTGACCTCGTAAGGCTCTGTGCCCCCAGCCACGGCCACTGGGTACTGCCCAGACACTTGGTGCCCTGTGGATTTGCAGGCATGCGCCCAGCTGAGCCCCCTCGCAGCCCATGCTGAGGTCTTCTTTTTGTCTCTTAATACAGGACAATAGCCAGGTACAGCTGCTCTCCATTTGTCTCTTCAGAACATTGCTGACTCTTCCACTGGGAAGGGAAAGCAAGGCCCTGAAGTTACAAGCGCGCCACAGCCTGCTCCCACTCTTCTTCCACTGCCGTGATGAGAATCGGCGTGTGGCACGGGTGAGGACTTCGTGGGCTGCTGCTGTCCCCCTGGCAGGGGGCTCGGCTGTCTCCTGCCCTGGCGGGCTGCAGCCTCCTCCAGGCCTCGGCACAGGCACGTGGGTCCTGTGCCCTGGGCTGTGGGGCCATCTCCACGTCTCTGCTGCTCTCCAGGCTTCTCGGGAAACGCTGCATTGTGTGGCCGAGTTCCTGAAGAGAAGGGATCTTGTCAAACAGCTGAAGAACAACTTGTGGATGTTTGCTGACAGCCTGGTAAGGACGGCCTGGAAGCCCCAGGCTCAGCCTGGAGAAGCCCCGTGAGCGCGGTGCTTGGTGTGTGGGCTGGCAGCTGTGCCCCTGCCCGGTGCTGCACCCAGAGGCCGCACTGACTCTTCTCCAGGCTCCCGTGGGCCCCAGCCGGGTGCCGATGGAGCCCGGCCCGGTGGGGCTGCAGGGCGGCCCCGTGGCTCCCCGGGCAGCAGCCGGCCCTCTGCCCCCTCCAGAGCCCGGAGCCAGCGGCTGCTGGCCGGGCCTCGGGGCTGTGCGGGCAGGGGAGGCCGGGGCAGGGCGCAGGGAGCGCCCGGCCCAGGGGCCGAGCCCACGCCAACCCTTCCCTCCTGCCGCTCTCTGCAGCTGGAAGAGGACAGGAGCCGGGCGGCCGAGATCCTGCGCCAGGCCCTGCCCTACCTGGAGAGCCCACAGGAGCCCCTGCGAGAGGCGGCCGTCAGGTTCATGGGTGAGCCACGAGCCCGGGCTCCCTCCCCGCCCCGTCGCAGCTCAGCCCCAGCCCCGGCTGCTGCCCCGGCAGCGCCATCCGGGCCCGGCGCCGTGGAGCCCCGCCTGGCCTCGGCGCTGCTGCCGCCCTCCGGCAGCCGTGCCCTGGGGCGGCAGCGTGCGGCAAGGGCCCGGGCTGAGCCCTGCCGGGCCACCAGGGCGTGTGGCCACAGGGCTGGCAGCACCGCTGGCAGGGAGCTGTGCCGCTGGGGCCGTGACAGCCTCTGTGTTCACAGGGATCGCCGGGCGGAGCTTGAGGGGGCAGCAGGCAGAGCTCCAGCTGATCTACAATGGTGAGTGAGGGCAGCGGGCTGACAGCGGGGGCTGGCGGGAGGAGCTGCCATCCCTGCCCCGGCTGCGGAGGGCTCTGGTCCCTGTGCGGACCAGGGCTGGCCTGGGCAGAGCACACAGAGATTTCAGGGACACATGGGGGATTCGTGGCCCGCAGCTTCGTGCTGACCCCGTTGGTCCCTACTCCCTCCTGACCATGGCAAGAGCTGGCAGGGATGGCCCTGGCAGGGGCCTCTCCTCGGCTCCCCGCAGATCCAGGATCTGACCGTGGCTCTGATCCTCTCTCTTTCAGCCCTTGAAGAAATGGCAAATGACATCAGCCTCACCGTTGGAAGCCTGGCAATTGACACATTGTGCATTCTCAAGGCAGTAGAGCAGGCTCCCATCCCAATGTTCCAGAGGCTGCGGGATCAGCTGCGCAGGGCATGGCAGACACGGCCTCGTCTGTCGCGGCTTGGCTGGCTGAGCTGCTGGAGCTCTGTGGAGGGCTGATCCAGGAGGCTGTCTTTGCTGGGGCCACCTGAATCAGCAGCGATTTTATTTTTCTGTATAATTGATCTTTTCTTCATTTTCTTTTCCTGTACTATGTAAATATAGAATGTATTATAATAGACAGACTCCCAGGATCTTTCTTTTGCTGTCCAGAGTGTGCAGGGCATAGGGGAGGAGGGGGAAATTTTGCTTGGGCTCAGTCAGGTACCCAGGCGTGCAATGTTGCAGGGAAAATGGCCAGAGGCCCCTTGGCCTTTGGCGGTTCTGCTGAAGCCTTTGTGCCGCCCACAGAGCGGGTGGGCAGGGCCGGAGCTGCGGGGATCCCTGCGGGAGCGGTGCCTGGAGATGGCCACAAGCCCTGTCCCAGGCAGGAAGTGCCATCCGTGTGCTCCTGCCCGTGTGTTGCTGGCTGGATTGCTGAGGGCTCCGAGGTGCCTCTTGATGGGGCTCCTCCGGAGCTCCTGCGGGGCTGTGGCGCTGCTGCCGGGCAGGTTGGCCGGGCTGGGGGAGACCCTGAGAGGCTGGGGCAGTGGGCAGCCCTGAGCAAGTGGGTGTCAGAGGCCACCAGCAGCCCCCAGGCAGCCGCCTTGTTCCCAGCACCCGGCTGCTCTGGCGCTTCCCCAGATCGTCTCCCAGGCCTGCGGCAGAAGCCCTCGATGCTGGGACACCACCCCAGCAGGAGGGTGGGGACACCCCAAGATGCCCAGGCTGGGCTGGCTGGGGACACGGAGGGCAGGGGGCGGTTGCCTGGGCATGGCCACTGGCTGCTGCCAATAAGGGGCAGGGGGCAGAGGCAGGGCTGGCGGCCGGCCCCGGCTCTCGCGGCTGCCCAGGCCACGGTGCTGTGACCGAGGTCCCCCTGACACAGAGCTCTGGGGCCGCAGAGCTGCTGTCACCATGGGGAAGGCGGCCGTGTCTCACTGAGCAGGGCTGCGGAGGCGCTGCTGCCCCGGCGCCTCTGGACCCCACAGGAACAGCACCGGAGCGTGCTCAGGCACAGCAGCACCCTGAACACTGGCACCTGCTCAACGAGGCTCCCGCACCCGCCGGGATGCCAGACGGGGGGAGACTGTGGGCGCAATTGCCCGTGCTTTGGCAAAAGGCTCCATCAGCGTTCACCACAATGGCTTTCTCTTGACTTGCCAGCCTCACAGCAACGCTTGGCTTCCATGGCCGTGCTTGAGGGCAGAGTCACCACCTTCCACAGGCGGACGTCCCGAGGCAGCGGCACTGGTGCCATGGTGAGAGAGAGACTCTGATGGGGCACGAGCCCTGCGCTGCAGCTGCCCTCCCGCTCCTCCATGCAGGCACCTTAAAGACACATGTGTCAGCTCTGAAACTAAATCCTGGACGTGCTTGCAACAAAGAACAAAGGAGGCGCCGGAGAAAAGCTGGGACTTCTATGGCTCAGTTTTGCTCTCCACTTGGGGAATCACAGAATGCCACAGCACGTTGTGCTGCAAAGTATCAGAAAGATCATCCAGTTCCCACCGCCCTGCCACGGCCACAGGTGCTGTGCAGGCACAGCTGTCACTAGGATTGGAAGAACACTTTTCCATGTTTACCTTTTCTCTCCTGGATTTCAAGCTAACATGAAAAAACTGGCTGGTTACAGCTGAATTTTGTAGCTCACAGGACTTGGAATAGCAGTCTCCATGGGATGTCCATTCGGCCTTTGATAGATCATCCCAATGGAGCTCAGCCATGTGCAGCCCAGGCACAGGCACCAGGCTGGTCCATTGCAGCATCCCAAGTCTTTGTGGCTTCCTGTGCACCCTGAGGCCCCAGAATCCATTCTTGAATTCCCAGTTAGTGCTGTGCAGGACATGAGAACACAGGAATCACCTGCTCGGCTCATTCTTGGGTTTGCTGTTCCTGCCTAAAGGAATAATCGGGAGTATATGCTGATGTAAAGCTATGGCTAAGCACCAGGGGCTTTTTCTGTAGTGTTTAAAACAAAACCCTTGTGTGACTGTTCAGAGACTCTATAATGCAGGGTGCAAATGACAGCTTTGGTATTTAAGAATCCCAGAAATTTTGACATGTGATTTTCCTGGTCAAGGATTTCAACGCTTATGCAGAAATTACAAAAATGTTAGAAGTTGTTTTCATTGGCAACCCCTTTTAAATGGCATCAGCACACTTGCGGGGGACAGAGTATGACGCTGGGACAGTACTTGGTGTTGTGGTGTGTTAGTTTATTAAGTCAAATGTTCTGTTATCTTGTGGTATGTTCCAGTGTCCCCCGAGTTATTACAGTTGGTTTCTCCCCTGTGTTATGCCCTCCTACCTAGCTGTCCCTCAAAGAATCCCCTCCCTACTTGCCAGACCCTTCCCTGCCTGGCAAGGCAACCTGGCCCCTTCGCCCTGTCCGTCAGCCCAACCCCTACCCTTTGTTCCAGAAGGTTCCCTGTCCCTCCTGCTCAAATCCAATCCTCGGCCAGATCCTTTCTCCTCCCCTTGCTCTGATTTGTTTTAGTCCCAGAAACCAGACCCTAGAAGTTCCTCACTGGTTGCTGTACGGTGTCCACCGCCAGTTTTGAAAGATTTAAAATCCGGGGCACAGGTGTGCTCGGGGCTCTTTTTCGCTTGTGCTCCCCTTTGTCATCCCTCCCCTGCATACCTTCCTCTCGCTTCTCCCAGTAAATTTGCTGGACCTTGCACTGCAGAAGAGCGTCCTCTGCCTCCTTTGCCCAGTCCTTGTCACTCCTCCACGGGTCTCTACTGCTGAGCATCTGGCTCAGAGGTCCTGGCCCAGGCAAAACCCCAGCCTGGCCAGTTGCCCACTCTCGCCACTGGCCCAGGGGCATTGCAGAGCTAGCCAGGGCTCTGGAGGACAGTGGCAATTTGGCACTTAATGGCTTCAGATCAGGGAGATACATGTTTTGCCCAGCTTCACCCAGGAGTTCAAGTTCTCCCAGGACTTTGATCAGCTGGTCACTGCAGGTAACTTTCACTGAATGCAAAAGGATGTAACAGCAGAACTTCTGGAGAATATGCCCTAGGGATAGGGAGAAAACCTTGAAAATGATCAGCAGGCTCCAGAAAACTTTAAAAAAAATCAAAACCAGATGTACCCTGTGACTTTTCAGGCTTGACTCTTTGGGTCTGGAGGAAATATTTGTCTTGCATCAGCTACGACACAGACAGACATGCAGCATCTGGAGGACTGAACATCAGAGACTGGGCTAGTGTTTTTCCCAGAAGAACAGAAAGAAGATCACATTGATACATGACAGTGTCTCTCTACAGTCAAATCGTCCAGGGAAATTCAGCAGCTGACTGTCTTGTGGTGCTACTGCTAATCCCTTCCATGAAAAGAAGCATTTCCGGACTGGCTAACAGCTTCTGCCTTCTCACAGACCCCAAGTGTTGCCAGCACTTGCTGCAGGTGCTCCTGCCAACAGCCCCTGATGCACGTGGGCTTTGGCTCCCTCTGGCACAGAAGCCCCCCGGGGGCACAGGTCTCTGGGGCAGGAGACGGGCACCAGAGCTGCCAGGGCTCGGGGGGTGGCAGGTCTGCTTGGGCGGGGACTCTGCCACACCTGCTGGTGTCAGCGCTCCCCAGGCCCCAGGGCTCAGAGCAGCCCAGTTCGTGCCCTGGCCCACACGTTCCTTGTCCCTGTCACACCCACGGGTTTAGGATGGCCACCAGCCGGGACGTGTCCCAAGGAGGCCGGGGCAGCTTCCGTGGAAGGCCCCGTGCCCTTCCCAGCGCGGCTGCGTCGGCAGCCCTGGGGGCTCCTTCTGCTGCCCTGAGCCTGCAGAGCAGGGCAGGGTTTGCTGATGGTCTGAGCCATTCCTAAAGATCCTGTTGGGCTGTCTGAGACGTTGGGGCCAGGGATTCCTTCCAACCTGGGCCACTTTGGGTGGGCTGGGGGCAGCCCCAGGGCAGGTGACAGTGTTTCCAAGGGCCCATTGTGACACGCTGCAGCATGGTCACTGTGGAATTGGAAGGGAACTGGCTGTCCAAGGGTCCTTTGTGACACGTGGTGACATAGGAGCTGGCAGTGACAAGAGCACGCCACAGTGCTCAGAGCAGGCGACGGGACAGGACGGGACAAAGCGGCGCCGTGAGGAGCCCCCGCACAGCGCACTTGTTTGTGTCCGACCCGGAGCTTTTCTGAGGCGTTGTTCCTGCAGCTGACCTCGAGGCCAGACCACAGGACTTGGTGACCTGTGGCCTTCCAAGGCTTCGATTCTGCAGGTGCCCCTGAGGGCAGTGTGGCACTTGGTGCCCCAGAGCTTTTCTGAGGCATCTCCCACCCCTGCCTCCAGTGCCCTCGAGGCCAGACCACAATCCCTGACAGGAGTCTCCTGTCATTGTGGCAGGAGCCCTTGAGACCAGAGCGCAGGGCTTGCTGTCCTGTAGCCTTCCTGAGGCTTCTCTCTGGAAGGTGCATTCCAGGCACAGCTGCAGGACCTGCTGCTAACTTGGAGATTTTCCAAGCCGTCTCTCCTGCAAGTACCCACAAAACCAGTCACTGACATGGAGCAGAGACCCCCAAGAGTGCCCAAGCTGGCCTGGCTGGAGGAGGAGGAAGATGAGACCAGTGCCACCCTGCTGGATTTGCTTTTGGAGAGGGGTGTTTCCAGACCAGAGCAAGTAAGCAGCCTGTGGCCATGTTTCAATTCCCTCATGAGTCACATGGCTTCCCCAGCCACACCTGCTGGTCCCCGTGAGCCTTTGAGGCCATCGCAGTGCGGTGGGAAGGGAAGCACTTCTCTGGGGACACTGGGAACATCGCTCCCTCTGGCAGCTTTCCACATCGCCCCGTGCCTTCTCCAGGTGCCCGCCATGGTGAGATACATCCACCAGTGGCTCATGGCCAATGATTCTGCTGAGCCCAGGCTGAACAGGACTCTGCTGCATCTCGCCGAAGCACAGCCAAATGACGCAGTAATGACACTGCTGCGTGTGGCCCCGTCCTGTGACAGGTATGGGGCCCACCTGCCCAGAGGGCTCAGGGCTCCCCAGCCCATCGCCCTGTACAGCTTATCCCAGGTGTCTGACCAACAAAGGGTTCCAGGGCCCTCTGGCTGCTCCCTTTCCCAGCCCTGGCATGTCAGCCCCGAGCCTGCTGCCATGCTCCCTTGCTGCTCCTCAGGGGCCTGTCCCCACAGGGCTGGGCTGCCTGGGTGCTGCTGGCGAGGGGCAGTGGGCAGAGGCAGAGCTGGCGGTCAGCCCGGGCCCCTAGAGATACCCAGGCCACGGTGCTGTGCCTGAGACCCCCTGAGACAGAGCTCTAACCCCGCAGAGCTGCCATGGCCATGTGGAAGACCATCATGTCCTCGCCCAGGACCGCGAAGCTGGCGCAGCGGATTCTCCTGGATGTGCTGGGGAGCTGGCCGAAGCACAGCACGTGCACCTCCGATGGGGACAAAACGGGTGTCTTTGCCCTAGCTGTGAGTTTTGGCCAGTGGCCTTTGCTGGCCCCAAAGCCGCCTCTCCTGCAGCTCTCCTTCCTCCTTCCCCCACTGCATCTCCCTGCCTCAGGTGCTGGCCTGAAACCTGGCCTAGGGGCAGCTGCAGGGCCACCGGTCCCGCTGCTGCCCCTGTGTTTCTCTGGGCCTCTCCCTGCCACGCTCGGGCCCTGCCACACGGACACCTCGGCACTGAGCGCGGTCTCGGGGGGCTTTGTCCTTTGCAGGCAACTGTGGTGATGTGGAAGATCCTCCAGGAGCCCTGTGTCCCACACATCATGATGGTGCGTTCCTCCCGTCTACTTGTGCATCTGCTCTTCCAAGTGTTCTTCAGCACAGAAGAGACACCAGAGGAGGTTGATACCTTCTGGAAGGGATGCCAGGAGCAACACGGCCTTGCCACCAGCCCCAACAGGTGCTCCATTCCAGTCCTCCTGTCCCTGCCGCATCAACAGGGCAGGAGCCACTGCTCCCAGTGTGACCTGGGCCTTGCTCTGCACACAGGTTTGCCGTGCGGACCCTGAAGTCCCTGCTGTGCCTAGAGCAGTACAAGGATGTGGTGATGGCAATGGAACGCAGGTGTGGCTGGGACACGCTGCTCTGTGCTGACACCCAGCACTATGCCGTGGGTCTGCTGGCCAGGTGAGACCCCCTTCTCCCCGCTGCCTCTGACATTTGTGCTCTGCGCCTGGGGTGCCCCACACAGTCCCCGTGGTCGTGGGCCAGAGGGCCTTGTCACTGAGGGATGGCCAAGCAGCCTGGAAAAAGCAGGGAAATGGGGGTGCCCACAAAGAGCCAAATCTCAAATGGCCCAGGTCCCCTTGCTGTATGCTGGGGAAAGACCAGACCACTGTGAGTCAATCCTGGGAGAGGTTTGTTCCCCTGGCTCACAATCTTATGGACTTTTACTCCTGACAGGGAGATGTCCTGCATCTCCATACGCTCGTGTTCCCGGATCTTTCGCTATCTGCTCCAGCTGCTCAGCACACAGGAGCCACGCTGGGATCTGCCCGCCCTGGCATTCCTTGTGGAGGTGAGCCTGTTGGCCAGCGCTGCCTCGCTGAGCTGCCTCCCAGCTCTCTGCCCTCTCGTAGCCACAGCTGCCAGGACGGTGCCCACGCCCTGTGCTGCTGCCTGGGCCCAGCCCTGTGCGGTTCTGGGCTCCGGCCGGCCGGGTCCCCTGTCACTGCCCTGTGCCTTTCAGGTCCTCGAGCACCTGGACTTGAGTGAACGCGAGGCTGACAGAGTCCTGCAAATCTTCTCAAGGCACCTGCGGAGCGAGTGCAGGGAGAGGCGTCGCCTGGCACTCAAGGGCCTTCTCAAGCTCACTGACAATCCCTCGACGGTGAGAAGGGGGCAGTGGCTGAAGCCGTGCAGGCAGCATGGGGCTGGGGAACACCGTCGCTTGGGCTTGGCTGTAGTTTGGGCGCTGGGGCAGCTGCTCCCAGCTCTCCTGCCTCCCACTTCAGCTGCCCGAGTGCTTCGGGACAGGCCTTTGGCCTCTAGGCCCTGTGGCAGCAGGGTGGCCGTTCACAAACTTGTGTTCTACACAGACCAAAAAAATGTGGAGCCTGACTGAAAGTCTTGTGGAGCTCCTGCGGGATGCAGATGGAGAGATTGTTAAGATAACAGTCATGGTACTCAGCTTTATAATCTTGGACAGCGACAGATGGATAGGCAGCCCCATCGCCCTGCAGCTGGCTGAGGCACTTGTGCTACTCTTTGACCTCGTAAGGCTCTGTGCCCCCAGCCACGGCCACTGGGTACTGCCCAGACACTTGGTGCCCTGTGGATTTGCAGGCATGCGCCCAGCTGAGCCCCCTCGCAGCCCATGCTGAGGTCTTCTTTTTGTCTCTTAATACAGGACAATAGCCAGGTACAGCTGCTCTCCATTTGTCTCTTCAGAACATTGCTGACTCTTCCACTGGGAAGGGAAAGCAAGGCCCTGAAGTTACAAGCGCGCCACAGCCTGCTCCCACTCTTCTTCCACTGCCGTGATGAGAATCGGCGTGTGGCACGGGTGAGGACTTCGTGGGCTGCTGCTGTCCCCCTGGCAGGGGGCTCGGCTGTCTCCTGCCCTGGCGGGCTGCAGCCTCCTCCAGGCCTCGGCACAGGCACGTGGGTCCTGTGCCCTGGGCTGTGGGGCCATCTCCACGTCTCTGCTGCTCTCCAGGCTTCTCGGGAAACGCTGCATTGTGTGGCCGAGTTCCTGAAGAGAAGGGATCTTGTCAAACAGCTGAAGAACAACTTGTGGATGTTTGCTGACAGCCTGGTAAGGACGGCCTGGAAGCCCCAGGCTCAGCCTGGAGAAGCCCCCTGAGCGCGGTGCTCAGTGTGTGGGCTGGCAGCTGTGCCCCTGCCCGGTGCTGCACCCAGAGGCCGCACTGGCTCTTCTCCAGGCTCCCGTGGGCCCCAGCCGGGTGCCGATGGAGCCCCGGCCCGGAGGGGCTGCAGGGCGGCCCCGTGGCTCCCCGGGCAGCAGCCGGCCCTCTGCCCCCTCCAGAGCCCGGCGCCAGCGGCTGCTGGCCGGGCCTCGGGGCTGTGCGGGCAGGGGAGGCCGGGGCAGGGCGCAGGGAGCGCCCGGCCCAGGGGCCGAGCCCGCGGCAACCCTTCCCTCCTGCCGCTCTCTGCAGCTGGAAGAGGACAGGAGCCGAGTGGCCGAGATCCTGCGCCAGGCCCTGCCCTACCTGGACAGCCCACAGGAGCCCCTGCGAGAGGCGGCCGTCAGGTTCATGGGTGAGCCACGAGCCCGGGCTCCCTCCCCGCCCCGTCGCAGCTCGGCCCCAGCCCCGGCTGCTGCCCCGGCAGCGCCATCCGGGCCCGGCGCCGTGGAGCCCCGCCTGGCCTCGGCGCTGCTGCCGCCCTCCGGCAGCCGTGCCCTGGGGCGGCAGCGTGCGGCAAGGGCCCGGGCTGAGCCCTGCCGGGCCACCAGGGCGTGTGGCCACAGGGCTGGCAGCACCGCTGGCAGGGAGCTGTGCCGCTGGGGCCGTGACAGCCTCTGTGTTCACAGGGATCGCCGGGCGGAGCTTGAGGGGGCAGCAGGCAGAGCTCCAGCTGATCTACAATGGTGAGTGAGGGCAGCGGGCTGACAGCGGGGGCTGGCGGGAGGAGCTGCCATCCCTGCCCCGGCTGCGGAGGGCTCTGGTCCCTGTGCGGACCAGGGCTGGCCTGGGCAGAGCACACAGAGATTTCAGGGACACATGGGGGATTCGTGGCCCGCAGCTTCGGGCTGACCCCGTTGGTCCCTACTCCCTCCTGACCATGGCAAGAGCAGGCAGGGATGGCCCTGGCAGGGGCCTCTCCTCGGCTCCCCGCAGATCCAGGATCCGACCGTGGCTCTGATCCTCTCTCTTTCAGCCCTTGAAGAAATGGCAAATGACATCAGCCTCACCGTTGGAAGCCTGGCAATTGACACATTGTGCATTCTCAAGGCAGTAGAGCAGGCTCCCATCCCAATGTTCCAGAGGCTGCGGGATCAGCTGCGCAGGGCATGGCAGACACGGCCTCGTCTGTCGCGGCTTGGCTGGCTGAGCTGCTGGAGCTCTGTGGAGGGCTGATCCAGGAGGCTGTCTTTGCTGGGGCCACCTGAATCAGCAGCGATTTTATTTTTCTGTATAATTGATCTTTTCTTCATTTTCTTTTCCTGTACTATGTAAATATAGAATGTATTATAATAGACAGACTCCCAGGATCTTTCTTTTGCTGTCCAGAGTGTGCAGGGCATAGGGGAGGAGGGGGAAATTTTGCTTGGGCTCAGCCAGGTGCCCAGGCATGCAATGTTGCAGGGAAAATGGCCAGAGGCCCCTTGGCCTTTGGCGGTTCTGCTGAAGCCTTTGTGCCGCCCACAGATCGGGTGGGCAGGGCCGGAGCTGCGGGGATCCCTGCGGGAGCGGTGCCTGGAGGTGGCCACAAGCCCTGTCCCAGGCAGGAAGCGCCATCCGTGTGCTCCTGCCCGTGTGTTGCTGGCTGGATTGCTGAGGGCTCCGAGGTGCCTCTTGATGGGGCTCCTCCGGAGCTCCTGCGGGGCTGTGGCGCTGCTGCCGGGCAGGTTGGCCGGGCTGGGGGAGACCCTGAGAGGCTGGGGCAGTGGGCAGGCCTGAGCAAGTGGGTGTCAGAGGCCACCAGCGGCCCCCAGGCAGCCGCCTTGTCCCTGACACCTGGCTGCTCTGGCGCTTCCTGAATGGGCAGTTGGAGGGACCCCCTGGAATCAGGCACAGAACCCTGGTCCCGGCCTTTCCGGGGTGTGAGTCCTGGCGTTGGGCTGGGCGTGTGCCCTCCATGTGCTGAGACTGGAGTCCCTGGCCCCTCTGCCTTTGGCTTTGAGCTTGTCTGCCTGCTTGCTGAGTCTTGTTCCTGTTGCCATGGGGGATACCGAGCTCTGTGGATTTAGACATTATTGAGCGAGAAGAGCAGCAGCTTTGAGCCCAAGAGGGGCCACCGAAAGGCCCCCTGGGCAAAGGGCATTCCTGACATTCCCAGGGCAGGCACACAGGAGAGTGCAGCGGGCACCTTCAGGGTGCCACGCTGGCTTTGCACTGGGCCACCTCCCTGTGTGCAGGGCTGGGCCTTTGCTTTGCTGTCGTTGGCCTTTTGCCAACGTTGCTCCTTTGGCTGCCTGCAGAGAGGGGCAGCCCTACAAGGAGGTTGAAAGGCCCTGTCTCTGACACCTCAAGGGGGAACTGGAGCTCTCCCAGCCCTCAGCCCACGCTGTAAGCAGAGCAGAGCCTTTTCCCCAGCCATGGCGTCTTTCTGCCTGCTGCTGGCCCCTGGTCCTCACGACCCACTGCACTCGGTGTGAGTCCCCTAGGGGATGCCTGGTACCTCTTGATTAGAGATTGAGGGTCACTGAGGGGAAGTTGGGTGTCCCAAGTGAAGCTGAGGGGACACATGGGTCACTGAGCAGACATGAGGCTTCCACTGCAGGTTGCAGGTGCCGTATGCGTCACTGAAGGGAAGGCAGACGCCCCGTGTGCCACTGAGGTGTCATGACGGTCTCTGAATGCCAGGTGCCTGCATGCCACTGACAGGATATGAGGGTGACTGAGAGGGAAGGGGGTGACAGCTGCTCTGGATTGCACTGAGGTGACGTGGAGGTCACTGAGGGAGGTGGGTGTCTGTCGCGTCCCTCAGGGTACGTGGGTGTCATTGAGGGAACGTGAGCGTCACTTGAGGGGGACACGGGCTCGCTGAAGGTACGCCCGGGCCGCTGAGGGGACGTGGGCGCGCCCTGTGGGATACGGGAGGGCCGGGCGGGTCCCCGCCGCAGGCGGCGTTTCCCGCCCAGGCACGGTCGGCCCCGCCCCGCCGGTCCCCTCAGCCGCGGGCGGGAACTCGAACCCGCCGCGTCCGCCCCTCCGGGCGAGGCGCCGCGCGGCCTTCCGTAAGCCGTGTGGGAGGTGCCCTGGGGCTGCGCTGCGCTCACACACACGGAGGAGCACGGGGCAGTATTGTCTCAGGACTAGGGAGTGTTTCATCTTTGTGAGGGGTAAAGCTGGAGTAGCTTAGAGGGAGAGAGCTTCATAGTAGAGGAATTCTGGAATTACCTGGTGTCACCTGTAGGGCACGGATTGAACATTTGGGGGTTAACATGGAGGTAATCACTGGACTGTGAGAATAATAAAATCTGAGGTAGTCTGTGGAAATGTGTAAGGTAGTGGACATTTTGGCAGAACAAGTTGAGGTGATCTCTAGGGGGCAAAATTACTTTTGAGGAAAAGTCTGAGTAATTTCTAGAGGGCACATAGAGATAATTTTCTGACAAAAGCTTTAGTAAATGTTAGGGGAAAGAAAGAACATTTGTGGGGTAAAATCTCAGGTTATATCACTTCCCGCTACCTCGTCCCATGCCCCAGCATGGGAGCTTTGCCCTCCGTGTCCCCAGCCAGCCCAGCCTGGCCACCTCAGGGTTGTCCCCACCCTCGTGCTGAGGCCCGGCCTCGAGGGCTTCTGCCGCAGCCCTGGGAGACGCTCTGGGGAAGCGCTGGAGCAGCCGGCTGTCAGGAACGAGGAGGCTGCCTGCGGGCTGCCTGTGGCCTCTGACACCCAATTCCTCGGGGCTTCCCACCTCAGCAGCCTCCTGTCGTTCTGCCAATTGACAGAGGCAATTTAAAGGACACACCACTGGAAATAACGTTCTTATTTTACTGTGAATATTAAGGAACCACAAAACTATGATGATACATTCAATGAAACTGTGTGCTTGGTTTTAGTGACAAGCAAAGTAGTGCACCTCAATCAGTACTATACAAGAGAAAGGAGAGCGATTTAGAAAGATGCATCACCAATTGCCTAAATTGTTTATCATCTTGCAGATCCGCAGTTGCTGGGGAGCCCCGTTTTGCACCAGGGGCCTGGAGAACCATTCCCAGCAACTGGGAAAATCCTAGGTTGTCCATTCACCCATAGATGAGGTCTCCAAATTTGCCCTGAAAGTGGGTCCAACATTTATAGGCCAAAAAGAGCAAGTCAAAGTGACTTGATTATATTTTTTAGCCCAGAAACACCTGGAGCTGATGGCACACTTCACAACCAGCAGGGGACACAGCTAGGCCAAAGCCCAGACCTCTGCTGGGAGGGTTTCTCCAAGAATACCCTTCAAACAAGCCTCTATTCAAGTCAGTTGGGACAGATTCTTAAAATGATACATTTTTGGCACATAACTACACAGGGTTGTGTGAAAGTTTCTAAAGCAGCTGGTTTGCAGTCTGTTATAAACGCCAATCACTTGGTTTTTAAAATTTTAAAAGTTTAATAATAATAAACTAGTTATAAAAAATAGTAATACAATTAGAGTAATGAAAATTGAGAGTTAGGACAATTACAAGACAATGAAAAGCAAAGAATTACGGGCGTCCGGATGCTCTCGGGCACTTAAGCCCGATAAGCATGCCTTGTGAACAAAGGAATAATCTTTAAAAGCAATAGCCTGTTGCATATTCATACATCTCATACATGATGCATAAATTCCTTGCAAATTAAGAACTTTTCTGGGTTTGTCAACTTCTTCCCTTTAGTCCTGGTGGTTCCATAAAGACGGAGATTAGGTGGAA
Organism: Anomalospiza imberbis; assembly: GCF_031753505.1. Taxonomy (NCBI): domain Eukaryota; kingdom Metazoa; phylum Chordata; class Aves; order Passeriformes; family Viduidae; genus Anomalospiza; species Anomalospiza imberbis. The sequence goes on along the minus strand of NC_089687.1, from coordinate 38,726,033 downwards.
GAATGTTTGTCTTTTTCCGATAAGGAGGCAGTAATTCTTTATGGGCCCCCATCACTGGCATCTCTGTGTGAAGAGATTCTTCATTATCTCATCTCTTGCTTGAGCTAGTAAAAAAAAACCCCACCTACATAGGCTCTATTTTAACTACAAAACTACATTTACCATACTATTAAAATGTTAATACAGCACTTCTAATCAATATAACATAATACATATAGTATTCAATTTAATATTTGCGAAAAGCCAATCATAAAATATGCATTTTTCACACAGTCCAACAGCTAGCATTAAGAGTCCTAGTCAACTATTTTTAGCTAAATCACACTTAGGGGGATTTGAAGGAGTTTGGAATGAGTTAGAGACCGAACCTCTGAGTTTTTTAGATGATGCCATTGTTGCAGTGTGATTTCATGGTTTACCCCCAAACCCTGGTTCCTCCCACCGGGGAAGATTTCCTCCCAGGTGTGTCAATCACTCCTCCTTTCCCCACCCTGACCCCTGCTGAGCACTGTCTGTCACTCCGGGCATTCCAGAAGTGCGTCGAGTGATTGGCAGACTCAAAAGATGCCCTCCGCCCCCGGGGGGCATTGGGCCATCCAGGTGTCCTTTGTCCCCTGAGACCACCCCTCCCTTACCTGGTTGGTGGGCTCCCTATCCCTTCCCCCCCTCCCCTGCTCCAGGTAAAAGAGGGACAACCTCGCGGTCCGGACAGTTCTGCTTGGAGCTGTTGCTACATTCAGAGGCCTGCGGGCCAAAATAAAAGCTCTGGATTAAAACCCTCCATCAGAACCGACTCCTTTCCTTCACCATAGCCTTAAAAGCTTCTCCGGCAGAGGAAATCCTGAGGGAGCAGACCCTCTACAAGAGGAAGCTCCATCCCGCTGCCACCGGAGCTCTGGCATGCCTGGACTTGTCTCCACGTGCCCAGCTGAAATATCCAGCTAGCCAAAAGTGTCTCTGGGGTGAAACACCACAGTGGCCGCTATTTGGTTCAGCAGCAGGGCCAGACAAGCCAAGGCATGTCCCCTTCGCGATACTGGTAACACCAATATGCCATTTATTTCTCTCATCTTCTACCTAGACAGGAAGGGTGAGTTTGGCTCACATCTTCACTGCAAGTCTCAGAAGGTCACAAGACTTCTAGTAACAAGACCGTTAAAGGATTTATTGGCCAATAAAACACTGTCAACAAGGCTATTTATGGTTTTGACCCAATCCTTCAATATTTCCTCTTATGGACTCATGCTACAGTCTAAGCATTCTTAGCCAATCATGTTATGGCACACAAACCTACAGTACTGCACTCTAAACTACTTGTTTACCTTTGTAACTACTTTTATTTTTTCTATATCTTAAAACTCTAAAACTCTAAACTTTGCTCCACCTAGCTTACTGTGTCTCTGCTTTAAACTATAAATCGACTTCTAGCACCTAAGTTTGGAAGGCTTTTCCAAGGCCTCAGAACAAAGCCTGTAATTCTAAGGATTCTAAGCCTTGGCTTACCGGTCCAAAGATCTGAGAATTCCCTGCATTAGGGTTTCCAACAACACTCATGGTGTTACGGAGTGCCCAGGATCTGTCTTGTAAGTCAAACCTGGAATGAACAAGGCGGCTGCCTGGGGGCTGCTGGTGGCCTCTGACACCCACTTGCTCAGGCCTGCCCACTGCCCCAGCCTCTCAGGGTCTCCCCCAGCCCGGCCAACCTGCCCGGCAGCAGCGCCACAGCCCCGCAGGAGCTCCGGAGGAGCCCCATCAAGAGGCACCTCGGAGCCCTCAGCAATCCAGCCAGCAACACACGGGCAGGAGCACATGGATGGCGCTTCCTGCCTGGGACAGGGCTTGTGGCCATCTCCAGGCACCGCTCCCGCAGGGATCCCCGCAGCTCCGGCCCTGCCCACCTGCTCTGTGGGCGGCACAAAGGCTTCAGCAGAACCGCCAAAGGCCAAGGGGCCTCTGGCCATTTTCCCTGCAACATTGCACGCCTGGGCACCTGGCTGAGCCCAAGCAAAATTTCCCCCTCCTCCCCTATGCCCTGCACACTCTGGGCAGCAAAAGAAAGATCTGTCTGGGAGTCTGTCTATTATAATACATTCTATATTTACATAGTATAGGAAAAGAAAATGAAGAAAAGAGCAATTTTGAAGAAAAATAAAATCTCTGCTAACTCAGGTGGCCCCAGCAAAGACAGCCTCCTGGATCAGCCCTCCACAGAGCTCCAGCAGCTCAGCCAGCCAAGCCGCGACAGACGAGGCCGTGTCTGCCATGCCCTGTGCAGCTGATCCTGCAGCCTCTGGAACATTGGGATGGGAGCCTGCTCTACTGCCTTGAGAATGCACAATGTGTCAATTGCCAGGCGTCCGACGGTGAGGCTGATGTCATTTGCCATTTCTTCAAGGGCTGAAAGAGAGAGGATCAGAGCCACAGTTAGATCCTGGATCTGCGGGGAGCCGAGGAGAGGCCCCTGCCAGGGCCATCCCTGCCTGCTCTTGCCATGGTCAGGAGGGAGTAGGGACCAACGGGGTCAGCCCGAAGCTGCGGGCCACGAATCCCCCATGTGTCCCTGAAATCTCTGTGTGCTCTGCCCAGGCCAGCCCTGGTCCGCACAGGGACCAGAGCCCTCCGCAGCCGGGGCAGGGATGGCAGCTCCTCCCGCCAGCCCCCGCTGTCAGCCCGCTGCCCTCACTCAGCATTGTAGACCAGCTGGAGCTCTTCCTGCTGCCCCCTCAAGCTCCGCCCGGCGATCCCTGTGAACACAGAGGCTGTCACGGCCCCAGCGGCACAGCTCCCTGCCAGCGGCGCTGCCAGCCCTGTGGCCACACGCCCTGGTGGCCCAGCAGGGCTCAGCCCGGGCCCTTGCCGCACGCTGCCGCCCCAGGGCACGGCTGCCGGAGGGCGGCAGCAGCGCCGAGGCCAGGCGGGGCTCCACGGCGCCGGGCCCGGATGGCGCTGCCGGGGCAGCAGCCGGGGCTGGGGCCGAGCTGTGGCGGGGCGGGGAGGGAGCCCGGGCTCGTGGCTCACCCATGAACCTGACGGCCGCCTCTCGCAGGGGCTCCTGTGGGCTCTCCAGGTAGGGCAGGGCCTGGCGCAGGATCTCAGCCGCTCGGCTCCTGTCCTGTTCCAGCTGGACAGAGCGGCAGGAGGGAAGGGTTGGCGCGGGCTCGGCCCCTGGGCCGGGCGCTCCCTGCGCCCTGCCCCGGCCCGCACAGCCCCGCACAGCCCCGAGGCCCGGCCAGCAGCCGCTGGCTCCGGGCTCTGGAGGGGGCAGAGGGCCGGCTGCTGCCCGGGGAGCCACAGGGCCGCCCTGCAGCCCCTCCGGGCCGGGGCTCCATCGACACCCGGCTGGGGCCACGGGAGCCTGGAGAAGAGCCAGTGCGGCCTCTGGGTGCAGCACCGGGCAGGGGCACAGCTGCCAGCCCACACACCGAGCACCGTGCTCAGGGGCCTTCTCCAGGCTGAGCCTGGGGCTTCCAGGCCATCCTTACTAGGCAGTTGGCGAAGATCCAGAATTTCTCCTTCTTCACCAGTCTCTCAAGATCCCTTCTCTTCAGGAACTCGGCCACACAAAGCAGCGTTTCCCGAGAAGCCTGGAGAGCAGCAGAGATACGGGGATGGCCCCACAGCCCAGGGCACAGGACCCACGTGCCTGTGCCAAGGCCTGGAGGAGGCTGCAGCCCGCCAGGGCAGGAGACAGCCGAGCCCCCTGCCAGGGGGACAGCAGCAGCCCACAAAGTCCTCACCTCTGCCACGCGCCCATTCTCATCATGGCAGTGGAAGAAGAGTGGCAGCAGGCTCTGGTGCACAGGCCTTTCCAAAGGCTTTTCTTCCTTTTCCAAAAACCCCATCGTGTCTCTAAAGAGTGTTATGGAGAGCAGCTGTACCTGGCTATTATCCTGTATGAAAAAAAGGAAAAAAATACCTCCGCTTTGGCTCCTCCAGGCCTGCCTGGGCACAGGCCTGCAAATCCACAGGGCACCAGGTCTCCAGGCAGCACCCAGTGACTGTGTCTGGGGGCACAGAACCTTACCTGGTCAAAGAGTGGCACAAGTGCCTCAGCCAGCGGCAGGGCAATGGGAGTTGACATCAGGATGTATTTGTGCAAGAATATAAAGCTGAGTGCGATAAGTGTCATCCCAGCTAACTCTGCATCACTGTCCCACAGTAGGTCCATGAGGCTTTCAGTCAGGCTCCACATTTTTTCAGCCTGTGTGGAACACAAGTTGTTGAAACACCACCCTGCTGCGGCATGGCCTAGAGGCCAAAGGCCTGTCCCAAGGCGCTCAGGAAGCCAAAAGGGGAGAGCTGGGAGCAGCTGCCCCAGCGCCTGAAGCCACGCCCAAGTGACTACATTCCCAGCGCAGCTTCAGCCACTGCCCCCTTCTCACCATCGAGGGATCGTCAATGAGCTCGAGAAGGGCCCTGAGCGCCAGGCGACGCCTCTCCCTGCACTCGCTCTGCAGGTACCTTGATGAGACCTCCACAACACTGTCACCACATTCACTTGAATCTAGGCACTCGAGGACCTGAAAGGCACGGGGCAGTGACAGGGGACCCGGCCGGCCGGAGCCCAGAACCGCACAGGGCTGGGCCCAGGCAGCAGCACAGGGCGTGGGCACCGTCCTGGCCGCTGTGGCTACGAGAGGGCAGAGAGCTGGGAGGCAGCTCAGCGAGGCAGCGCTGGCCAACAGGCTCACCTCCACAAGGAATGCCAGGGCGGGCAGATCCCAGCATGGCTCCTGTGTGCTGAGCAGCCAGAGGAGGTGGAGTGCAATACTGCAACACAACTCAAGACAAGCATGGCGCATCTCCCTAGGAGGGCGAAAAAGGGACCAGGACCCTGAAGAAATCTCTCCAAGGATAGGTTCACAGAGGTCTGGTCTTCCACCACGACCCTGCAAGGGGACTTGGGCCCTTTAGGAGGTGTCTCCTTCTGTGCTCTCTCTTCTCCCAGCCTTTTCCAGTCTGCTTGGCCATCCCTCAGTGACAAGGCCCTCTGGCCCACGACCACGGGGACTGTGTGGGGCACCCCAGGCACAGAGCACACATGTCAGAGGCAGTGGGGAGAAGGGGGTCTCACCTGGCCAGCAGACCCACGGCATAGTGCTGGGTGTCAGCACAGAGCAGCGTGTCCCAGCCACACCTGCGTTCCTTTGCCATCACCACATCCTTGTACTGCTCTAGGCACAGCAGGGACTTCAGGGTCCGCACGGCAAACCTGTGTGCAGAGCAAGGCCCAGGTCACACTGGGAGCAGTGGCTCCTGCCCTGTTGATGCGGCAGGGACAGGAGGACTGGAATGGAGCACCTGTTGGGGCTGGTGGCAAGGCCGTGTTGCTCCTGGCATCCCTTCCAGAAGGTATCAACCTCCTCTGGCGTCTCTTCTGTGCTGAAGAACACTTGGAAGAGCAGATGCACAAGTAGACGGGAGGAGTGCACCTTCACGATGTGTGGGACACAGGGCTCCTGGAGGATCTTCCACATCACCACAGTTGCCTGCAAAGGACAAAGCCCCCCGAGACCGCGCTCAGTGCCGAGGTGTCCGTGTGGCAGGGCCCGAGCGTGGCAGGGAGAGGCCCAGAGAAACACAGGGGCAGCAGCGGGACCGGTGGCCCTGCAGCTGCCCCTAGGCCAGGTTTCAGGCCAGCACCTGAGGCAGGGAGATGCAGTGGGGGAAGGAGGAAGGAGAGCTGCAGGAGAGGCGGCTTTGGGGCCAGCAAAGGCCACTGGCCAAAACTCACAGCTAGGGCAAAGACACCCGTTTTGTCCCCATCGGAGGTGCACGTGCTGTGCTTCGGCCAGCTCCCCAGCACATCCAGGAGAATCCGCTGCGCCAGCTTCGCGGTCCTGGGCGAGGACATGATGGTCTTCCACATGGCCATGGCAGCTCTGCGGGGTTAGAGCTCTGTCTCAGGGGGTCTCAGGCACAGCACCGTGGCCTGGGTATCTCTAGGGGCCCGGGCTGACCGCCAGCTCTGCCTCTGCCCACTGCTCCTCGCCAGCAGCACCCAGGCAGCCCAGCCCTGTGGGGACAGGCCCCTGAGGAGCAGCGAGGGAGCATGGCAGCAGGCTCGGGGCTGACATGCCAGGGCTGGGAAAGGGAGCAGCCAGAGGGCCCTGGAACCCTTTGTTGGTCAGACACCTGGGATAAGCTGTACAGGGCGATGGGCTGGGGAGCCCTGAGCCCTCTGGGCAGGTGGGCCCCATACCTGTCACAGGACGGGGCCACACGCAGCAGTGTCATTGCTGCGTCATTTGGCTGTGCTTCGGCGAGATGCAGCAGAGTCCTGTTCAGCCTGTGCTCAGCAGAATCATTGGCCATGAGCCACTGGTGGATGTATCTCACCATGGCGGGCACCTGGAGAAGGCACGGGGCGATGTGGAAAGCTGCCAGAGGGAGCGATGTTCCCAGTGTCCCCAGAGAAGTGCTTCCCTTCCCACCGCACTGCGATGGCCTCAAAGGCTCACAGGGACCAGCAGGTGTGGCTTGGGAGGCCAAGCAATTCCTGCGATGATCAAACCCTGGCCACAGGCTGCTTACTTGCTTTGCATTGTAAAAACCTTCCTCTACAAGCATATACAGCAGGGCAGCACTGGTCTTGGTTCGGAAGATGGGCGGGTATGCTCTGAGCCCAGCACCCCTGGAGAAGGTCTCTTCCTGCCGAATTCTCTTGATGAATTTGCAAATGAGCTGTTGGGGAATGGCGAGAAGCCAGGGATGTTGCATGGAGTGCTCCACACACGGTGCTGGGCTGAGCAGTGACAGCAGGCCCAGCCCAGGTGGGGATGGCTGCAGGTACCTGCGCTGCTCTGCGGAAGCGGCCACGGGCAGGTTCCTACTCTTGTGTGTGGTCCAGGGCTGCACCTGGCAAAGATCGGCCACAGCCAGAGCTGAGGGGCCGCGGGCCAGCCCCGTGCTCCCCAGGCAGGGACAGCCCAGGGGGATGGGCCACAGCCCCTCTTCCGCCCTGTCCATGGGCATATCCCCAAGGGGATGGGATGGGATGGGATGGGATGGGGCCAAGCTGGCCGCAGGCACCAGCCCTGTGGCCCAGCTCTGCCACTCACCCTCCTGTGGTGGATGGATCAACACCACCTTTCCAGTCTCCTGTGCTGGGGCAGCTCCGGGGCCTTCTTCCTCCTCCTCCAGCCAGTCCAGCTTGGGCACTCTTGGGGGTCTCTGCTCCATGTCAGTGACTGGATTTGTGGGTACTTGCAGGAGAGGTGCCTTGGAAAATCTCCAGGTTAGCAGCAGGTCCTGCAGCTGTGCCTGGAATGCACCTTCCAGAGAGAAGCCTCAGGAAGGCTACAGGACAGCAAGCCCTGCGCTCTGGTCTCAAGGGCTCCTGCCACAATGACAGGAGACTCCTGTCAGGGATTGTGGTCTGGCCTCGAGGGCACTGGAGGCAGGGGTGGGAGATGCCTCAGAAAAGCTCTGGGGCACCAAGTGCCACACTGCCCTCAGGGGCACCTGCAGAATCGAAGCCTTGGAAGGCCACAGGTCACCAAGTCCTGTGGTCTGGCCTCGAGGTCAGCTGCAGGAACAACGCCTCAGAAAAGCTGCGGGGTTCTGCAGAGGTTTTTATAGGGGGGAGTGGTATAGGGCAACCAACCAAGGAGGGCATGGCAGGGGAGGAATCTAGGGCAGGATTAACATTCTATAAACCTATCAGGGAGAGCTGAGGTCCATTGGGATGATCTAGCAAAGGCCGAATGGACATCCCATGGCCCGCTGGAGACTGCTATTCCAAGTCCTGTGAGCCACAAAATTCAACTGTAACCAGCCGATTTTTTCATGTTAGCTTGAAATCCAGGAGAGAAAAGGTAAACATGGAAAAGTGTTCTTCCAATCCTAGTGACAGCTGCGCCTGCACAGCACCTGTGGCCGTGGCAGGGCGGTGGGAACTGGATGATCTTTCTGATACTTTGCAGCACAACGTGCTGTGGCATTCTGTGATTCCCCAAGTGGAGAGCAAAACTGAGCCATAGAAGACCCAGCTTTTCTCTGGCGCCTCCTTTGTTCTTTGTTGCAAGCACGTCCAGGATTTAGTTTTAGAGCTGACACATGTGTCTTTAAGGTGCCTGCATGAGGGAGAGGGAGGGCAGCTGCAGCGCAAGGCTCGTGCCCCATCAGAGTCTCTCTCTCACCATGGCACCAATGCCGCTGCCTCGGGACATCCGCCTGTGGAAGGTGGTGACTCTGCCCTCAAGCACGGCCATGGAAGCCAAGCGTTGCTGTGAGGCTGGCAAGTCAAGAGAAAGCCATTGTGGTGAACGCTGATGGAGCCTTTTGCCAAAGCACGGGCAATTGCGCCCACAGTCTCCCCCTGTCTGGCATCCCGGCGGGTGCGGGAGCCTCGTTGAGCAGGTGCCGGCGTTCAGGGTGCTGCTGTGCCTGAGCACGCTCCGGTGCTGTTCCTGTGGGGTCCAGAGGCGCCGGGGCAGCAGCGCCTCCGCAGCCCTGCTCAGTGAGACACGGCCGCCTTCCCCATGGTGACAGCAGCTCTGCGGCCCCAGAGCTCTGTGTCAGGGGGGCCTCGGTCACAGCACCGTGGCCTGGGCAGCCGCGAGAGCCGGGGCCGGCCGCCAGCCCTGCCTCTGCCCCCTGCCCCTTATTGGCAGCAGCCAGTGGCCATGCCCAGGCAACCGCCCCCTGCCCTCCTTGTCCCCAGCCAGCCCAGCCTGGGCACCTTGGGGTGTCCCCTCCCTCCTGCTGGGGTGGTGCCCCAGCATCGAGGGCTTCTGCCGCAGGCCTGGGAGACGATCTGGGGAATCGCCAGAGCAGCCGGGTGCTGGGAACAAGGCGGCTGCCTGGGGGCTGCTGGTGGCCTCTGACACCCACTTGCTCAGGCCTGCCCACTGCCCCAGCCTCTCAGGGTCTCCCCCAGCCCGGCCAACCTGCCCGGCAGCAGCGCCACAGCCCCGCAGGAGCTCCGGAGGAGCCCCATCAAGAGGCACCTCGGAGCCCTCAGCCATCCAGCCAGCAACACACGGGCAGGAGCACACGGATGGCGCTTCCTGCCTGGGACAGGGCTTGTGGCCATCTCCAGGCACCGCTCCCGCAGGGATCCCCGCAGCTCCGGCCCTGCCCACCTGCTCTGTGGGCGGCACAAAGGCTTCAGCAGAACCGCCAAAGGCCAAGGGGCCTCTGACCATTTTCCCTGCAACATTGCATGCCTGGGCACCTGGCTGAGCCCAAGCAAAATTTCCCCCTCCTCCCCTATGCCCTGCACACTCTGGGCAGCAAAAGAAAGATCTGTCTGGGACTCTGACTATTATAATACATTCTATATTTACATACTAAAGGAAAAGAAAATGAAGAAAAGAGCAATTTTGAAGAAAAACAAAATCTCTGCTAACTCAGGTGGCCCCAGCAAAGACAGCCTCCTGGATCAGCCCTCCACAGAGCTCCAGCAGCTCAGCCAGCCAAGCCGCGACAGACGAGGCCGTGTCTGCCATGCCCTGCGCAGCTGATCCCGCAGCGTCTGGAACATTGGGATGGGAGCCTGCTCTACTGCCTTGAGGATGCACAATGTTTCAATTGCCAGGTGTCCGACGGTGAGGCTGATGTCATTTGCCATTTCTTCAAGGGCTGAAAGAGAGAGGATCAGAGCCACGGTCAGATCCTGGATCTGCGGGGAGCCGAGGAGAGGCCCCTGCCAGGGCCATCCCTGCCTGCTCTTGCCATGGTCCGGAGGGAGTAGGGACCAACGGGGTCAGCCCGAAGCTGCGGGCCACGAATCCCCCATGTGTCCCTGAAATCTCTGTGTGCCCTGCCCAGGCCAGCCCTGGTCCGCACAGGGACCAGAGTCCTCCGCAGCCGGGGCAGGGATGGCAGCTCCTCCCGCCAGCCCCCGCTGTCAGCCCGCTGCCCTCACTCAGCATTGTAGATCAGCTGGAGCTCTGCCTGCTGCCCCCTCAAGCTCCGCCTGGCGATCCCTGTGAACACAGAGGCTGTCACGGCCCCAGCGGCACAGCTCCCTGCCAGCCCTGTGGCCACACGCCCTGGTGGCCCAGCAGGGCTCAGCCCGGGCGCTTGCCGCACGCTGCCGCCCCAGGGCACGGCTGCCGGAGGGCGGCAGCAGCGCCGAGGGAAGGCGGGGCTCCACGGCGCCGGGCCCGGATGGCGCTGCCGGGGCAGCAGCCGGGGCCGGGGCCGAGCTGCGGCGGGGCGGGGAGGTAGCCCGGGCTCGTAGCTCGCCCATGAACCTGACGGCCGCCTCTCGCAGGGGCTCCTGTGGGCTGTCCAGGTAGGGCAGGGCCCGGCGCAGGATCTCAGCCGCTCGGCTCCTGTCCTCTTCCAGCTGGAGAGAGCGGCTAGAGGGAAGGGTTGCCGCGGGCTCGGCCCCTGGGCCGGGCGCTCCCTGCGCCCTGCCCCGGCCTCCCCTGCCCGCACAGCCCCGAGGCCCGGCCAGCAGCCGCTGGCGCTGGGCTCTGGAGGGGGCAGAGGGCCGGCTGCTGCCCGGGGAGCCACAGAGCCGCCCCGCAGCCCCGCCGGGCCGGGGCTCCATGGGCACCCGGCCGGGGCCCACGGGAGCCTGGAGAAGAACCCACGCGGCCTCCGGTGTGCAGCACCGGGCAGGGGCACAGCTGCCAGCCCACACACCGAGCACCGTGCTCAGGGGGCTTCTCCAGGCTGAGCCTGGGGCTTCCCGGCCATCCTTACTAGGCAGTTGGTGAAGATCCAGAATTTCTCCTTCTTCACCAGTCTCTCAAGATCCCTTCTCTTCAGGAACTCGGCCACACAAAGCAGCGTTTCCCGAGAAGCCTGGAGAGCAGCAGAGATACGGGGATGGCCCCACAGCCCAGGGCACAGGACTCACGTGCCTGTGCCAAGGCCTGGAGGAGGCTGCAGCCCGCCAGGGCAGGAGACAGCCGAGCCCCCTGCCAGGGGGACAGCAGCAGCCCACGAAGTCCTCACCTCTGCCACGCACCCATTCTCATCATGGCAGTGGAAGAAGAGTGGAAGCAGGCTCTGGTGCACAGGCCTTTCCAAAGGCTTTTCTTCCTTTTCCAAAAACCCCATCGTGTCTCTAAAGAGTGTTATGGAGAGCAGCTGTACCTGGCTATTATCCTGTATGAAAAAAAGGAAAAAAATACCTCCGCTTTGGCTCCTCCAGGCCTGCCTGGGCACTGGCCTGCAAATCCACAGGGCACCAGGTCTCCAGGCAGCACCCAGTGACTGTGTCTGTGGGCACAGAACCTTACATGGTCAAACAGTGGCACAAGTGCCTCAGCCAGCTGCAGGGCAATGGGAGTTGACATCAGCATGTATTTGTGCAAGAATATAAAGCTGAGTGTGATAAGTGTCATCCCAGCTATCTCTGCATCACTGTCCCACAGTAGGTCCATGAGGCTTTCAGTCAGGCTCCACATTTTTTCAGCCTGTGTGGAACACAAGTTGTTGAAACACCACCCTGCTGCGGCATGGCCTAGAGGCCAAAGGCCTGTCCCAAGGCGCTCAGGAAGCCAAAAGGGGAGAGCTGGGAGCAGCTGCCCCAGCGCCTGAAGCCACGCCCAAGTGACTACATTCCCAGCGCAGCTTCAGCCACTGCCCCCTTCTCACCATCGAGGGATCGTCAATGAGCTCGAGAAGGGCCCTGAGCGCCAGGCAACGCCTCTCCCTGCACTCGCTCTGCAGGTACCTTGATGAGACCTCCACAACACTGTCACCACATTCACTTGAATCTAGGCACTCGAGGACCTGAAAGGCACGGGGCAGTGACAGGGGACCCAGCCGGCAGGAGCCCAGAACCGCACAGGGCTGGGCCCAGGCAGCAGCACAGGGCCTGGGCACCGTCCTGGCCGCTGTGGCTACGAGAGGGCAGAGAGCTGGGAGGCAGCTCAGCGAGGCAGCGCTGGCCAACAGGCTCACCTCCACAAGGAATGCCAGGGCAGGCAGATCCCAGCATGGCTCCTGTGTGCTGAGCAGCCAGAGGAGGTGGAGTGCAATACTGCAACACAACTCAAGACAAGCATGGCGCATCTCCCTAGGAGGGCGAAAAAGGGACCAGGACCCTGAAGAAATCTCTCCAAGGATAGGTTCACAGAGGTCTGGTCTTCCACCACGACCCTACAAGGGGACTTGGGCCCTTTAGGAGGTGTCTCCTTCTGTGCTCTCTCTTCTCCCAGCCTTTTCCAGGCTGCTTGGCCATCCCTCAGTGACAAGGCCCTCTGGCCCACGACCACGGGGACTGTGTGGGGCCCCCCAGGCGCAGAGCACAAATGTCAGAGGCAGCGGGGAGAAGGGGGTCTCACCTGGCCAGCAGACCCACGGCATAGTGCTGGGTGTCAGCCCAGAGCAGCGTGTCCCAGCCACACCTGCGTTCCATTGCCATCACCACATCCTTGTACTGCTCTAGGCACAGCAGGGACTTCAGGGTCCGCAAGGCAAACCTGTGTGCAGAGCAAGGCCCCGGTCACACTGGGAGCAGTGGCTCCTGCCCTGTTGATGCGGCAGGGACAGGAGGACTGGAATGGAGCACCTGTTGGGGCTGGTGGCAAGGCCGTGTTGCTCCTGGCATCCCTTCCAGAAGGTATCAATCTCCTCTGGCATCACTTCTGTGCTGAAGAACACTTGGAAGAGCAGATGCACAAGTAGACGGGAGGAGTGCACCTTCACGATGTGTGAGACACAGGGCTCCTGGAGGATCTTCCACATCACCACAGTTGCCTGCAAAGGACAAAGCCCCCCGAGACCGCGCTCAGTGCCGAGGTGTCCGTGTGGCAGGGCCCGAGCGTGGCAGGGAGAGGCCCAGAGAAACACAGGGGCAGCAGCGGGACCGGTGGCCCTGCAGCTGCCCCTAGGCCAGGTTTCAGGCCAGCACCTGAGGCAGGGAGATGCAGTGGGGGAAGGAGGAAGGAGAGCTGCAGGAGAGGCGGCTTTGGGGCCAGCAAAGGCCACTGGCCAAAACTCACAGCTAGGGCAAAGACACCCGTTTTGTCCCCATCGGAGGTGCACGTGCTGTGCTTCGGCCAGCTCCCCAGCACATCCAGGAGAATCCGCTGCGCCAGCTTCGCGGTCCTGGGCGAGGACATGATGGTCTTCCACATGGCCATGGCAGCTCTGCGGGGTTAGAGCTCTGTCTCAGGGGGTCTCAGGCACAGCACCGTGGCCTGGGTATCTCTAGGGGCCCGGGCTGACCGCCAGCTCTGCCTCTGCCCACTGCCCCTCGCCAGCAGCACCCAGGCAGCCCAGCCCTGTGGGGACAGGGCCCTGAGGAGCAGCGAGGGAGCATGGCAGCAGGCTCGGGGCTGACATGCCAGGGCTGGGAAAGGGAGCAGCCAGAGGGCCCTGGAACCCTTTGTTGGTCAGACACCTGGGATAAGCTGTACAGGGCGATGGGCTGGGGAGCCCTGAGCCCTCTGGGCAGGTGGGCCCCATACCTTTCACAGGACGGGGCCACACGCAGGAGTGTCATTACTGCGTCATTTGGCTGTGCTTCGGCGAGATGCAGCAGAGTCCTGTTCAGCCTGGGCTCAGCAGAATCATTGGCCATGAGCCACTGGTGGATGTATCTCACCATGGCGGGCACCTGGAGAAGGCACGGGGCGATGTGGAAAGCTGCCAGAGGGAGCGATGTTCCCAGTGTCCCCAGAGAAGTGCTTCCCTTCCCACCGCACTGCGATGGCCTCAAAGGCTCACGGGGACCAGCAGGTGTGGCTTGGGAGGCCAAGCAATTCCTGCGATGATCAAACCCTGGCCACAGGCTGCTTACTTGCTTTGCATTGTAAAAACCTTCCTCTACAAGCATATACAGCAGGGCAGCACTGGTCTTGGTTCGGAAGATGGGCGGGTATGCTCTGAGCCCAGCACCCCTGGAGATGGTCTCTTCCTGCCGAATTCTCTTGATGAATTTGCAAATGAGCTGTTGGGGAATGGCGAGAAGCCAGGCATGTTGCATGGAGTGCTCCACACACGGTGCTGGGCTGAGCAGTGACAGCAGGCCCAGCCCAGGTGGGGATGGCTGCAGGTACCTGCGCTGCTCTGCGGAAGCGGCCACGGGCAGGTTCCTGCTCTTGTGTGCGGTCCAGGGCTGCACCTGGCAAAGATCGGCCACAGCCAGAGCTGAGGGGCCGCGGGCCAGCCCTGTGCTCCCCAGGCAGGGACAGCCCTGGGATGACCCAGGGGGATGGGCCACAGCCCCTCTTCCGCCCTGTCCATGGGCATATCCCCAAGGGGATGGGATGGGATGGGATGGGATGGGATGGGATGGGATGGGATGGGATGGGATGGGGCCAAGCTGGCCGCAGGCACCAGCCCTGTGGCCCAGCTCTGCCACTCACCCTCCTGTGGTGGATGGATCAACACCACCTTTCCAGTCTCCTGTGCAGGGGCAGCTCCGGGGCCTTCTTCCTCCTCCTCCAGCCAGTCCAGCTTGGGCACTCTTGGGGGTCTCTGCTCCATGTCAGTGACTGGATTTGTGGGTACTTGCAGGAGAGGTGCCTTGGAAAATCTCCAGGTTAGCAGCAGGTCCTGCAGCTGTGCCTGGAATGCACCTTCCAGAGAGAAGCCTCAGGAAGGCTACAGGACAGCAAGCCCTGCGCTCTGGTCTCAAGGGCTCCTGCCACAATGACAGGAGACTCCTGTCAGGGATTGTGGTCTGGCCTCGAGGGCACTGGAGGCAGGGGTGGGAGATGCCTCAGAAAAGCTCTGGGGCACCAAGTGCCACACTGCCCTCAGGGGCACCTGCAGAATCAAAGCCTTGGAAGGCCACAGGTCACCAAGTCCTGTGGTCTGGCCTCGAGGTCAGCTGCAGGAACAACGCCTCAGAAAAGCTCCGGGGGTCTGCAGAGGTTTTTATAGGGGGGAGTGGTATAGGGCAACCAACCAAGGAGGGCATGGCAGGGGAGGAATCTAGGGCAGGATTAACATTCTATAAACCTATCAGGGAGAGCTGAGGTCCATTGGGATGATCTATCAAAGGCCGAATGGACATCCCATGGCCCGCTGGAGACTGCTATTCCAAGTCCTGTGAGCCACAAAATTCAACTGTAACCAGCCGATTTTTTCATGTTAGCTTGAAATCCAGGAGAGAAAAGGTAAACATGGAAAAGTGTTCTTCCAATCCTAGTGACAGCTGCGCCTGCACAGCACCTGTGGCCGTGGCAGGGCGGTGGGAACTGGATGATCTTTCTGATACTTTGCAGCACAACGTGCTGTGGCATTCTGTGATTCCCCAAGTGGAGAGCAAAACTGAGCCATAGAAGACCCAGCTTTTCTCCGGCGCCTCCTTTGTTCTTTGTTGCAAGCACGTCCAGGATTTAGTTTCAGAGCTGACACATGTGTCTTTACGGTGCCTGCATGAGGGAGAGGGAGGGCAGCTGCAGCGCAGGGCTCGTGCCCCATCAGAGTCTCTCTCTCACCATGGCACCAATGCCGCTGCCTCGGGACGTCCGCCTGTGGAAGGTGGTGACTCTGCCCTCAAGCACGGCCATGGAAGCCAAGCGTTGCTGTGAGGCTGGCAAGGCAAGAGAAAGCCATTGTGGTGAACGCTGATGGAGCCTTTTGCCAAAGCACGGGCAATTGCGCCCACAGTCTCCCCCCGTCTGGCATCCCGGCGGGTGCGGGAGCCTCGTTGAGCAGGTGCCGGCGTTCAGGGTGCTGCTGTGCCTGAGCAGGCTCCGGTGCTGTTCCTGTGGGGTCCAGAGGCGCCGGGGCAGCAGCGCCTCCGCAGCCCGGCTCAAGGAGACACGGCCGCCTTCCCCATGGTGACAGCAGCTCTGCGGCCCCAGAGCTCTGTGTCAGGGGGGCCTCGGTCACAGCACCGTGGCCTGGGCAGCCGCGAGAGCCAGGGCCGGCCACCAGCCCTGCCTCTGCCCCCTGCCCCTTATTGGCAGCAGCCAGTGGCCATGCCCAGGCAACCGCCCCCTGCCCTCCGTGTCCCCAGCCAGCCCAGCCTGGGCACCTTGGGGTGTCCCCACCCTCCTGCTGGGGTGGTGTCCCAGCATCGAGGGCTTCTGCCGCAGGCCTGGGAGACGATCTGGGGAATCGCCAGAGCAGCCGGGTGCTGGGAACAAGGCGGCTGCCTGGGGGCTGCTGGTGGCCTCTGACACCCACTTGCTCAGGCCTGCCCACTGCCCCAGCCTCTCAGGGTCTCCCCCAGCCCGGCCAACCTGCCCGGCAGCAGCGCCACAGCCCCGCAGGAGCTCCGGAGGAGCCCCATCAAGAGGCACCTCGGAGCCCTCAGCCATCCAGCCAGCAACACACGGGCAGGAGCACACGGATGGCGCTTCCTGCCTGGGACAGGGCTTGTGGCCATCTCCAGGCACCGCTCCCGCAGGGATCCCCGCAGCTCCGGCCCTGCCCACCCGCTCTGTGGGCGGCACAAAGGCTTCAGCAGAACCACCAAAGGCCAAGGGGCCTCTGGCCATTTTCCCTGCAACATTGCATGCCTGGGCACCTGGCTGAGCCCAAGCAAAATTTCCCCCTCCTCCCCTATGCCCTGCACGCTCTGGGCAGCAAAAGAAAGATCTGTTTGGGAGTCTGTCTATTATAATACATTCTACATTTACATACTAAAGGAAAACAAAATGAAGAAAAGAGTTATTTTGAAGAAAAATAAAATCACTGCTAACTCAGGTGGCCCCAGCAAAGACAGCCTCCTGGATCAGCCCTCCACAGAGCTCCAGCAGCTCAGCCAGCCAAGCCGCGACAGACGAGGCCGTGTCTGCCATGCCCTGCGCAGCTGATCCCGCAGCCGCTGGAACATTGGGATGGGAGCCTGCTCTACTGCCTTGAGAATGCACAATGTGTCAATTGCCAGGATTCCAGCGGTGAGGCTGATGTCATTTGCCATTTCTTCAAGGGCTGAAAGAGAGAGGATCAGAGCCACGGTTAGATCCTGGATCTGCGGGGAGCCGAGGAGAGGCCCCTGCCAGGGCCATCCCTGCCTGCTCTTGCCATGGTCCGGAGGGAGTAGGGACCAACGGGGTCAGCCCGAAGCTGCGGGCCACGAATCCCCCATGTGTCCCTGAAATCTCTGTGTGCTCTGCCCAGGCCAGCCCTGGTCCGCACAGGGACCAGAGCCCTCCGCAGCCGGGGCAGGGATGGCAGCTCCTCCCGCCAGCCCCCGCTGTCAGCCCGCTGCCCTCACTCAGCATTGTAGACCAGCTGGAGCTCTGCCTGCTGCCCCCTCAAGCTCCGCCCGGCGATCCCTGTGAACACAGAGGCTGTCACGGCCCCAGCGGCACAGCTCCCTGCCAGCGGCGCTGCCAGCCCTGTGGCCACACGCCCTGGTGGCCCGGCAGGGCTCAGCCCGGGCCATTGCCGCACGCTGCCGCCCCAGGGCACGGCTGCCGGAGGGCGGCAGCAGCGCCGAGGCCAGGCGGGGCTCCACGGCGCCGGGCCCGGATGGCGCTGCCGGGGCAGCAGCCGGGGCCGGGGCCGAGCTGCGGCGGGGCGGGGAGGGAGCCCGGGCTCGTAGCTCACCCATGAACCTGACGGCCGCCTCTCGCAGGGGCTCCTGTGGGCTGTCCAGGTAGGGCAGGGCCTGGCGCAGGATCTCAGCCACTCGGCTCCTGTCCTCTTCCAGCTGGAGAGAGCGGCAGGAGGGAAGGGTTGGCACGAACTGGGCTGCTCTGAGCCCTGGGGCCTGGGGAGCGCTGACACCAGCAGGTGTGGCAGAGTCCCCGCCCAAGCAGACCTGCCACCCCCCGAGCCCTGGCAGCTCTGGTGCCCGTCTCCTGCCCCAGAGACCTGTGCCCCCGGGGGGCTTCTGTGCCAGAGGGAGCCAAAGCCCACGTGCATCGGGGGCTGTGCTCCTCCCTGCAGGGGCTGTTGGCAGGAGCACCTGGAGCAACTGGTGGCAACACTTGGTCTCTGTCAGATGACGTTGCTCCTTCCTGAAATGAATGTTTTTCATGGAGGGGTTTGGCAGTCCCACCACAACACCATCAGTTTCTAAGTTTCCAAGGACAATCGGATTTGAACAGAACACTGTGCTTTTCTGACTCTTTTTCCTGTATTCTGGAAAAAAGGAATCTGGCTGGCCTGTTATATTCTGGGCTCCATTCACTGTGTCTCTGGCTGTGGCAGATCTTGTCCAAGCAAAACTGCATCCCTGCTGAGTGTGGCAACGGATGGTCACAAATGGCAAGATTCCCCAGCGAACATCAAGGCAGACTCTTGGGGATGTGCAGCGTGTAGTGATAACTCTGGGAGGATACGCTGTTCTGTGTCTCTGATTAGGGTGCTGATGCCCGAAAACTAGGCAAGAAAACAGCATAAGGCCTATGGAGGAAGTATTTGTTTATTCAATGCCAGGAGTGAGGGCCATTGCTCCAACCACAAACTCACCCGTCCATTCTTTGCCCAGCACTAGCCTTTATGTTTTTTACTTCATGCGCACATTATACTTTCCCCACCTTCATATTGCAACATATTTTCTAATCACGTGATAATGCAAGCCCTTGTAGCACATGCACGGTTTCTGCACGAGGTGGTCATCAGCCTCCTGCTGGTTGTTTTGAATGAAGGCTCATAAGTCTTCCTCGGGCTTGAACTCTCCACTCCTGCTTCTTGTGTATGCTCTATAGGATTGTCTGCTCAAATAGCCAGTGGTTAGCTTTTGCAGTTAGCTTGTTCTGCTAAATTTGCTGATTTCTAAAAGGTGCTTCATTCACATGCCCTGTTACAAAGTAACTACTTCTTTCTGCACATCTGCAGCTTTTTGTGTGGCTCAAGCATTAGCTCATTGCCTAGGTGTTGTGGTGTGGTTTTTGCTTTCAGTTTGTGTTTGCCCACTATTCTCCTCCCTAATTTCCTCCCCTCCCGAGTGGCCAATCTCCCCAAGCCCTTCCCTATCTTCCTCCCTCCCAAGTTGTCAATCCTCCCTATACCTACCCCTTTTTCCAGAGGGTTCCTTGTCTATCTTGTAGTATTTGATACCCCATTTGTTTCTTTGTATTATCCCCCTCCCCAGCTCTCGCTGATAGGTTTATAGAATGTTAATCCTGCCCTAGATTCCTCCCCTGCCATGCCCTCCTTGGTTGGTTGCCCTATACCACTCCCCCCTATAAAAACCTCTGAAGACCCCCTAAGTTTTTTCTTGGGGTCCCAGGTCTTGGACCTAATAAATCTACCCAGTTCTACCCCAAGTCCTGTGTCATCGTTATCTGCTCCTGCGCTGGACCAAGCGATAACTGGGCATAGCAGAGCTCACGGGAGGAAGGTCGCGCCCCTGCTGTCGCTGCCCAGCACGATACAACGGCGCGCTGTGACACCTAGGCATCAAGTCCGCCCTTTCTTTTATCCTTTGCAAATTTTTTTGCAACTATAGTCTTGTTGTGGTCTCAAAATATTTACCTCTTTCCGTCCTGTATCTCATTTTATTTGGCTTCCATTCCTGATATGTGGTGGCAGTTTGTTCACAATACCATATGAAGCATTGGCTCATCATGCAGCTTCCTAAGATTGGTGTTCCAATTCCTAAAATTCCTACAAAAAGTTGTGTAGGCCAGTTCAGATTAGGTAGCCAAGATGTCAGAGTTTCCCTCAAACGTTTACTCCAAGATGTAATGTCTTCGGTTACTTCAGGGAGTACTTTTGCATTGTCCTGGTTTAGGGCAAAATTGGGAGAAAACCTCCAGAAAGAGCCACCCCAGAAAGCAAACCCCCATGGCCCCTCCCCCCACCTGGTTCAGGAAGGATTTTCTCAGAGAGAAGTGAAAAAACCCTGTTTATTTAACAGGCAATGCACTCCCCAGCACAAAAAAAAAAAAAAAAAAAAAAAAGAAAAACAGCCCACCAGATGACAAAACTCTTTCACTGCTCTGAAGAGATGACAAATTCAGAAAGTTTCTCCTGCGAGTGGTCACTCTGTTATCAATCCCTCCGACACTGGGAATGGCTGCTGCAGGCCACAAAGTGCAAACTCTCGGTGTTTTCCAGGTCCCAGTCTGGAGCAGGTTCGAATGGTTCCAAGAAAAGGGAAAGAAAAACAGTCCAGGGAAAATTTGGACTGCCTAGCTAAGCTAACTGATGAGCAAAAGCAAGAGCAAAAGCAGGAGCAAGAGCAGGAGCAAGAGCAGGAGCAAGAGCAAAAGCAGGAGCAAAAGCAAAAACAAAAGCAGCACTATGTACTGCGCCATCTGTGTCCAGAAGACCATGGGGGAGTGAGCAGGCTGATAACAAAACAAAACTTCACTTTTCAGAGCCAGCCTTGAGGGCACAGAACATAATATCCAGCATAAACAGGACAGGCGACTGGGGATACAAGCATCATAACGTCACCTTAGGACATGCGTGTTGCCAAATGGTCTGGATATCCATTGCTATTTGCCCTGATTGATCTATATAAGTGCAACAACTGGTATTCATTAGAATGAAAACTCCTCCCATTTGGCTGTTAGCATAGCTAACACCCCGCGGTTTTGAAAGACTGCTTCTTTTGGTGAGTCTATTTCAGTTTGTAGTCTTCTTAAGGCATCTGCTGTTGAATTAGCAATCAGTTCTCTTTCGGCTGAGATGTTTGAAATTGCCTTTTGCAGTTGTGCGATTCCTAAATTTGGGAGCAACACCCTAACAAAACTGTGAAAACTGTTGCTGTATCACACCACTGGGTTACTGAGTGTTCTCTTAGTGAGTCTGTTCATCCACAGTCTTCAAATAATTAATACCTGTCATTTCATGAGTCTGATTTGTAAGTGTAGCCAAGGGATAAGGGATCCCATGGTACATTGGCCAGTCCAGTTACCTGCCAATGGTTTTAATGTTATTCCTGATTTATTAAAGAAATATGGATATTGATCTAGTACCGATACCCAACTGTGATGGACAAAAACTCTCTAACAGTTTAAAGTTAGAAAGTGTATGTTTATTGCGACGCCGGGCAGCGTGAGGGATAGCTCCCAAATACACACTGCACCTTTCAAATGATTACAGAGTCCTTTTATCCATACAAGTATTGAATACCCAAAATAGAAATACATATTCATAATTTTGGTACATCCCTGTGGCAAGCACATTTCTCTCTCTCTCTCAGGATTTTTATAAAGGTGCACAGAGAGAAGTGAAAGTGAAAACAATTTCTATTTCTGCTCCTTGTTTTTCTCTTGTGGAATGCGTTTGGAGATTGTTTACCTAGAGCGAATGCCTGGTTGGATCACAGTGGATTGTTTGGGCCTGATGGCCAATCGGATCCACCTGTGTCTGGACTCTGGCGAACAGGGTCACGAGTTGTGGGGGCAGTTAGATATGATAGTTAGAGAGAGTAGCATGTAGCTTTTAGTATCCTCTTTTATATAGTATATTAATGTATCATAGCATAATTATAATAAAGAAATCATTCAGCCTTCTGAAATAAGTCAGACATCATCATTCTTCCCATTGGGTTCGCCGACATCTACAACAAGTGGTGACCCCGAACGCTGAATGAAGAACCAGGCCCTGGATCGGTCCACAACCGTGATTTTACACGGGAAAGGAGGTGAACCCTCTTGAAAAGGCATGCCCGACGTCCCTGCGAGGGATAGGGGAAGTAAGACGCCGTGGGAACCCTCTCTATGGGACCAGGTGCAGCCCCGAGCAGTTGCTGTAACCGGACGCCTCTGCCTGCCTTTGAAAAGGTACTGATTTTTGATTATAATACTGCCCTGACCTGGGGTGGACTTTAACTTTGGGAAGAAATGTCTGAAGATATAGACACTGGTTTGTATTGTGTCCATGGCCGTATATTTGCCGTCTGGAGAGATTTGGCTAAGGTCTATGGAATTTATATCCCTGAGGATGATCTATTGGAGTTTCTTGAATATGCAGACACTCGTGTTTTTTTCAGGGATCTGGGTTTTTCCCTGAATCCAGAAGCTTGGAGATCCCTGTATTTCCTCATCAGGCAAAGCGCCATGCGAGATCTCCGAGCGTTTCGATACATGAGAGTTTATTTCGAGCTTCTTCCGACAGTCCAGAAATGGACCCCTTTTTCGACAGTCCAGTCTTTGCGGCAGGTGCCCCCCCGCGAAAGGAGGGGGGCAGAGCCTTTGTCCGTGGCTCGGAAGTTTTCTTCTGCTTCTGCGCAGAGGGAGGTTTTTTCACCGCCTCCTCCACCTCCTGCTCCGGCAGCGTGTGAGCCCCCGCTCCTCCCCTCGGAGGGGGCGGGCCCGCTCCCGACCCCGGCGGACGCGGAGACACCGCCTCCCTCGGCGGTCCGCCCGCCCGCAGCCGTGCCTCCTCCTCCT
This sequence comes from Anomalospiza imberbis, assembly GCF_031753505.1. NCBI lineage: Eukaryota > Metazoa > Chordata > Aves > Passeriformes > Viduidae > Anomalospiza > Anomalospiza imberbis. The sequence continues at coordinate 38,703,864 of NC_089687.1, read as the reverse complement.
CCTCCCGCCCATTCGGAGCTGGGAGACACACCCGCCGCTGAGAGCCCGCCTGAAGCCACTTCGGCAGGGGCGGAGACACCGCCCGCGCCGGCTCCCCCGCCGGCTCCCGCGCCGGCCCCGCTCGCCGCGCCCGCCCCTGCCTCGGAGTCGGCGGCCGCGCCTCCGGCACCGCCCGTCATCGCTCCCGCGGCGGCGGCCGCGCTCCCCGCACCGGCAGCCGGTCCTCCCGCGCTGGAAGCCAGCCCCCCGGCGCCGCAGCCGGCGATGGAGCCATCGGCAGCCGAGGCCGAGAACCTCCCCGCGTCAGCTCCGCCGCCGACATCAGCCCTGACGCCCGCGCCGGCCCCGCCGGTCCCGGCTGCCCCGTCGCCTCCCGCGGCTTTCGCCGGGTCCCCAGGCGCTGCCAGCAGCAGCAGCAGCGAGCAGCAGCAGCCGGGGGCCGCGCTGGAGCGGACCCCGCCGCCTCCAGTCAGCCCGGGGTCCCCTCCCGGCCTGTTCCCTGGTGCTGGCGCTCCTCGGCAGCTCCTTGCAGCTGCCGCGAAAGTGGAGGTTATGAAGTCTAGTGCCTTTCTGGGGAACAGAGTTTTTCTTGGTCCAATTCTTGCTCGGGTGGGGGATTCCCGCGGGAGCTCGAGGCCCCTCGCCCCTCCCGCTCGCGTTTGGGGGGCGGGGGGGATGAGTTCTGGGAATGCTGCCGCTGGTCTTGTGCCCGGAGAGCGTGGGGGTGCTGCTGCCAGGGGTCAGGGAGCTGCGTGCCGGCCCAGCCGTGCCGCAAGTCCTGAGAATCAACATTTCTCTGGGGAAAGCACCTTCTCTGCTGAGCCCGGGGGCAGTTCTTGTGTCCTGCTCTCGTTTGAGGTGCGGGATGAACAAAATGCTGCAGGAATTGCCGTGATGCTGGCCGCGTGGTGGGGGCGGGCTGTGAAGATGAAGATCCCGCCTCGCCGGCCGGGCTGGGGCCGATTGGTGCAGCCCCCCGGCCGGAGGGCCCCGCGCCCCCCACGGCCGGGTTTGGGATCTTGGCTCCGCCCGCATGGACCGGGGCCGCCAGCTGCGCAGGGTCTTAAAGCCTGCTACTTGCTGGGCATTCTTCTGATCCCAAGAGTTCGGAAAAAAAAAAAAAAATCATTGAAGTTATATTTAAGATTAATTAAATAGAGGTGGTTGACAAGAGAACAAGAAAAAAGTGGTCGATTTAAGAGTTTTGGCCATGGCATTTCAGAGATTTTTCAGGTTTTCTTTTTTCTTTTTTATTTGGTGATGGGTTTTTGCACAAGAAAGGTATGTTTGCATGGTTGATGATCAGCCCAGAGTTGGTTTTATCGGTTGTTGAAGTCTCTGGGATGACATTCGGTGTTTTGGTGTTTGATAATTATATGATGTCGCATTTGGTTTTTCTTTATGGGTTTTTTCATGGTTATTTGGACTTTCTTCAGTTGTTTTGTTTCAGGATTCAGCAGTTCTCTGTTTCAGCAATGAGAAGGACTTTTGAGAATGTCAAGATAAACATTTCCAGACAATGGACACCTTCTCCTGAGAATCAGCTGTTTGGACTTTGAACTTTGAGCTTTCTTTTCCTTGTTGTTTGGGTTTTTGTATTGTAAGCTTTGTTTTAGAGATTTGATAGATGGTTTGCAGGTAAAGGATCTCTGAACATTCCACATCAGTATGTGATTTGGCTTTTGATTGATAGCTAGCAGATTGATAAGGGGGCCTCTTGAGATGTGTTTGCTCTCTTTTGCAGGGTCCTGCAGAAGACTTGCAGATGCAGTTTTTTATTTTTAATTTTTTTTAAATTTATACTAAAACGGTGATATGTGGCAAGCACATTTCTCTCTCTCTCTCAGGATTTTGATAAAGGTGCACAGAGAGAAGTGAAAGTGAAAACAATTTCTGTTTCTGCTCCTTGTTTTTCTCTTGTGGAATGCGTTTGGAGATTGTTTACCTAGAGCGAATGCCTGGTTGGATCACAGTGGATTGTTTGGGCCTGATGGCCAATCGGATCCACCTGTGTCTGGACTCTGGAGAACAGGGTCACGAGTTGTGGGGGGAGTTAGACATGATAGTTAGAGAGAGTAGCATGTAGCTTTTAGTATCCTCTTTTATATAGTATATTAATGTATCATAGCATAATTATAATAAATCATTCAGCCTTCTGAAATAAGTCAGACATCATCATTCTTCCCATTGGGTTTGCCGACATCTACAACACATCCCATTCCTCGCTTCGTATGCTAATCATTTCAAAAGCTATTAAGCATGCGTAGTTTGTTCCTTGAAATGGGTCGGTGGTCCCTTTCATGGGGAGGGGTCCCAAAATGAGGAAGTAAATGAAGTCTTCCTCATTCTGACCTTTCTACCTTTTCAATGCAAATATGACAAATGAACCTTGGTAGAACTCCCATTCCCTGTCTTCAATTGGTTTCAGAACAGAGGAGGCCCACAATTGTCTTATGTTCCTAAAAGCTATTTGTCAGTTTCTGTATTCTTCATTATAAACCCAGCTAACTAAACGTTGTGTTGACAAGCAATCAATTATTAGTTAACTACTAACTCTTAACTTCATCAAGGCCTAGTCATCTGTTTTAATTAACTCTAGTAAGGCTTATCTCTAACTAAAATCTTAGCTCCTCTAAAATCTCTAAATCCCTTAAAGTTGATGTTTCATTCCATTCCCGCAAAGGCACCAAGATGTATCAGGAAGATCGCAGTTGGTGTTAATTCTCACTGACTTGTTTCCCATATGTCTACCAAAAGGACAGTTTTTCCACGTTGGCTGAGTGCCATTGACCCACCCAGCTGTGTTACCGCAAAAGCTGCCGAGATTTGTTCCAGTTGTTCAGCCCTGTGTATGTGACTGACTCCTTGATAGGTAGTGATTGGAAAAGGGGCTTTCCCAAGAAGATCCTGCCTGTCTGCATTGAGCACTAGCATTGTGGAAGCTGTAGGGGTTCAAGCCTGACCAATTGCCTGTCAAGGGAATTGGCAATTCCCTGTTAAGGGAAGGTTCCATTGTTGCACCTCTCCGCAAAGCCTGCAGTCCCTGAGTCCTGTATAATTAGCTCTGGTTCCTATTAGTGTTACACAGGTGTTACCGTCAAAGGCAGTGACAGTATAACCAATTAAAAATACAGGGAAATACAATATGAATTTAATGGCCAATGAGTGAACTTCAATTTCAGCCCATGATCACCAACAGGTTTGGTCGTCCAGGGTTTAGTTTGTGATTTTTTGAATCAAGAAGATTGAAGGGGTGTAGTGAATCCAGGTAGGTCTTTCCTAATGAATTCCAGGGAGGAATCCAGGTAGAATCCAGTAAGGCAGATTCTACATCTTTCAGAATGCAGGAGAGAGTCAGAAAAGCACAAGGAAATTTCACAGTGTTCCCTTGCAATTTAATTATCCTGGGAAACTCAGAAACTGATGGTGTTGTGGTGGGACTGCCAAATCCTTCCATGAAAAACATTCATTTCAGGAAGGAGCAACGTCATCTGACAGAGACCAAGTGTCGCCACCACTTGCTCCAGGTGCTCCTGCCAACATCCCCTGCAGGGAGGAGCACAGCCCCCGATGCACGTGGGCTTTGGCTCCCTCTGGCACAGAAGCCCCCCGGGGGCACAGGTCTCTGGGGCAGGAGACGGGCACCAAAGCTGCCAGGGCTCGGGGGGTGGCAGGTCTCCTTGGGCGGGGACTCTGCCACACCTGCTGGTGTCAGCGCTCCCCAGGCCCCAGGGCTCGGAGCAGCCCAGTTCGTGCCCTGGCCCACACGTTCCTTGTCCCTGTCACACCCATGGGTTTAGGATGGCCACCAGCCGGGACGTGTCCCAAGGAGGCCGGGGCAGCTTCCGTGGAAGGCCCCGTGCCCTTCCCAGCGCGGCTGCGTCGGCAGCCCTGGGGGCTCCTTCTGCTGCCCTGAGCCTGCAGAGCAGGGCAGGGTTTGCTGATGGTCTGAGCCATTCCTAAAGATCCTGTTGGGCTGTCTCAGACACCTGGGGCCAGGGATTCCTTCCAACCTGGGCCACTTTGGGTGGGCTGGGGGCAGTCCCAGGGCAGGTGACGGTGTTTCCAAGGGCCCTTTGTGACACGCTGCAGCATGGTCACCGTGGAATTGGAAGGGAACTGGCTGTCCAAGGGTCCTTTGTGACACGTGGTGACATAGGAGCTGGCAGTGACAAGAGCACGCCACAGTGCTCAGAGCAGGCGACGGGACAGGACGGGACAGAGCGGCGCCGTGAGGAGCCCCCGCACAGCGCGCTCGTTCGTGTCCGACCCGGAGCTTTTCTGAGGCGTTGTTCCTGCAGCTGACCTCGAGGCCAGACCACAGGACTTGGTGACCTGTGGCCTTCCAAGGCTTCGATTCTGCAGGTGCCCCTGAGGGCAGTGTGGCACTTGGTGCCCCAGAGCTTTTCTGAGGCATCTCCCACCCCTGCCTCCAGTGCCCTCGAGGCCAGACCACAATCCCTGACAGGAGTCTCCTGTCATTGTGGCAGGAGCCCTTGAGACCAGAGCGCAGGGCTTGCTGTCCTGTAGCCTTCCTGAGGCTTCTCTCTGGAAGGTGCATTCCAGGACTGCTGCAGGACCTGCTGCTAACCTGGAGATTTTCCAAGGCACCTCTCCTGCAAGTACCCACAAATCCAGTCACTGACATGGAGCAGAGACCCCCGAGAGTGCCCAAGCTGGCCTGGGTGGGGGAGGAGGAAGATGAGACCAGTGCCATCCTGCTGGATTTGCTTTTGGAGAAGGGTGTTTCCAGACCAGAGCAAGTAAGCAGCCTGTGGCCATGCTTCAATTCCCTCATGAGTCACATGGCTTCCCCAGCCACACCTGCTGGTCCCTGTGAGCCTTTGAGGCCATCGCCATGCGGTGGGAAGGGAAGCACTTCTCTGGGGACACTGGGAACATCGCTCCCTCTGGCAGCTTTCCACATCACCCCGTGCCTTCTCCAGGTGCCCGCCATGGTGAGATACATCCACCAGTGGCTCATGGCCAATGATTCTGCTGAGCCCAGGCTGAACAGGACTCTGCTGCATCTCGCCGAAGCACAGCCAAATGACGCAGTAATGACACTGCTGCGTGTGGCCCCGTCCTGTGACAGGTATGGGGCCCACCTGCCCAGAGGGCTCAGGGCTCCCCAGCCCATCGCCCTGTACAGCTTATCCCAGGTGTCTGACCAACAAAGGGTTCCAGGGCCCTCTGGCTGCTCCCTTTCCCAGCCCTGGCATGTCAGCCCCGAGCCTGCTGCCATGCTCCCTCGCTGCTCCTCAGGGGCCTGTCCCCACAGGGCTGGGCTGCCTGGGTGCTGCTGGCGAGGGGCAGTGGGCAGAGGCAGAGCTGGCGGTCAGCCCGGGCCCCTAGAGATACCCAGGCCACGGTGCTGTGCCTGAGACCCCCTGAGACAGAGCTCTAACCCCGCAGAGCTGCCATGGCCATGTGGAAGACCATCATGTCCTCGCCCAGGACCGCGAAGCTGGCGCAGCGGATTCTCCTGGATGTGCTGGGGAGCTGGCCGAAGCACAGCACGTGCACCTCCGATGGGGACAAAACGGGTGTCTTTGCCCTAGCTGTGAGTTTTGGCCAGTGGCCTTTGCTGGCCCCAAAGCCGCCTCTCCTGCAGCTCTCCTTCCTCCTTCCCCCACTGCATCTCCCTGCCTCAGGTGCTGGCCTGAAACCTGGCCTAGGGGCAGCTGCAGGGCCACCGGTCCCGCTGCTGCCCCTGTGTTTCTCTGGGCCTCTCCCTGCCACGCTCGGGCCCTGCCACACGGACACCTCGGCACTGAGCGCGGTCTCGGGGGGCTTTGTCCTTTGCAGGCAACTGTGGTGATGTGGAAGATCCTCCAGGAGCCCTGAGTCTCACACATCGTGAAGGTGCACTCCTCCCGTGTACTTGTGCATCTGCTCTTCCAAGTGTTCTTCAGCACAGAAGAGACGCCAGAGGAGGTTGATACCTTCTGGAAGGGATGCCAGGAGCAACACGGCCTTGCCACCAGCCCCAACAGGTGCTCCATTCCAGTCCTCCTGTCCCTGCCGCATCAACAGGGCAGGAGCCACTGCTCCCAGTGTGACCCGGGCCTTGCTCTGCACACAGGTTTGCCTTGCGGACCCTGAAGTCCCTGCTGTGCCGAGAGCAGTACAAGGATGTGGTGATGGCAATGGAACGCAGGTGTGGCTGGGACACGCTGCTCTGTGCTGACACCCAGCACTATGCCGTGGGTCTGCTGGCCAGGTGAGACCCCCTTCTCCCCACTGCCTCTGACATTTGTGCTCTGCCCCTGGGGGGCCCCACACAGTCCCCGTGGTCGTGGGCCAGAGGGCCTTGTCACTGAGGGATGGCCAAGCAGACTGGAAAAAGCTGGGAAAGGGGGGTGCCCACAAAGAGCCAAATCTCAAATGGCCCAGGTCCCCTTGCTGTATGCTGGGGAAAGACCAGACCACTGTGAGTCAATCCTGGGAGAGGTTTGTTCCCCCGGCTCACAATCTTATGGACTTTTACTCCTGACAGGGAGATGTCCTGCATCTCCATACGCTCGTGTTCCCGGATCTTTCGCTATCTGCTCCAGCTGCTCAGCACACAGGAGCCACGCTGGGATCTGCCCGCCCTGGCATTCCTTGTGGAGGTGAGCCTGTTGGCCAGCGCTGCCTCGCTGAGCTGCCTCCAAGCTCTCTGCCCTCTCGTAGCCACAGCGGCCAGGACGGTGTCCACGCCCTGTGCTGCTGCCTGGGCCCAGCCCTGTGCGGTTCTGGGCTCCGGCCGGCCGGGTCCCCTGTCACTGCCCTGTGCCTTTCAGGTCCTCGAGCACCTGGACTTGAGTGAACGCGAGGCTGACAGAGTCCTGCAAATCTTCTCAAGGCACCTGCAGAGCGAGTGCAGGGAGAGGCGTCGCCTGGCACTCAAGGGCCTTCTCAAGCTCACTGACAATCCCTCGACGGTGAGAAGGGGGCAGTGGCTGAAGCCGTGCAGGCAGCATGGGGCTGGGGAACACCGTCGCTTGGGCTTGGCTGTAGTTTGGGCGCTGGGGCAGCTGCTCCCAGCTCTCCTGCCTCCCACTTCAGCTGCCCGAGTGCTTCGGGACAGGCCTTTGGCCTCTAGGCCCTGTGGCAGCAGGGTGGCCGTTCACAAACTTGTGTTCTACACAGACCAAAACAATGTGGAGCCTGACTGAAAGTCTTGTGGAGCTCCTGCGGGATGCAGATGGAGAGATTGTTAAGATAACAGTCATGGTACTCAGCTTTATAATCTTGGACAGCGACAGATGGATAGGCAGCCCCATCGCCCTGCAGCTGGCTGAGGCACTTGTGCTACTCTTTGACCTCGTAAGGCTCTGTGCCCCCAGCCACGGCCACTGGGTACTGCCCAGACACTTGGTGCCCTGTGGATTTGCAGGCATGTGCCCAGCTGAGCCCCCTCGCAGCCCATGCTGTGGTCTTCTTTTTGTCTCTTAATACAGGACAATAGCCAGGTACAGCTGCTCTCCATTTGTCTCTTCAGAAGATTGCTGACTCTTCCACTGGGAAGGGAAAGCAAGGCCCTGAAGTTACAAGTGCGCCACAGCCTGCTGCCACTCTTCTTCCACTGCCATGATGAGAATGGGCGCGTGGCAGAGGTGAGGACTTCGTGGGCTGCTGCTGTCCCCCTGGCAGGGGGCTCGGCTGTCTCCTGCCCTGGCGGGCTGCAGCCTCCTCCAGGCCTTGGCACAGGCACGTGGGTCCTGTGCCCTGGGCTGTGGGGCCATCCCCGTATCTCTGCTGCTCTCCAGGCTTCTCGGGAAACGCTGCTTTGTGTGGCCGAGTTCCTGAAGAGAAGGGATCTTGCGAGACTAGTGAAGAAGGAGAAACTCTGGATTTTCGCCAACCGCCTAGTAAGGATGGCCTGGAAGCCCCAGGCTCAGCCTGGAGAAGCCCCCTGAGCGCAGTGCTCGGTGTGTGGGCTGGCAGCTGTGCCCCTGCCCGGTGCTGCACCCAGAGGCCGCACTGGCTCTTCTCCAGGCTCCCGTGGGCCCCAGCCGGGTGCCGATGGAGCCCCGGCCCGGAGGGGCTGCGGGGCGGCCCCGTGGCTCCCCGGGCAGCAGCCGGCCCTCTGCCCCCTCCAGAGCCCGGTGCCAGCGGCTGCTGGCCGGGCCTCGGGGCTGTGCGGGCAGGGGAGGCCGGGGCAGGGCGCAGGGAGCGCCCGGCCCAGGGGCCGAGCCCGCGCCAACCCTTCCCTCCTGCCGCTCTCTCCAGCTGGAAGATGACAGGAGCCGAGTGGCCGAGATCCTGCGCCGGGCCCTGCCCTACCTGGAGAGCCCAAATGACATCAGCCTCACCGTTGGAAGCCTGGCAATTGACACAATGTGCATTCTCAAGGCAGTAGAGCAGGCTCCCATCCCAATGTTCCAGAGGCTGCGGGATCAGCTGCGCAGGGCATGGCAGACACGGCCTCGTCTGTCGCGGTTTGGCTGGCTGAGCTGCTGGAGCTCTGTGGAGGGCTGATCCAGGAGGCTGTCTTTGCTGGAGCCAACTGAGTTAGCAGAGATTTTATTTTTCTTCAAAATTGCTCTTTTCTTCATTTTGTTTTCCTTTAGTATGTAAATATAGAATGTATTATAATAGACAGACTCCCAGGATCTTTCTTTTGCTGCCCAGAGTGTGCAGGGCATAGGGGAGGAGGGGGAAATTTTGCTTGGGCTCAACCAGGTGCCCAGGCGTGCAATGTTGCAGGGAAAATGGCCAGAGGCCCCTTGGCCTTTGGCGGTTCTGCTGAAGCCTTTGTGCCGCCCACAGAGCGGGTGGGCAGGGCCGGAGCTGCGGGGATCCCTGCGGGAGCGGTGCCTGGAGGTGGCCACAAGCCCTGTCCCAGGCAGAAAGCGCCATCCGTGTGCTCCTGCCCGTGTGTTGCTGGCTGGATTGCTGAGGGCTCCGAGGTGCCTCTTGATGGGGCTCCTCCGGAGCTCCTGCGGGGCTGTGGCGCTGCTGCCGGGCAGGTTGGCCGGGCTGGGGGAGACCCTGAGAGGCTGGGGCAGTGGGCAGGCCTGAGCAAGTGGGTGTCAGAGGCCACCAGCAGCCCCCAGGCAGCCGCCTTGTTCCCAGCACCCGGCTGCTCTGGTGCTTCCCCAGATCGTCTCCCAGGCCTGCGGCAGAAGCCCTCGATGCTGGGACACCACCCCAGCAGGAGGGAGGGGACACCCCAAGGTGCCCAGGCTGGGCTGGCTGGGGACACGGAGGGCAGGGGGCGGTTGCCTGGGCATGGCCACTGGCTGCTGCCAATAAGGGGCAGGCGGCAGAGGCAGGGCTGGCGGCCGGCCCCGGCTCTCGCGGCTGCCCAGGCCACGGTGCTGTGACCGAGGCCCCCCTGACACAGAGCTCTGGGGCCGCAGAGCTGCTGTCACCATGGGGAAGGCGGCCGTGTCTCACTGAGCAGGGCTGCGGAGGCGCTGCTGCCCCGGCGCCTCTGGACCCCACAGGAACAGCACCGGAGCGTGCTCAGGCACAGCAGCACCCTGAACGCCGGCACCTGCTCAACGAGGCTCCCGCACCCGCCGGGATGCCAGACGGGGGGAGACTGTGGGCGCAATTGCCCGTGCTTTGGCAAAAGGCTCCATCAGCGTTCACCACAATGGCTTTCTCTTGACTTGCCAGCCTCACAGCAACGCTTGGCTTCCATGGCCGTGCTTGAGGGCAGAGTCACCACCTTCCACAGGCGGACGTCCCGAGGCAGTGGCATTGGTGCCATGGTGAGAGAGAGACTCTGATGGGGCACGAGCCCTGCGCTGCAGCTGCCCTCCCTCTCCTCCATGCAGGCACCTTAAAGACACATGTGTCAGCTCTGAAACTAAATCCTGGACGTGCTTGCAACAAAGAACAAAGGAGGCGCCGGAGAAAAGCTGGGTCTTCTATGGCTCAGTTTTGCTCTCCACTTGGGGAATCACAGAATGCCACAGCACTTTGTGCTGCAAAGTATCAGAAAGATCATCCAGTTCCCACCGCCCTGCCACGGCCACAGGTGCTGTGCAGGCGCAGCTGTCACTAGGATTGGAAGAACACTTTTCCATGTTTACCTTTTCTCTCCTGGATTTCAAGCTAACATGAAAAAATCAGCTGGTTACAGCTGAATTTTGTAGCTCACAGGACTTGGAATAGCAGTCTCCAGCGGGCCATGGGATGTCCATTCGGCCTTTGCTAGATCATCCCAATGGACCTCAGCTCTCCCTGATAGGTTTATAGAATGTTAATCCTGCCCTAGATTCCTCCCCTGCCATGCCCTCCTTGGTTGGTTGCCCTATACCACTCCCCCCTATAAAAACCTCTGCAGACCCTCCGCAGCTTTTCTGAGGCGTTGTTCCTGCAGCTGACCTCGAGGCCAGACCACAGGACTTGGTGACCTGTGGCCTTCCAAGGCTTCGATTCTGCAGGTGCCCCTGAGGGCAGTGTGGCACTTGGTGCCCCAGAGCTTTTCTGAGGCATCTCCCACCCCTGCCTCCAGTGCCCTCGAGGCCAGACCACAATCCCTGACAGGAGTCTCCTGTCATTGTGGCAGGAGCCCTTGAGACCAGAGCGCAGGGCTTGCTGTCCTGTAGCCTTCCTGAGGCTTCTCTCTGGAAGGTGCATTCCAGGCACAGCTGCAGGACCTGCTGCTAACCTGGAGATTTTCCAAGGCACCTCTCCTGCAAGTACCCACAAATCCAGTCACTGACATGGAGCAGAGACCCCCGAGAGTGCCCAAGCTGGCCTGGCTGGAGGAGGAGGAAGATGAGACCAGTGCCACCCTGCTGGATTTGCTTTTGGAGAAGGGTGTTTCCAGACCAGAGCAAGTAAGCAGCCTGTGGCCATGCTTCAACTCCCTCATGAGTCACATGGCTCCCCCAGCCACACCTGCTGGTGCCTGTGAGCCTTTGAGGCCATCGCCATGCGGTGGGAAGGGAAGCACTTCTCTGGGGACACTGGGAACATCGCTCCCTCTGGCAGCTTTCCACATCACCCCGTGCCTTCTCCAGGTGCCCGCCATGGTGAGATACATCCACCAGTGGCTCATGGCCAATGATTCTGCTGAGCACAGGCTGAACAGGACTCTGCTGCATCTCGCCGAAGCACAGCCAAATGACGCAGTAATGACACTGCTGCGTGTGGCCCCGTCCTGTGACAGGTATGGGGCCCACCTGCCCAGAGGGCTCAGGGCTCCCCAGCCCATCGCCCTGTACAGCTTATCCCAGGTGTCTGACCAACAAAGGGTTCCAGGGCCCTCTGGCTGCTCCCTTTCCCAGCCCTGGCATGTCAGCCCCGAGCCTGCTGCCATGCTCCCTCGCTGCTCCTCAGGGGCCTGTCCCCACAGGGCTGGGCTGCCTGGGTGCTGCTGGCGAGGGGCAGTGGGCAGAGGCAGAGCTGGCGGTCAGCCCGGGCCCCTAGAGATACCCAGGCCACGGTGCTGTGCCTGAGACCCCCTGAGACAGAGCTCTAACCCCGCAGAGCTGCCATGGCCATGTGGAAGACCATCATGTCCTCGCCCAGGACCGCGAAGCTGGCGCAGCGGATTCTCCTGGATGTGCCGGGGAGCTGGCCGAAGCACAGCACGTGCACCTCCGATGGGGACAAAACGGGTGTCTTTGCCCTAGCTGTGAGTTTTGGCCAGTGGCCTTTGCTGGCCCCAAAGCCGCCTCTCCTGCAGCTCTCCTTCCTCCTTCCCCCACTGCATCTCCCTGCCTCAGGTGCTGGCCTGAAACCTGGCCTAGGGGCAGCTGCAGGGCCACCGGTCCCGCTGCTGCCCCTGTGTTTCTCTGGGCCTCTCCCTGCCACGCTCGGGCCCTGCCACACGGACACCTCGGCACTGAGCGCGGTCTCGGGGGGGCTTTGTCCTTTGCAGGCAACTGTGGTGATGTGGAAGATCCTCCAGGAGCCCTGAGTCTCACACATCGTGAAGGTGCACTCCTCCCGTGTACTTGTGCATCTGCTCTTCCAAGTGTTCTTCAGCACAGAAGAGATGCCAGAGGAGGTTGATACCTTCTGGAAGGGATGCCAGGAGCAACACGGCCTTGCCACCAGCCCCAACAGGTGCTCCATTCCAGTCCTCCTGTCCCTGCCGCATCAACAGGGCAGGAGCCACTGCTCCCAGTGTGACCCGGGCCTTGCTCTGCACACAGGTTTGCCTTGCGGACCCTGAAGTCCCTGCTGTGCCGAGAGCAGTACAAGGATGTGGTGATGGCAATGGAACGCAGGTGTGGCTGGGACACGCTGCTCTGTGCTGACACCCAGCACTATGCCGTGGGTCTGCTGGCCAGGTGAGACCCCCTTCTCCCCGCTGCCTCTGACATGTGTGCTCTGCCCCTGGGGGGCCCCACACAGTCCCCGTGGTCGTGGGCCAGAGGGCCTTGTCACTGAGGGATGGCCAAGCAGCCTGGAAAAAGCAGGGAAAGGGGGGTGCCCACAAAGAGCCAAATCTCAAATGGCCCAGGTCCCCTTGCTGTATGCTGGGGAAAGACCAGACCACTGTGAGTCAATCCTGGGAGAGGTTTGTTCCCCTGGCTCACAATCTTATGGACTTTTACTCCTGACAGGGAGATGTCCTGCATCTCCATACGCTCGTGTTCCCGGATCTTTCGCTATCTGCTCCAGCTGCTCAGCACACAGGAGCCACGCTGGGATCTGCCCGCCCTGGCATTCCTTGTGGAGGTGAGCCTGTTGGCCAGCGCTGCCTCGCTGAGCTGCCTCCCAGCTCTCTGCCCTCTCGTAGCCACAGCTGCCAGGACGGTGCCCACGCCCTGTGCTGCTGCCTGGGCCCAGCCCTGTGCGGTTCTGGGCTCCTGCCGGCCGGGTCCCCTGTCACTGCCCTGTGCCTTTCAGGTCCTAAAGTTCTTGGATTTGACTAAATCTGGTGTCAGCATCCTGAAGATCATGTCAAGGCACCTGCAGAGCGAGTGCAGGGAGCGGCGTCGCCTGGCGCTCAGAGGCCTCGTGGTGCTCAGCAAGGATCCCTCGACGGTGAGAAGGGGGCAGCGGCTGAAGCTGCGCTGGGCAAAGCAGCCCCTTGGGCTGGCAGGACTTCAGGAGCTGAGGAAGCTGCTGCCAGCTCTCCTGCCTCACCTGCCCCGGTGCTTTGGGACAGGCCTTTGGCCCGAGGGCCCTGCAGCAGCAGGGTGGGGTTGCAGAGCCAGGGCGGTGTTGGCCGTGCAGCCGTCCATGGCTTCCCAGCACAGCCTTGTGTTCCACACAGGCCAGAAGGATGTGCAGTGTATCTCAAAGCCTTCTGGAGCTGCTGGGAGATGCAGATGGAGACGTGGTCAGCATGAGCCTCCGTGTGTTCAGGAATGTGCTCCAGCACAAAGACATCCTGGTATCCAGCACCACTGCCCCAAAGCTGGCTGAGGCGCTCCTGCTGCTCTTTGACCACGTAAGGCTCTGTGTCCCCATCTGCAGGCCATGACTGCTCCCCAGAAACTTTGCCCACGTGAACCTGGAGTAATTGGTCTTAAGGCTTCACCCTCTTCCTTTCCTCCAGGACAACAGCTATGTGCAGGTGCTCTCGCTTGAGCTTTTCTTCAGGGTGATGGACCTGGTAGTGGATGAGGGAAAAAAGCCCCTTGAGAAGATTTTGAGCCAAAGCCTGCTCCCACTCTTTTTCTACTGCCATGATGAGAATCAGCGCATTGCAAAGGTGAGGTTTTGCGTGTTGCTGGTGGATCCCTGGGAGGGAGCTCAGCTGCCTCCTGTCCTGGCGCCTGGCAGGGCTGCAGCCTCCTCCAGGTCTTGGCACAGGAACACGGGTCCTGTGCCCTGGGCTGTGGGGCCATCTCTGGCTCTCTGCTGCTCTCCAGGCCTCTCAGGAAACACTGCTTCGTGTGGCCGAGTTCCTGAAGAGAAGGAAGCTCAAGCAGCTGGTGAAGAAGGAGCAGCTGTGGAAGTTTGCAGAGCGCCTGGTAAGGATGGCCTGGAAGCCCCAGGCTCAGCCTGGAGAAGCCCCGTGAGCGCGGTGCTCGGTGTGTGGGCCGGCAGCTGTGCCCCTGCCCGGTGTTGCACCCAGAGGCTGCACTGGCTCTTCTCCAGGCTCCCGTGGGCTCCAGCCGGGTGCCGATGGAGCCCGGCCCAGTGGGGCTGCGGGGCGGCCCCGCGGCTCCCCGGGCAGCAGCCGGCCCTCTGCCCCCTCCAGAGCCCGGCGCCAGCGGCTGCTGGCCGGGCCTCGGGGCTGTGCGGGCAGGGGAGGCCGGGGCAGGGCGCAGGGAGCGCCCGGCCCAGGGGCTGAGCCCGCGCCAACCCTTCCCTCCTGCCACTCTCTCCAGCTGGAAGAGGACAGGAGCCGAGCGGCCGAGCACCTGTGCCAGACCCTTCCCTACCTGCAGAGCCCACAGGAGCCCCTGCGAGAGGCGGCCGTCAGGTTCATGGGTGAGCCACGAGCCCGGGCTCCCTCCCCGCCCCGCCGCAGCTCGGCCCCAGCCGTGGCTGCTGCCCCGGCAGCGCCATCCGGGCCCGGCGCCGTGGAGCCCCGCCTGGCCTCGGCGCTGCTGCCGCCCTCCGGCAGCCGTGCCCTGGGGCGGCAGCGTGCGGCAAGGGCCCGGGCTGAGCCCTGCCGGGCCACCAGGGCGTGTGGCCACAGGGCTGGCAGCGCCGCTGGCAGGGAGCTGTGCCGCTGGCAGCGCCGTGACAGCCTCTGTGTTCACAGGCATGGCCGGGGTGCTTCTGATGGGGCAGCAGGAAGAGCTCCACGCCCTCAGTCAGGGTGAGTGAGGGCAGCGGGCTGACAGCGGGGACTGGCGGGAGAGGTGCAATGCCTGGGCAGGGTGCTGCAATCCCTGTCCTGGCTGGGGTGGGCTTTGCTCCTTGTGTGGATAACAGGTGGCGTGGGCAGAGCACAGAGAGATTTCAGGGTCTCGGAGGGGCGGACTCATGGCAGGCTGATCCAGTTGACACCCCCTTTTCTTGTGGCTATGGCAAGAGCTGGGTGTGATGGACCTCACAGGAAGGTCTCCTAGGATTCCTATAGATCCTGGCTCTAACTGGGGCTCTGCTCCTCTCTCTTCCAGCCCTTCAAGCCCTGAGGAGAGATGACAGACCTTCCCAGACAAACTTGGAATTTCAGCATCTATTCAATGAAAGAGCTGCAGAACTGGCTCAGAAGAACCAGTGTCTGCATCAGGCCTCCAAATGCCATGGAAGATGAGACTACCTTGAGACCAGAAGAGACCAGCTGGAGCTCCAGGCACAGCGGATGATTGGAACGCCTGACCCTGTGGGAAACTTGCAGGGCTCCAGCCCTCTCCCTGCTTATAGATAGCTTCTTCCCTCCAGCCCTCAGACATTGCCCATCCCCTCTTTTTCCCTCCACTCTCCCTCCCTGTTGACACCTCTTTCCCTCCAGCCCTCAGATCCTGCCGATCCCAATTTTTCCCTCCCACCTCAGCCCTTGGTTTCATCTGCCATTAATAAACAGTTTGGCTTCTTCACTTTGCCTCCATCTCTGTGGAGATGAAGCGACGCAAATCCCGAGCCCTGGGGCACACAGGCCCCTGCTGCCGTCCTCTTCCATGCCATGGTTTGTGCACACACACAGAGGAACGAGGGCAGATCAGGCTGGAAAGGTGCCTGTGCTGAAATTCCACAACACTGTGGAGTTAGAGATCTTGCTGAGCACCTTGGAGCCCCTAGAACTTTGGAAGAGCCAGCCTGAGTATGCTCTGAACCCAGCTGTGAGGGATTCCATGGCAAGCATCCACAGAGGGCAAAGGAGCTTGGAATGCTGGAGGTTTTCAAGAATAGCTTCCTGAAAGCACAGCGGTGCTCCATCCCTGCACAGGATGAGGAAGAGGGCAGAACCAGTGACCATCCGGGCTTAACAGGGAGCTTTGGGTGTGCCTGAGGGCAAACGAAGCAGCAGCGCAGTGCCCGAGACTCGGACGCGCGACCGTGCCAGTGCCTGGAGCGCTGTCAGGCAGTGCCGGGATCCTAGGTGTGGTTCTGGTCCCCACAAGTGAAGAATGGCAGCCCCAGGCTCAGAGCCAGTCAGAAAGCCAACCAAGTGAGCCCACAGGGAGGGCGCCCTTCCAGTTTCTCTGGGCCATGGCCGCAAAACAGCCCCTGCTGCTTCTTCCTCCGCCTGTGTTTGGGGTGTGCTGGTGGCAGAGGCAGCCAGGTTGGGCTCTGCCTTCCAAAGCCTGTTGGGAGCAGGCGTGAAAAGCGCTGCGTGCTGGAAGGTGCTGGCAAGAGCATCCTGTGGGAACAGGGCTCTGGGCTCTGGCCGGGACCAGCCTGGTTTTGGTGCCGTGAGTGCAGGCAGGAGTTGAGGCAGCTGAAGAGGCAGCGGGCAGCTCATGTTTGTAGAGGGCCTGAGGCTGCACGTCTGAGCCTCCACCTGGAAACACGCTTGGGGGAATACGAGCTAGAGCTGGAGTGCCTGTCCTGAAAGGACCTGAAGTCTTTCAGCCTTGCCAGCGTTTCTTGAGGGAGTGTTGTTGTTCCCCAGAAAACCTACACATTTTGGGAAACGCCTTTGGAGGAAAGGGGCTTGCTTCTCAAGGAAAGTGCTTCCCAGGGAGCTCCCAGTGAGGTAGGTGCGAGTATCCCCCTTTGGCTCTCTGTGCTCCT
This sequence comes from Anomalospiza imberbis, assembly GCF_031753505.1. NCBI lineage: Eukaryota > Metazoa > Chordata > Aves > Passeriformes > Viduidae > Anomalospiza > Anomalospiza imberbis. The sequence goes on along the minus strand of NC_089687.1, from coordinate 38,687,325 downwards.
TTCAGTCCTTGAAGGCCCATTGCACTTGGCAGAGGGGCAGGAAGAAGGCTGTGAAGAGCAGGTTTGGCATCCACCTGGACCTGCCGAGACCAAGCCAAGCACCTGCAGCAGGATGTGTTACCCCCCTTTGGACAGAGGTGTGAGCAGAACCGTCTCTGTCCCGCTGTGAGCCCCAAAGCTCTCTGTGGGAGCTGTGAATGAAAAGGCCTTTACACACACCCTTTTCACATCTTCCCTGTCTGCTGTTGCCCCAGATCGAAAAAAGCAAGATGTATTCTATTTGCCATCTGTATGGCAGTTGTCTTGTGTGAAGTGAGCAGTTGTTCCTTATCTCTTCCACAATCAATCCTCCCTCTGGAAAGACATCTGCTGATAGTGGGCCACTGCAAGACTGAAAAGAACTGTAACATGCCATTGTGAGATGCTCCGCCCAGAGGGAGGAGCCAAGCATCCCTACCTGCATGTATGGTCTTGAACTTCTGGCCCAGGAGCAAAGCTATTTCTGCGCTGGATTTTCCCAGAGGAACAGCTGCCTCTTCCACTGCCTCTTCAGAGGAAGACTGCACCCTTTTCCACAAGATCACTTCTCCAACAGAACCACACCTGACACTCCGGGAGGACTGCAGCCACAATTCCAATTGGACTGCTACCAACACCCTGTCCACCAGGGTGTCAGGTTGTATTCTGACTCTGTCAGTGTTGTTTTAGTTCACTGCATTGTTTATTTTATCTGTTATTTCCTTCCCTAATAAAGAACTGGTATTCCTGCTCCCATATTTTTGCCTGGGAGCCCCCCTTAATTTCAAACTTAGAGCAATTCAGAGGGAAGAGGTCTACATTTTTCCATTTCAGGGGAGGTTGCTGCCTTCCTTAGCAGACACCTGTCTTTCCAAACCAAGACAGCTGGGTTTCAGCTCTTGGCAATATGCATTTGCCTCCTGCTTGGTGGGAGCTGCTGTGGCCCAGGGCCAGCACAGAGCTGGGCTGGGTGGGCCAGGCAGCGTGGAGAGTCTTGGCTGATCTTGGTGCGTGCCTGGCCTCAGAAAGGCTTGGAAGGTTTGCCTCCCAAAGTGTCCTGCTCATTGGCTCTCCCTGTGCATCTTGGAGAGCACAAGGTAGGCATTTCTGGCAGCTGGGCATCAGCAGGCCTTACAATGGAGGCGTGTTGTGGAGCGAGCCCAGCTGAGGTACCCTGAGAGGAGCCCAGTGCTCCTTGCTCCTCTCTGCTGACACGGGAGCGTCTGTCTGCTTTCGGGATGGCCCTGGCTGCGTGAGGGGTGCTACGTGGACACGAGACAGCCGGTCCTGTCCCGCTGGGTCCCAGCAGTGCCTCGCAGCAGTCCTGCATCCACGTCAGGATGCTGGCCAAGAGAGGCCCTGGCAGCTGAGGCAGCTGATTTTAAGCTTGTGCAGATACACACAGGGGATGGCCAACAGTGTTCCCTCAGGGTACAGCAGTCCTGAGGGGCCTCCCCAGAGCTGCCTGATGCCGCCCACTCCCTGTGGCACCAGTTGCTTTCCTGTGGAATGTTCTACCTGCCCCAAGAGTACAGAGGGAGCTGGAAAAAGAGCTTGCCAGGCTGCTCTCAATCCTTTACCAGCAGCCCTGGCTGAGTGGAGAAGTCCGAGCTGAGCGCAGATGTGCCAGTGGAACAGCCGTGCACAGGAAGGCTTGGTGGGAAGGATTGAAACATGGGGTTAGAACTAGAAGATATTAATTAGAAGGTATTGAATAGTAATAGGCATATAAAATAATGGATATTGCTTAGGGCCACATCCTTATGTTACGTGAGAATATACCGTATCCTGGCCTATGGGAAAGGAAGAGACTACGTGCAGAGCAGCAAGGAGAGACCTGATAAGGAGAAGGAATGTATATGGAAAACAGGATACAGGGTGTAAAGACAACTGAAAATGGGGCCCCTTATGTTCTGGGAACAGATGGATCCTGACCCCAGGCTTGGACCGTGGCCAAGGAATCAATGGGCATGTGCAAAGCAGTGGGGTCGAAAAGTCAGCCTGAAGAAGACCATTCTTACTTCATCCCTTTTACGACCCCCGAAGCCTGGGACGACCACCAGAGACAGCTGCGCAGGCGCAGAGGACCGACAAGCAGATTAGCATACAGAGCGGAGAGGGAGGGGAGCCAGGAAATGGCCCATGGGGAAACTTAATGCATATGTAACACTCCAGGGATAAAAGAACACGTGTGTAAGCAAGGGGCACGCATGTATTTGGGGAAATGTCCCACATGCGTCCGGCTGAATAAACATACCTACTTTAAAACTCACTCTGTCTCTGAGTTTTAGAGTCTGGCTCCGCGTGTCAGGATGAGCCAGGATCCATAGGCCTGGCAGCCTGAGCTTGCTGCCAGGGAATTCCTCGGAGAAGATCCTTCAGAGTGCCATCCCACGGCACATGCAGGGAACCAGGGGGTCTGCTGGATGGTGGGAAAGCTTTGAGGAGGGACAGGGACAGCTGGGGGTCCTGGCAGGCTGTTGAGGGCTTCTCTGCGGGTGTTTGCGGGGGGTTGGTGTTGGGGAGCGTGTTGAGGAAGGAGTTGTCTGGAAGGTGAGAGGTCTAGGCTGGAATTTGAATAAACTTGAAGGCAGCATCTGTGATTTGGCACAGCTTTGCTTATGGAGGGCAGAAGGAATATCTGTGACTTTTCCTCTTTGTGGTCCTGATTCTCCTGCAGGGAACAAGATGGGAGAGCTGTACCTTATTGGCCACTTACTGGGGGAGGATGAGCCCTTTTTCCATCTACTCATTTGTTTGGGCTACTTTTGTAAGACTGAGTGGACTTTCATTCCTTGAGAGCTTTTATTCCTTAAGAGAATGACGATATTATCATCCCTTCATTGAAAACCATTTGCACACCAAAGAATGGTCTTCTTTTTGCCTCTCTATAGTGCTATGTTTCCAAGGAGACTTTCAGTGGAATGTGTTACGGCAAATGAGTTGCTGCTTTTAGATGGGAACAAACTTCCAAATCATTCACATTCTCCAGCAATCTCTATTAATTTGAGAAGTTTGCAAATTTTGGAACTACTCCAGTGGCCCAATGAGAAGTAAAGCCTTCCTGAATTGAGGATTCTTAAATGGCCTGATCCCGCAGAGCAGGGCAGGGTTTGCTGATGGTTTGAGCTGCTCCTAAAGATCCTGTTGGGCTGTCTCAGACACCTGGGGCCAGGGATTCCTTCCAACCTTGGCCACTTAGGGTGGGCTGGGGGCGGCCCCACAGCAGGTGGCAACAGTGTGTGCAAGGGCCCTTTGTGACACGCTGCAGCACGGTCACCATGGCATGGAACGGGACAGGGTGTCCAGGGGCCCTCCCTTTGTGACACGTGGTGACATAGGAGCTGGCAGTGACAAGAGCACGCCACAGTGCTCGGAGCAGGCGACGTAACAGGACGGGACAGAGCGGTGCCGTGAGGAGCCCCCGCACAGCGCGCTCGTTCGTGTCCGACCCGGAGCTTTTCCGAGGCGTTATTCCTACAGGTGACCTCGTGGCAGGACGTCGGGACTTGGCAGCCCGTGGCCTTCCCGAGGCTTTTCTTTTGCAGGTGCCCGTAAGGCCAGACTGAGGGAATTGGTGACCACAATCCTTACAAGGAGTCTCCTGTCATTGTGGCAGGAGCCCTCAAGACCAGAGTGCAGGACTTGCTGTCCTGCAGCCTTCCTGAGGTTTCTCTGTCTCAGGTGAGTGGCAGAGCTGAGCCACAGGGCTGATGGCTGCAGCCAGCTTGACCCCATCCCATTCCATCCCATCCCATCCCATCCCCTGGGGACATGCCCATGGACAGGATGGAAGAGTGGCCGGGCAGACACCCCGCAGTGGCCGTGCTCCATCCCCTGGGGCATCCCGGGACTGTCCCTTCCTGGGGAACAAAGGGCTGGGCTGTGTTCTCCGGCCTCTCCAGCAGCCCCTCAGCTCTGGCTGCGCTCGCTTTTTTCCAGGTGCAGCCCTGGACCAGACACAAGAGCAGGAACCCAGCCGTGGCCGCTTCCGCAAAAGCCTGAAGGTACCAGCAGCCATCCCCACCTGGGCTGGGCCTGCTGTCACTGCTCAGCCGAGCACCACGCTTGGAGCACTCCATAGAACACACCAGGCTTCCCTGTCCTTTGTTCTCCTGCAGATGTTCCGGAAGTTCCTGCGCATTCGGCGGAGAAAGACCGGCAGCACAGCAGCTGAGGGCCCAGCCGAGCCTGACTCGGGGCTGACCGAGCTCCAGGCTGAGCCTGATATCAGCACGGATTCGGCTGAGCGCTCAGAAGACTCTGACGCCTCAGCGACTGAAACCTGGGCAAAGGCTCTTCACTCGTCAAAGACTGAGGATGTGGCCATCACAAACAGCGACAATGAAGAGACTCAGGGCATCACAAATACTGACACCACGCCCGCTCCCACTATGATTCATGCTCCCACTATGGATTTTTTCAAGGAGAGTGCTGTTCTTTCTCAGCAGCAGGTAAGCAGCTTGGGGCCAGGCCTGGAGGACTTCCCAGGATTGTGTGTCCCCTCAAGCCATGGTAACTGGGCCCACTCAACCTTTGAGGCCAGCACAGTGTGGCGGGAAGTAAACCACTTCTTGGGGGCAGCATGGGAAGTTTCTCCCCTGGACAGTGCTCCAAGTCTTCCCCATGCCTCCTCCAGGTGCCAGGCATTGTAAGGAACATCCACCAGAGTCTCGTCTCCCACGTCTCTGTGGATGCCAGGCTGCAAATTGACCTTGTGAGGCTGGCTGAAGAACACCCTGCTGACGTGGTGCTGACCCTCCTGCGCTGTGCCCCAACGTGTGACAGGTACAGGGCCCACGAGCCTGGAGAGCTCAGGGCTCAGCAGCCTTTAGGGCCCGTGGCCCTGCACAGCCTGTCCCGTGGGGTCTGCCAGACAGGCAGAGAGGCCCAGGACCCTCGGGCCCCTCTGTTTCCTGAGCCTGCTGCCACTGCTCCTTCCCTGCCCTTCAGGGCTCCAGGGCTCTGTCACCTGGGCCCCCACAGCTGCACAGGGCATGGTGCTGTGACCGACATGCCCCTGACACAGAGCTCTGATCCCACAGAGCTGCTGCAATGATGTGGAGAACCATAGGATCATCGGGACCAGCAGTGGAGAAAGTGCTGCCAACACTGCTCCGTGTGATGGAGGACTGGCCTCTGCACAGAATGTGCACGTCTGATGGGGACAACGAGGACGTTTTTGCCCTGGCTGTGAGTTTCTGGAACTGGCCTTTGCTCACCCCCAGGTCGCCTCTCCAGCAGCTCTCCATCCTCTCTCCGCCTCAGGCGCTGGGCTGAAACCGGGGCCAGGGGCAGGCTCAGGGGGCACCAGGCCCGCTGCTCCCCTGCGTCTGCCCTTGGGCCCTGCCCCATGGACACCTCGGCACTGAGCCCTGCCTGGGGCTGCTTCTCTTGCAGGCAACTCTGGTGATCTGGGTGATTGTCCAGGTGCCTGCGTGCAACAAGGCGATGATCCCTTATTCCTCCCACCTGTTTGTGGCTCTGCTCTTCCATGTTGTCATCACCACACAGCAGACGTCACCAGAGGAAGTTGATAACTTCTGGAGAGCATGCCAGGAGGAACACCGCCTTCCCAGCAAGCCCAACAGGTCCCAGTCCTCTTGTCCTTCCCGTGCCCTTGTGGCCAGCGCCAGTGCTCCCAGTGTGACCTGGGCTTTTCTCTGCACACAGGTTTGCAGTGCAGGTCATGAAGGCTCTGCTCTACCAACTGCGCTGTGACCGTGTGGTGAAGGCTATGAAGCACAAGCGTGGCTGGGACATGCTGCTGTGTGCTGACACCCAGCACTACGCCGTGGGTCTGTTGGCCAGGTGAGACCCCCTTCTCCCCACTGCCCCCAGCATTTGTGCCCTGTGCCCCTGTGGTCATGGGCCAGAGGGCCTCATCACCAAGGGACGGCCAAGGAGACTGGAAAAGGCGGGGAGAGGAGGGTGTCCAGAAAGAGCTGCCCTAAAAAGCACCTACATCCCCTCCAGAGATGCTGGGGAAAAACCAGACCTCTGTGAGTCAGTCCTGGGAGGGGTTTGGCCCCCCCACCTCAGGGCCTTGGTGGCTTTTTCCCCCTTCCAGGGAGATGTGCAATATCTTGGTCCCCTTCTGTTCCCGCATTGCATTCCACCTGCTCCAGCCACTCAGCAGAGAGGCGCCACACTGGGATCTGCCCTTCCTGGCATTCCTTGTGGAGGTGAGCCTGTTGGCCAGCGCTGCCTCGCTGAGCTGCCTCCCAGCTCTCTGCCCTCTCGTAGCCACAGCGGCCAGGACGGTGCCCACGCCCTGTGCTGCTGCCTGGGCCCAGCCCTGTGCGGTTCTGGGCTCCTGCCGGCCGGGTCCCCTGTCACTGCCCTGTGCCTTTCAGGTCCTAAAGTTCTTGGATTTGACTAAATCTGGTGTCAGCATCCTGAAGATCATGTCAAGGCACCTGCAGAGCGAGTGCAGGGAGCGGCGTCGCCTGGCGCTCAGAGGCCTCGTGGTGCTCAGCAAGGATCCCTCGACGGTGAGAAGGGGGCAGCGGCTGAAGCTGCGCTGGGCAAAGCAGCCCCTTGGGCTGGCAGGACTTCAGGGGCTGAGGCAGCTGCTGCCAGCTCTCCTGCCTCACCTGCCCCGGTGCTTTGGGACAGGCCTTTGGCCCGAGGGCCCTGCAGCAGCAGGGTGGGGTTGCAGAGCCAGGGCGGTGTTGGCCGTGCAGCCGTCCATGGCTTCCCAGCACAGCCTTGTGTTCCACACAGGCCAGAAGGATGTGCAGTGTATCTCAAAGCCTTCTGGAGTTGCTGGGAGATGCAGATGGAGACGTGGTCAGCATGAGCCTCCGTGTGTTCAGGAATGTGCTCCAGCACAAAGACATCCTGGTATCCAGCACCACTGCCCCAAAGCTGGCTGAGGCGCTCCTGCTGCTCTTTGACCACGTAAGGCTCTGTGTCCCCATCTGCAGGCCATGACTGCTCCCCAGAAACTTTGCCCACGTGAACCTGGAGTAATTGGTCTTAAGGCTTCACCCTCTTCCTTTCCTCCAGGACAACAGCTATGTGCAGGTGCTCTCGCTTGAGCTTTTCTTCAGGGTGATGGACCTGGTAGTGGATGAGGGAAAAAAGCCCCTTGAGAAGATTTTGAGCCAAAGCCTGCTCCCACTCTTTTTCTACTGCCATGATGAGAATCAGCGCATTGCAAAGGTGAGGTTTTGCGTGTTGCTGGTGGATCCCTGGGAGGGAGCTCAGCTGCCTCCTGTCCTGGCGCCTGGCAGGGCTGCAGCCTCCTCCAGGTCTTGGCACAGGAACACGGGTCCTGTGCCCTGGGCTGTGGGGCCATCTCTGGCTCTCTGCTGCTCTCCAGGCCTCTCAGGAAACACTGCTTCGTGTGGCCGAGTTCCTGAAGAGAAGGAAGCTCAAGCAGCTGGTGAAGAAGGAGCAGCTGTGGAAGTTTGCAGAGCGCCTGGTAAGGATGGCCTGGAAGCCCCAGGCTCAGCCTGGAGAAGCCCCCTGAGCGCGGTGCTCGGTGTGTGGGCCGGCAGCTGTGCCCCTGCCCGGTGTTGCACCCAGAGGCTGCACTGGCTCTTCTCCAGGCTCCCGTGGGCTCCAGACGGGTGCCGATGGAGCCCCGGCCCAGTGGGGCTGCGGGGCGGCCCCGTGGCTCCCCGGGCAGCAGCCGGCCCTCTGCCCCCTCCAGAGCCCGGTGCCAGCGGCTGCTGGCCGGGCCTCGGGGCTGTGCGGGCAGGGGAGGCCGGGGCAGGGCGCAGGGAGCGCCCGGCCCAGGGGCCGAGCCCGCGCCAACCCTTCCCTCCTGCCGCTCTCTGCAGCTGGAAGAGGACAGGAGCCGAGCGGCCGAGCACCTGTGCCAGACCCTTCCCTACCTGGAGAGCCCACAGGAGCCCCTGCGAGAGGCGGCCGTCAGGTTCATGGGTGAGCTACGAGCCCGGGCTCCCTCCCTGCCCCGCCGCAGCTCGGCCCCAGCCCCGGCTGCTGCCCCGGCAGCGCCATCCGGGCCCGGCGCCGTGGAGCCCCGCCTGGCCTCGGCGCCGCTGCCGCCCTCCGGCAGCCGTGCCCTGGGGTGGCAGCGTGCGGCAAGGGCCCGGGCTGAGCCCTGCCGGGCCACCAGGGCGTGTGGCCACAGGGCTGGCAGCGCCGCTGGCAGGGAGCTGTGCCGCTGGCAGCGCCGTGACAGCCTCTGTGTTCACAGGCATGGCCGGGGTGCTTCTGATGGGGCAGCAGGAAGAGCTCCACGCCCTCAGTCAGGGTGAGTGAGGGCAGCGGGCTGACAGCGGGGACTGGCGGGAGAGGTGCAATGCCTGGGCAGGGTGCTGCAATCCCTGTCCTGGCTGGGGTGGGCTTTGCTCCTTGTGTGGATAACAGGTGGCGTGGGCAGAGCACAGAGAGATTTCAGGGTCTCGGAGGGGCGGACTCATGGCAGGCTGATCCAGTTGACACCCCCTTTTCTTGTGGCTATGGCAAGAGCTGGGTGTGATGGACCTCACAGGAAGGTCTCCTGGGATTCCTATAGATCCTGGCTCTAACTGGGGCTCTGCTCCTCTCTCTTCCAGCCCTTCAAGCCCTGAGGAGAGATGACAGACCTTCCCAGACAAACATGGAATTTCAGCATCTATTCAATGAAAGAGCTGCAGAACTGGCTCAGAAGAACCAGTGTCTGCATCAGGCCTCCAAATGCCATGGAAGATGAGACTACCTTGAGACCAGAAGAGACCAGCTGGAGCTCCAGGCACAGCGGATGATTGGAACGCCTGACCCTGTGGGAAACTTGCAGGGCTCCAGCCCTCTCCCTGCTTATAGATAGCTTCTTCCCTCCAGCCCTCAGACATTGCCCATCCCCTCTTTTTCCCTCCACTCTCCCTCCCTGTTGACACCTCTTTCCCTCCAGCCCTCAGATCCTGCCGATCCCAATTTTTCCCTCCCACCTCAGCCCTTGGTTTCATCTGCCATTAATAAACAGTTTGGCTTCTTCACTTTGCCTCCATCTCTGTGGAGATGAAGCGACGCAAATCCCGAGCCCTGGGGCACACAGGCCCCCTGCTGCCGTCCTCTTCCATGCCATGGTTTGTGCACACACACAGAGGAACGAGGGCAGATCAGGCTGGAAAGGTGCCTGTGCTGAAATTCCACAACACTGTGGAGTTAGAGATCTTGCTGAGCACCTTGGAGCCCCTAGAACTTTGGAAGAGCCAGCCTGAGTATGCTCTGAACCCAGCTGTGAGGGATTCCATGGCAAGCATCCACGGAGGGCAAAGGAGCTTGGAATGCTGGAAGTTTTCAAGAATAGCTTCCTGAAAGCACAGCAGTGCTCCATCCCTGCACAGGATGAGAAAGAGGGCAGAACCAGCGACCATCCGGGCTTAACAGGGAGCTTTGGGTGTGCCTGAGGGCAAATGAAGCAGCAGCGCAGTGCCCGAGACTCGGACGCGCGACCGTGCCAGTGCCTGGAGCGCTGTCAGGCAGTGCCGGGATCCTGGGTGTGGTTCTGGTCCCCACAAGTGAGGAATGGCAGCCCCAGGCTCAGAGCCAGTCAGAAAGCCAACCAAGTGAGCCCACAGGGAGGGCGCCCTTCCAGTTTCTCTGGGCCATGGCCGCAAAACAGCCCCTGCTGCTTCTTCCTCCGCCTGTGTTTGGGGTGTGCTGGTGGCAGAGGCAGCCAGGTTGGGCTCTGCCTTCCAAAGCCTGTTGGGAGCAGGCATGAAAAGCGCTGCGTGCACAGCGGAGAGTCCTGGAAGGTGCTGGCAAGAGCGTCCCGTGGGAACAGGGCTCTGGTCTGTGGCCGGGAACAGCCTGGTTTTGGTGCCGTGAGCGCAGGCAGGAGTTGAGTCAGCTGAAGAGGTGTAGGAATATAAAAAGGTAAAAGACACTTTCCAAAGCTGAGAAAGGCTGGGAAATTTCTACACCTTCTCCTGAGAAAGGAAGTTAAGAACCAAGTGAATACATTGATATTTGTCATAAGGAACAAGAAAGAACAAGAACGTATTGATAGCTCAAGATGTGAAGAGTCCGAGATATATGCTTTGCAAAGATAGAACAAGTTTCCATCTTAAAGAACGAATTATTGTGTATTGTTTGAGGTTCATAGAAGTCCTTTTGTCAATGTTTAACCCACGTGGGTCCTTTTCTGATTGCTTAGAGTATAATGACTTTACACCTTTTCTTTTATGCTATTGGTTCAAAGAATGTGTATAAAAAGGCTTTGCATGGGCTGCCATCTTGTCTCTGATCTGTGTTTGCATGGATGTTGTCATTTTCCTGTGCCTCTTGCTTTTTGCTTGTATGATGCAGACAGATAATAAATCACAAGTCTGCAATCAGTCAGGGTCCCGTCCCGTTTGTGAGACACGGACCGATCCGGAAGAAAGAGGCAGCGGGCAGCCCATGTTTGTAGAAGGCCTGGGGCTGCACGTCTGAGCCTCCACCTGGAAACACACTTGGGGGAATACAAGCTAGAGCTGGAGTGCCTGTCCGGAAAGGACCTGAAGTCTTTCAGCCTTGACAGTGTTTCTTGAGGGTGTGTTGGTGTTCCCCAGAAAACCTACACATTTTGGGAAACGCCTTTGGAGGAAAGGGGCTTGCTTCTCAAGGAAAGTGCTTCCCAGGGAGCTCCCAGTGAGGTAGGTGCGAGTATCCCCCTTTGGCTCTCTGTGCTCCTTTCAGTCCTTGAAGGCCCATTGCACTTGGCAGAGGGGCAGGAAGAAGGCTGTGAAGAGCAGGTTTGGCATCCACCTGGACCTGCCGAGACCAAGCCAAGCACCTGCAGCAGGATGTGTTACCCCCCTTTGGACAGAGGTGTGAGCAGAACCGTCTCTGTCCCGCTGTGAGCCCCAAAGCTCTCTGTGGGAGCTGTGAATGTAAAGGCCTTTACACACACCCTTTTCACATCTTCCCTGTCTGCTGTTGCCCCAGATCGAAAAAAGCAAGATGTATTCTATTTGCCATCTGTATGGCAGTTGTCTTGTGTGAAGTGGGCAGTTGTTCCTTATCTCTTCCACAATCAATCCTCCCTCTGGAAAGACATCTGCTGATAGTGGGCCACTGCAAGACTGAAAAGAACTGTAACATGCCATTGTGAGATGCTCCGCCCAGAGGGAGGAGCCAAGCATCCCTACCTGCATGTATGGTCTTGAACTTCTGGCCCAGGAGCAAAGCTATTTCTGCGCTGGATTTTCCCAGAGGAACAGCTGCCTCTTCCACTGCCTCTTCAGAGGAAGACTGCACCCTTTTCCACAAGATCACTTCTCCAACAGAACCACACCTGACACTCCGGGAGGACTGCAGCCACAATTCCAATTGGACTGCTACCAACACCCTGTCCACCAGGGTGTCAGGTTGTATTCTGACTCTGTCAGTGTTGTTTTAGTTCACTGCATTGTTTATTTTATCTGTTATTTCCTTCCCTAATAAAGAACTGGTATTCCTGCTCCCATATTTTTGCCTGGGAGCCCCCCTTAATTTCAAACTTAGAGCAATTCAGAGGGAAGAGGTCTACATTTTTCCATTTCAGGGGAGGTTGCTGCCTTCCTTAGCAGACACCTGTCTTTCCAAACCAAGACAGCTGGGTTTCAGCTCTTGGCAATATGCATTTGCCTCCTGCTTGGTGGGAGCTGCTGTGGCCCAGGGCCAGCACAGAGCTGGGCTGGGTGGGCCAGGCAGCGTGGAGAGTCTTGGCTGATCTTGGTGCGTGCCTGGCCTCAGAAAGGCTTGGAAGGTTTGCCTCCCAAAGTGTCCTGCTCATTGGCTCTCCCTGTGCATCTTGGAGAGCACAAGGTGGGCATTTCTGGCAGCTGGGCATCAGCAGGCCTTACAATGGGGGCGTGTTGTGGAGCAAGCCCAGCTGAGGTACCCTTCCGCCGTGCCTGCCTGAAGCTCCCTGGGTTCCCCTGCCCCACCGAGGCACGGTCAGCAGCAGGGGATACTCCCCTGTTTCTCGAGGAGTTTCGGGGAGCGGCTAAGACAGAGCGCTTCGCTGTTTGCCTGTTAAGGAGGAGAGGCGGCGTCCGAGGAGGTCATGAGGGAGTCAACACAAGGCTGGGGAAAAAGTCTCAGGTTTAATGCAAGCTCCAGGGAGCTCTGAATGCCCTTGTCCCAGCTTTTTTCAATCTCCGCCATTATCTACTTCTTAGTCTATTTTCCACCTGTGTTACAATGCAACTTTAAAGACTGTTTTTACTTAAGACTAGGTTTTCCTGTGGTATACAATGGCTTTCTCCATCTCCATCTCCATCTTTCTGCAAAACTTACTAAGTGTGACTAGGTTCTTGAGCAAAAACAACCTCACGGATGGGTTTGCCTTTGCCTGAGGTGGGATTAATCTAAACAGTCTTTCTTAAAATACTTTCTATATGTACCACAGGGACTTTATCGCTGTTTACTGTGTGCAGGGGTTCAGACTGGGCAGGACTAGCTTGATTGATGGATCTTTGGGTGTTGACTACCTAGGTGGCTTTTGTTAAATTTATTTTTCAATTTCTAAAAGTTTCTCCGCCAAGTGCCTTCAGGGGAGTTTTAAGTAGTCTGTTGCACCGTTCAACTTTCCCGGCAGTTGGTGTATGATAGGGGATATGATATATCCATTCAATACCATGTCGCCTGGCCCAGGTGTTGATAAGGCCGTTCTTGAAATAGGTCCCATTGTCCAATTCAATTCTCTCAGGGGTGTCGTGTCTTTACAGGACTTGCTTTTCTAGTCTCAGGATGGTGTTTTGGGCAGTAGCATGAGACACAGGGTAGGTATCTAACTAGGGCTGCTTCAGAAAGTCCCAATGGATGGAAGGCAGAGACAAGACCATTGAGGAACTTGGATATGAGCTCTACCAAATCTGCCAACACATCAAGCTCAAAGGTGGACAGCACAGTGTGATTTAAATAACATTCCTGTTCCATTATACTGGGGAACAAGATGTTACCATCTGAACTAGTCCTTCATTAATTAAGTCTGGACAGGAGAGTTCTGAAGGTTGGTTCGGAGCAGATGCTCATGTAGGAGGAAACCTTGAAGGCACCCTGTGAATCTGCATGTGCAGCTTTCTATCTCTGTATTTCATGAGTTACTTTTTATTTCTTCTTCTGGATCCTTCTCAAAACGGGTCAAAAAAAAAAAAAAAAGGCAAAATGGTAGTGGCAGAGACTAAAGAGAAACATGAAAAAAGAAAAAAATTTGGAAGAGGACATCCCTCACAGCATGCAGCCAGTGCTGTTCCCTGGAGGGACAGCCATGCTTTAAAGAGCTGATTTTCCTCCTTCTTTTCCAGGAGACTCTGAAGCCAAAATGCAACATTTGTAGGCCAGCTCACTCACTCCACCAAACTCCTCCAGTGCTGCAGGCTCTGCAGCTAAGGATGAGCCTGGCCCAACACCTGGGTTTGGGAGGCAGAGTGGGGACAGAAGGGAACAAACAGCTCATCACTGACACTCCAGAGAGGAAATATATTAATTAAACACCAAGGGTGACAGAGAATTCCCATGTGCCAATAGGATGACGAAACTGAGGAAAAAATATCTGAAATTAATGATTATTAATCTTCTATACCCACCCCAACTGATTATTCCTGCAGGTATAGAGTTAGAAATGCTTTATGTAGGATACATGCTGTTGATACTGTTTACTCAGCCCCAAATAAAGTTTTCAAATGCTTCAAAACCCTGTTTGTATTAGGAATACATAAATTCCTATCTGATTCAGACATTCATCACCTGCATATTCTTCTGAATATTTCAATGTAATCTGGTTTGAATGCAGATCATTGACTTTCTGTTCCAACACTGTCTGTAAACACCACGCTCTATTTTGCTCAAAGCACACTAAATAATCTCTGACTTCACTGTAAGTGTCCAGAAAAAAATTAGCACTATTAATCAACTGAAACTGTTTACAGACATGTTTGGACAATGGATGCAGAAGATCAGGACTAAAGATTATTTTTAGCTGTTATTGTCCAATTTTACTTCTCTCCACACAAACCATTAAAGAACAGGTTTGAATAGTCTCAGAAACATTTATTAAAGCACTACAGGCAGCTGCAAACAGTCAGTTCCAAATAAATGCACCATTTAACAGCTAGAATAGCTGAAATTCCAACTAGCAATAGAGAGCAGCACATAAGTATTTGCCTGAAGGGTTCAGACAGTTTAATTCTCTTTTATTACCAACAAAGCAGAAAAGAAAGCTAGCTGAGAATTCTGCAGGAAAGGATGTGCTTTTGCTTTGAAGGAAGGGATTATTTTTAACCATTGCACCTCCTTGCTCAAGGGCTGAGGACAGCACCCCGTAGTAGCACCTGCTCCTGGGCCTTCAGCTCGTTGCGCTGGAGCCTCCTCTTCCTCTGAGCATCATAAACCTGCCCACGGTCATTCTCCACCTTGTCCTGCAAGGCCTGCAACAACAGCAAAACACACGTGAGAAACATGGGATGGCAGCAAAACTTCCAGGTCACGTCTCCAACGAGCTCGGGAAGGACGTGGAGCACTGTGAGTCCAGCTGGACTTGGTGCTGAGGCATGACAGAGGCAGTTTGGCCACTCAGAAAATTTACTTTGCACAGGTGGGACCGTTGGCTGAACAAGAGTAGTTACAGCTTAAAAGTCTTATCTTCTTATAGGCTACTCATCCTAAAAATATATTATTTTTATATCTTCTTACCGACTATTCATCCTAAAAATGCAAGAAATACTCTCAAAGGTTGGAAGGCAAATGGAAATATTGCACCATTTGCATCTGCAAATGTCCCAGGTTTTTGTTGTCATCCTATCTGCACCACCTGAGCTTCTTAGGTGCAGTTTTGCAGTGTACCAACAGGTTTTTTTCTTTAAGCCAGAATAATCCTCTCTCTGGAAAGCAATGTCTGGAATTTGGAGTGGAAATCTATTCCATATTACTGAAGTGGGATGCTGGCCGAGATGAGGGTCTCCCCTCCTGCCCTGTAGTCAAATCTAGCACGTGATCTACAAATGAAGTATAAATGGCAATAAATAAAAGGAATAATATGATCCTGTCACTTTACCACAACTACCCAGTCCTTATTTAGTTCAGAAGTAATCACTCCTAAACCAAGCTCATAAAATGCATCAACAAATTTATTTTGCCATGATTGTTCTCCTTATACATTTATTTTTATTCCAGCAGTCACTCAGAGCCTTGATCTTTTTGTTACGTGCTTAAGAAAGGAACAGCATGCCCCAAGGAACTGATAGTCTGTGTTATTGCTAACAGATACACACCAAGCAAACAATACAAAGTTTTTTTTGTTTGTTTCCTCCTTATTGTGGGATGTTTGAATACACGCTTAACATTTACTTACACATTTACTAAAAGCTTAGCGATGTTGTCAGCTTGAATAAAGGCATTGTTAACTGCAAGTGCTGACTCCAAGCAAAGTGCACAATGTGGATGGGGGATTGACACCAACACAGAAGCGGCTGTGGCTGCAGAAAGGGAATATTTTGAGTTATCTTTTGTATGGCAGGAAATCGGGGCATTGATACCCATCAGAAAAGCAGCACGGGGCTGGACCTGGGAAGGGGCTCGTGCTGCAAATGCCACTGAAGGAGCCCTCCAGTGCTGCTTTTAAAAAAGCTGATCTGCACAGAGGCCTTCTGCAGAGCACCCTGGAGTTACAGAATCATTAAGGCTGGAAAAGACCTCCCAGATCATTGAGTCCAACCTTTGACCAACCCTACAATGGTCACTAAATCGTATCACGAAATGCCACGTTCACTTGTTTTTTGAACACTTCAGGGATGGTGACTCCACCACTTCCCTGGGCAGTTCCAGTTCTTGACCGTACTTTCAATGAAGAAATTTTTCTTAATACCCAACCTAAACCTCCCTTGCTGCCCCTGCCTTTCCCTTGAGAGGAGAGACCAAGAACCCCACGGACTCAGGGAGTTTTGCAGGACCTGCCATATGGTTTATGTTTGCTTCCAGCAGCCCAGGGTACCCGTGCACAACTCAGGATCATTAAAAGTCCTCATGGTGCAAAGATTTAACAGCAAAAATGCCTCGCTCTTTTCCACAGCACCAAAATCCTGCACTCTCCAATAATTTACAGGCTAAAATTGCTATTGAGGTAAGATAAGAGGACTACTTATGATAGATCTTGCATGCTGTTTTGACGTGATGCCAGGCATTAACTTTAAAGTCTTATAGCTGTAAGATTGTTACATGTTCTGATGCCAAAAATTGCAACCAGACCCAAGCATGAACTTCAAATCTGCCCAGGGACTTTTATGCTATCAGAGCTGCTGAGAAATGTTGAAATCCAGGCTTTGAATGCATAACCCGTCTTCAATAATCAACAAGTCTTGCAGGACCAGGAATTTGCATTATGAGAATGAAATATATGTGGCAATTATATGGGAACTGTAGGCTTTTTGTTTGCTTTTTGTCCACCTATCTTGTGAGGTAAAACACAAACAAACATAAAAGCTAAAATGAGCAGTGTAGATATGCAATAAGGAGCAGGGTCATTCCACATTTGAGGAAGATCACCAAAAACCCAATTAATTAAACAAAGATCCTGCCATAACCCCACAGTGTCCATTCATAACCAGCCCAGGATGACTCTCAGGAACATTCCTGAAGCACATTTTGGATAAACTACAAAGTATGACCCATCTTCTCCTGCTCTTTCAGGATCAGCTTTTCCAGCCCAAATGCTGAAAAATAAGGAGGCAAGAAACCTCATCACACATCACTCATCCTTCCCTTGTGCTCAAGAGCAAGTTGGACCCTTTCACAGGACTTGGAAGCTGGCCAAGAGATAACATTTAAAGGTTTAAATACATGTGAGTCCATATAAATGAGTTTGTGCCAGAAAACAGATTTCTATCACCCCCATCCGCAGGTCCTGAGTACAAAACTGGATCTCAGACTGCTCATGCACAGGACAGCAGCCCCGTGGTGGCAAAGAGAACTGGTGCCCTGCTCCTTCCTTCCCTTCTCCACTTTTACATCTCTTATTTACAACAAACTTCTTCTGCAGAGGGTAAAACAAGAGGCTCCTTTAAATCTGAGGGTTTGCAATGCATCTGAAAGTCTTTAAATTTGGGAAATTCAGATAGCACAGCCTTTATTAGGTTCACCTACTCTAGGTAGTGTTTGCCAGCACGGAGCACACATGTTTTATTTCATTAGGACAGCAGAAAATGTCCTAAATTTAAATTTAGAAAGAAAGTATTTTTACTATAGCATGTAAGTACAGCAAACTAACAACTCTTCCAGTTATCCATTCACCATTTGTCCAAACCAGAACTGACTGTATGAACTCCCAGATTTTTCCAATCACATCATAACTGGCTGTTGGCAGGTTTTGTATTGGGATGGCAAAAAACAACTCAGCTAACTCCTTGGATCAATCACAAATACCTTTACTGGACCCTTTTTGGACTATTCCTGTGCTGCATAAATTCCACGAGTAATTAATGTTCATTTGAGTACTCCAGATATTGTATCAGCACAATGGCAAAAAAAGTAAAACCAAAAGCTCAGCATTTGATCAAAGCCGTGCCAGAATGAAAAAGCAACATCAAAATCTCATGGTTGCTGTAGATTCCTGCATGCGATTAACTCTGAAAATAACTATTGGAAGTACACAAGTTTGTTGCTCGTGATTTTAATTTTCTAGGAGGGATCATGAGAGATGTCATGAATAATGCACCTTTTTGAAGATCACACTGAAAATTCTCTCTGTAGTCAAAAAGCCTCACATGCAGTGGCCAGAGCCTGAATGCTGATGGCAATTCCTGAAGCTACCAGAACCTCAGATCTTTCTCTGAATCAGACAGGGAAGCTTTTGCCATATAGAACGCTCTTAAAAACAGCAGAGGATTTACCCCAGGTACACCCCAGAACATCTCTTTTATAAAATTAAACAAAGTTCTGTTTTGTTCAGAAATGCAGTTTTTATTCTACTTCAAAGTGTCACATTTTGCCCAAAGAGCAGCAGAGCCTATGATTAATAACTGCCGAGATGAGGAAAAAGGGATTAAAAATAAAAATCCAGGCCAATTTTTAAGCGTCAGAGGCTTTTTTTGCCCCGAACAGAAAACAAAACTTAACTTATTTAGTTAAATTTGTCCAGGTTCGTTTCACCGTAGAGCAGGACGGGAACAGAAATGACTCCAAGTCGAAGGCAAGAGAATGAACTCTGATTTATTTCAAATGCACCGCTCTATTTATAGGGATCATCGTGCAGACTGATTTCGTTGGTCTTAGAGTAAAAACACCTCACACCATTGGTGTGCAGTGAATGACGCACGGTGGCAGAACCTATCTATAAACAATGTGAGCAACAAGATAGATTAGAGAGGTATTTACATTCTTTCCCAACTGTCTCCCAGGCTCTCGCCTGGTTAGAAAACCTTCTAAAGCTGAACACCTGTGAGATGTCCCTCACCCTTCCAGAGGCCAGCATGTCACCTCTGTCAGGTGGCAGCACAAGTGGTGCCATTGCTTTGATCTGGCCCAACAGACTCCCTTCTGTTCCAAAAGCCACACACAAAACACACCATTGTTCCCCCCAGCACAGAGCAGGGTCTCTCAACACCTACCAAAGTGATCTTGTTCCTTAATTCCCTGAAAAAGCCCCTTCCAGATGGACCAGAGCAGGCCTGGCACCAAAGCCGACCGCAGTGTTTCATCCTCTCACGGCACAGAAGATAAACAGAAATGAAACCACATTTCCCTGCTGGAAATGCAAGCTTAGATCCACACAGGAACAGTGATAAGAGAGAACTTTCGTGGATTAACCACCTCATTCCTACAAAGTACTAAAAACCCCCTTTCAATCCTTCAGCAGGTGTCACCAACAAAGGCCACTTGAGTTTCATGACCAAGCTCACACCCGTGTCTGGTGCAGCTCCTTAGCTCCCTAGTCTGTGTCATGCAGTAATTTCTCTCCTTCTGCTTTTCCCCCCTTTACATTTCACAGCAGTACTGAACAAAACTTTCTTGTCTCCACCCAAACGTTTCCTGAGTATTTCCCAACCCTGAAATTACATTACAAAGAAGAAAATCACCTTCAGTGGGCCAAATCCAGCATTCATACGAACATTCCCCGTGTCAAAAATGATAAAAAGAATAAACCGCTGTTTCTTGACAAGAAGAGAAACAGATAATGCATTAAATAATTGAACCTGGTGATTATGAAAATAGGTGTTGCCACCTGTAAGCCTGGGGAACAATTTGAAAGAGTCGGAGGTACAAAGGATTGTGAGGAGGAAACAAAAAGCATTTTCTGTGTAGGTTCTCCCCCCTCCGTCCCCATCACAAAATTCTATATATAAAATAAATATAATATCTAGAAATGGTGCTTTTATAGGAAGGACAGCAGCACACCGTGACCTACAGCTGCAGGAAGGGGTGTTTTCTCCCCTCCACCTGCAGGAGCAAAGCAACTGCCCTGTTGTTCATATCTTTTCTCGATCTCATCCAACTGCCAGGAGAATTCTTTGGCTTGCTTTTCCCAGAGCAATTTTGATCTGCTTAGATCTGCTTCAACCTCTGCCATCTACATGGGAAAAGAAAGGGAATATTTAATTTTTTTTTTTTTAAGGCATAGGTTGAAATGTTCTGACATTTCTACAGTTGTTTGTAAACCATCAAAGAGGAGAATATCACTTGTTGGGAATGATAACAACACCATTTGTACGTAGTGAAAATGAATATTCAGTCTCTACCGGATTATTAGTTACTCAAGGTCATAGTGATCACTGTCATGCCACTCCCTAATTACAAAAGATTGGCTCCATTTTTCACTTAAGAGTGCTGAATATCCCATCAAAATTAAGTAAATATTTTCTCTAGACATATTTAAGACTGAAATATATTTCTCCTAAAAATATACTGCCTGTGGAAATTCAAGGGAAATCGTGTGAGTCAGAGCATATACTACACAATTAAAGCAAGTTTACATTAAATCAGAAAATAACTTTAAATAACTTAAAAGAGAATTAATCGGGCTGCAAGTGAAGTCCTCTGAAGATAGTCATCGCCTATGAATAATGAGTCCCACAGATTCCAGCACGCAGCATCAAGGAAGCAATTTCACAACTCAATTGACAAAGGCTTTTGTATCAAAAGCACAACTGTTAGCTGCACATCAGGCATGTTTCCAAGGAAATGTATATAAATATACATATGTAACTCTGCTGCAGTGCACACTCATCAGTGACTTTCAGATCTAGATCCCAAGAGAAGCAGTGAATAAACTGTGTCCCTAAAAAGGGAAAAGAGGTGGAGGGGTTTGAAGGACCACAAGCCCATCTGCTCCAAAAAAAGAAGAAACCCATGGATTTCTGAACCACGAGCCAAAATCCTGCTTGGGCTAAGGGAGTGCTCAGTGTTCAAGAGATGTCTGTGCCAATTGGCCTGGACATCACTCCCCAGGCAGGAAGGAGGAGAAAAGGCAGCACTCGCAGTGGGAAAAGCATTTTATTGCAGAGTACTCCAGCAGGAAAGGAAGGGACTGGAGTAGGAGCAGTTGGCCAAATAGAAAGTGGAAAAAGAGAACAGCGAGGAAGCAGCTCCTGAACCTCACTGCTACTATCTTCCCTTAAGAAAAGGGACTGCAATCAATGTTTTATGAATCATTTTCTTCCAGCTCCAAACTTACTCAAATTGCATGTCTATGGCCATATTTTACTCAGGTTCATAAAACCCAGAAAAATAACAGATCTTGTTGCTGCACCAAAGGAGGTCTTTTTGGGGTTTTTTTTTTGAGAATGAAAATGTTCTAAAAAGTGAAATAGTAAAAACACGTGCAAAGATGCTTTCAATCTACTGGCTTCTGCAGTTTATTCGCTAGGTCACGTTCATCTGTTTCCAACAACTGCCACAAAGGCTCTTGATCACTGTTGGCCAAACCCAGGAAGCCCCAGATCTACAGTTCCATGACATAGCCTATGTATTATTTCTCTTTGTTTTAGTTACTACTGGAAAAAATGCAGATCTTGCAGTTAAACACATGCCACCCACCCACCAGTGGACATCAGATGACTCTTAATAATCACAAGCTTGACAAAATAGGAAGCAGATGGCAAAATAAATGATATTATCATAGAGCCAAACTAAAGAATCAGATATTGATTGCAACAACTGAAAATGACCCCATCCGACTCATCTCCATAATTAACTTCATCTCACACCAAAAATGGGTTTAAAGCCGAGTATTCCTAATGCAGATCAAAGGACAGAGTTGCTATGGCTTCTGCAGTTGTTTTGTAAGTAATACCTATCACCTCACCGCAAAACACAGAATTTTCCAGTATGTCCCAATGTACTGGGGGATTTATCTAAGGGTAGGTGGATTCAGAGGAATGAGAAAGGCCAAAGCCATGAAGAGAGAGCTTCAGCAGTGTTCCTCTGATGTATTTCCTTGGACCTTGGCTCCTGGAGAATAGAATAACTCAACTGCACAATATCATTTAGTATTTCTAGATTTTAGCACCCAAGTAGTAAAGAGAAAGAAGTAAAGAGAAAAGAAGGAGTAAATTTTGGCTGATTCATGAAGTACAGCAAAACTGATTTTCAAAATTTCCCAGAATGCAGCAATATTCTGAAAGAAATTGACTGTCATTTTAAAATTATGGTTGACTATGTTTTCCAATTTTTTTTACACATTCTTATGTTTTTTATTGGTTTTCTTTGATGAAGTGTTTTTTGGTTTTTTTTTAAGTGAATGAAACTATTATTAGCCTTTCTAGAACTAGACAACATCCCTTTTAGAGCAGAACTAGGGTATTATTTTAAGTCATCATGAAGAAATTTCAGGAGGGTCACACAGTACAGAAAATGTCAGATCAAAATGGTGGTGGGATTTCTTGTATTGCCCTTGTGGGTATGGCCTGCTGTACATCTTGTTTTTATAAGTTTGTTCTTACCTTTTTTTTTTTTTTTTTAATTTCCAAATTCTGTTATTTGCTGCCTGCCTGGGTCTTAAAAATATCAGCAGTGAAGATTTTCAAAAAACTTTGAGAACAACAAAAAGGGAGTTTCCTCAGCCCTAAGGCAGCACTCTCAGGCACCCATTCCAGTCCCAGCCTGCAGCACCCTCCTGTCAGCAGTGAGGTTTGGTCAAGGTAGGTGAGGTTGGAACTTGCAATCCAGAATGACAAGCTGGAGTTCTGCCTGGAGATCTCAACCACAGGAGGAGTAAGGAAATATCCCTTCTCTCCCCTTCTTTTTGATCACCTTTTGCTTGTTCCCTTTCACTCCTTGGGCTGCTTTTATAAACTCCAAGGAGAATGGTTTCACTGCTGTTTGCTCCATAAGAAATTTAAGCCACCAAACTCCCTGATTTTCAGGGACACAAAAGTGGATTTTTCCATCCTCTGCACATGACTGCCAGCAGCCACCATGGCTCTGCCCCTATTTGGGCTCAAACTGATTACAGGAGCTCATTAATGGAAGACAGAGTTGCTGGGAAAAGAGTAGGAAGAGACACATGTAAGTGGGAAATGACAAGCGTTGTTCCATAGGGTGTATAAACTAACCCTTTATACTCTCACTCCTGAAAAATCCCTAATCGGTATCATAACTGCAGCTATCTTTATAACAATGACAATTCTGGCTTTGTCAGAAAGATCAAACACCCGCCACCATCCCTTTCTGACTTGCTGCAAAGACACTACATTGTGAAAGATTTTGACGTAGCACTCTCAAGCGGAGCATGTTTCTGGCATTATAAGATCAGAATCCGCTATCCCACTGCGCCAGAGTTTCAGGAAGGCTGGCATTGTGACCTCCTCACCGGCTGTTTCATTTCAGCAGGGTCTTTCTCTGCGTTCAGCTCCACCTGCCGCTTCAACTCCTCCCGGGCAGCGCCTGCCTGCTGGGCCTGCAGCCTCTGTACCTCCGTCACCCGCCTCAGCTGCTCCTCCTTCTCCCTAGAAAGTCACAGAAAATTTTCAGAGTTCAAGTATCAAACAAAAGAACAAGTGTGCTGGTGTGAAAGAGAGGCCTTTCACCCCATCAGTTTAAAATAGTATTCAGATTTCAATTTCCTGTCCCAGCTTCTGCCCAACCTCCCTTTGCAGGGCTTTGAAGAAGGCGATGGAAGGCCCGAGTTATTTTCGCTTTCTCTGATAGAATTTCACACGCCCAAACACGGCGTCCACAGCTCACAACAAAACCTCCACCTTCAAAGTCTCTCTTCCTGTCAATGGCTCCCTACCCACTGTAGAACCCCTTTTATTAATCTCATCTAATTAATAAGATTGAATAATAGTAACAATAAATAAATACAAATTAGATTTCATTAAATTAGATTTAACACCCCCCAATATTTAAACAAACTCTTTTTAGCATGATTGCCTTTCCAGATTAAAAAAAAGACAAAACAAAACAAAACAAAAAAAAACCATGAAAAGTATCCCAGTGCCATCTTTGCTCAGACAAGGGACAGGATTATTCCCTGCTTGTCATAAATCAAAAAGCAAAGCAGGGCAGTGCGTGACACGTGGTTCCTTCTTAATCTATCAGAAAGCCATAATGCTGTGATGTCTAGTCAGCCTTTACAGTAATGACAGATGTTAAATCTCTGTGCAAAGATATTTCATATCAACAGCCCGCACTATTTGACATATTAAAGCTGATACATCTATAGAAATCAGGCTGGGTTTCTTCAGACTGGATGGTACATCAAAAGTAAGGTTTCTGTAATATTTTATGTACATTCACATATATGAAAAGATACACATGAAAAGACAGAGACATTCACTGTATTGACACAACACAGACAAAAGTTCGGGTAACTTATAAATATTTCAGAAATGTTGATGTGAGTCCTCAAACATTACTAACTTTTATTAACTTGTTACTGGCTTTGTTATTAACTTTCTGTGACATGTTGCTGCTCCCACAGGTCAGCAGAGCTTCCTGACTTTGTGTTCAGACACTGGAGAACACGATGGTGGCATCGAGGGACAAAGCTGACTCCACCCATGGCTTGTAACAGAAGACACATTCAAACAGACCTGGGGCTGACATTTTCATTTTGCAGGCAGAGGACGTACCTCACGATAAATTTCCCATTTTGACAGAAATTATTTCCATATAAAACAAAGAATCTGACACGTAAGAGACGGAAAAGCCCAGTTAATTCATCTCGTCTGTCACCTCGCCAGCCCTGGAGGAGCTGCTGCAGCACTGAGTGAGCCTTTCAGAAAGGTCAGGAAGCTGCCAAGCCCAAAGTTACAGTACTCCCATCCTCTTCTGTGGTTTGCAGACCAGACTTTGACAACAGGACAAAGACCATAATCCTACATCTTCACAAAGCGGCCGTTTGCAGTGCAGGAGAGCCGCGTAATTCCATTAGCAAAGAGATCAAAGAAATGCCACAAGCCCTGAGTCAGTACATTGCTGTTTACTTCTAGAGGTTTTGTTCATGGAAAAAAAAAAAAAAAAAATTGGTGCCTCACTCACAGCTGATGGAATAACTGGGAATAGGGAGACTGCTCCTCTCGTTACAGAAGAAGGAAAATTCCCTTTTTCCCCAGCAGAAACTGGAGGAAAACGGAACAAAGTCCTGAACCACAGTTTTGAGGATGATTGTTTTGGGGTTTTGGTTTTTTTGTTCTTAGAATACCTGTGCAAATTATCTTCAAATTTGCTAGAGAGCATCCATCACTCCTCCAGACATGCTTTATTTCCACAGCCTCATCGATTCCATTTCCCACACTCCTTTGAGGGGGAAGCACATCTGTGTTAATCTAAGCCATCACATTCCCCACTCATTGATGAGACAATAAAAAGTATTCCGCAAAAAAACATCACTTCCAAAATCAACATTTCTTTCCCCATCTAAACTCAAATGGCAAAATGCCATTTAGGATTTAAATTCCTCCTGCAGAGGATCCAACAGATCCAAATCCCAAGTACAAAACTCCTCCTCCACCATTCCTCAGAATGGGCACACCAGTGACACCTCCAGAGCTCAAAGTGATAGGAACTGTCTGATGGATCAGTTATCCATCTGCTCCTGCTGTTTGGCTCAGTTATCCCCCAAAGCCCACATCCCAGGGAGCTGCTGAATACAGGTATTTTTATTTTACAGCTGTTTGACACTGAATTGCATCAAGCACATCACTCCCCTCTCCCAGCACAAAATCTGCCTCAGAAAGAAGAATATGAAAGAGCTCCGCCCGATTTTGTTACCTTGGAGAGACCACGGAGAGGGGAAAATGTCCACTTCTCCTCCCAAAGATCCATAATTCAGCAATGGGCCCTGGATAACAAATCTCTCTCCCTGCAAAACACATCTAACAATTCCACTCCACACTGGAAGCAAAACCGAAAATTGAAGCTTAGTCAAACACTTTCACACTGCCAAGTGTCACAGGACACTGGGACAACAGCTTTGGTCCAGTCAGATGGAAACACAACAAATCTAAACTTAAAAGGACAAGATATCAGGCCTCGTGCTCATAGTGAGGCTCCAAATTTATGCATCTTCTTCCTCATGAAGATGTTTTTATTTCAAAATATTATGATGTAAACTACTTGGAATGTGGTTTTATGCACCTTCCTTTCTTTTAAGGACTTAATCCCATGAATAAATGCAACATCTCATTATAAGCAGGAAAAAACCTTCATTTTTAAGGATTTAAGGATGTGGGAGCCAGCACTCTATTTTTTGTGCAGTTCAGATTTGTACAGAAGCTTAGAAAACCTGTACAACAATGGCCCTCGGTTCACAAATAAAAGAAAAGCTTCACTTTTTTTCCCAAGACACCGAGCAATGTGCCTTGCATGAAGCACTAAAATATTCACTTTGAAGATTATTTTTTTTCAGTTGGACTAGTTGTGGGGCCCAGTACAATACAATTACATCACTCAAATCCCCTAAAGCTGAGCTGGTCTGATTATAAAAACAGGGTGAATTTACTCTTGGCCCCCAACTTAAAAGGCAGCAAATTCCTCTTGTTGCAGTGTATAAAGGACATGGCAATGGAATGAGGAGTCTTACAGCACAAACCATCTCAGGGAAAGTTGGCTGTGAAGACCAGAATTTCAGTTTCAGAAATCAACACCCTGAAGTGCACTCATGAGAAATACAAATATCTTACGTGCTTCCTCTTCATGCCTAATCATAAATATTTGTCTTGCTCTGTAAAATGTCTTCCAAGAGGTAACAACTAAACGCAGTGAGACTTTATAGCACTGCACTAACAAAACCCAGGGCAATTCAGGGGTTAACGGGAAAGGTTAATGAGTTTGGGCTGTCCCAGCAAATGTTGGATGAATCAACACCTTCCTGGAGGGCTCCCACCATGCCCTGAACAACAGCAAGGGCTCACCAACAGCACAGGGAGCAGGAGATGCACCTGGCTGGGTCTCAGCCTCATCAACAAATTAAAACCCTTGAGACATGAAGTGCCAGCACACACTGAGCACACTCACCCCCAAGGCTGCACAGGGACAGAGTTTCACATCCCAGCAGTAAACCCACACCCAAGCTCCCTGTGTGTCATTTAGAGAGATTTTCAGTGGAAAATGGTAGTAGGCTGTGAAACTCTTCATGATTTCTTATAAACTTACCCCAGGCTTTAATTCACAAATAGGCAAATTCTCCCCCAGGTTTTCAAAACCTGCTGGCAGCACAGCCCACTGAATCCCAGCTGTACTGGAGAACAGAAGCAGAGCAAGGAATATATTTTGCCACTGAATGAGCTTCTGAAATTTAAATTCTGATGGACTCCACAAGAGGGAGAGGCTCCATCCCTTGTCTAAGTCTCTCTCAGGTTGTTATGACTCTGGGTTTCTGCCTGGAGATAAACAGGAACCCCAGAATATCTCCAGTTGGAAGGGACCCACACTGAGTCCAACTCCCTGCTTCCCACAGAGCTACTTACAACAAAATCAAATGACTGAGAGAAGGCTGAGGTATGGGAAAAGCAGAGTCATGGCTGAGCCTGCAGCCCCTCTGCTGCTGCTGAGATCTGCTGGGAAAGGCCAGGCTGCCCTGCCATTCCCACATTACACATACTCTAATCCTAGGTACTCAGATTTGATGTACTCACACAAGTCTTTGCCCATTCCTTCCTCTCTTTCCTAAATATTGCTGCTTCTGAGGGAAAATTGCTTTGCTCCCCACCAAACTGCAAACTATTCACTTGCTGGAAGGCAGCTGAAGAAGGATATTGTTGGTTCTGCACAGCCTTCCTTTTCATTTAATGTCACAAGAAATAAAAAATTGACTCTCACTAATACCTGCTGAAAAAAAAACAGTTATCACCATTCATATAATTAATTGAGATTCAAAAAACCCTAAAAAAACCCTCTATATAAACACATTTCCAAAGGAGAGCACAATTTCTTATATAATACACAGCAAACTGTGTAGCTGAAAACACAACCTGCATCAAAACATACCCAAATTTCCCATGCAAACCAAAATTCAGGAATTTCACCTTAGTATCTTCAGTGTCTACAGATATGAGGACCCATCCAGTGTACAGACACATGCACTTGACTGTACATAGGGAAATTCAAGCAGACCCATGATCCTGCTCCTGTTCCCAGAGAGTCCCTCACATGGAGATGCACTGGTACTGCCAGGACTCCACCAAATTGCAGCAGTTTAATTAATTCATTAAATTTATAGCCAAATGCAAGACCCATGCTACCACCTTTAGTACCACAACCAGTAAAATCCACTCCCTGCCACAGCCCCTCTGACCTAACTTCTAGCATGCAGCTATTCCACTACGTAAATAATGTATTCAGGCCTAGAACACCACGTATCTATAAAAGAAGGGGTTAATGGGCTAATTGTTACAGAAAAATGCTTCAGTAGTAATGCCAAATCTGTGAAATACACAACAATCTATTTTGTTTCTCTGCTCTGTTTTTAACACACAGTGATAGCTCAGCTTTGGGCCTAACTCCATCCCAGCTGTGGCTGGAGCATCCCTGGGCACAGGCTGGGATTCCCACAAACATCGAGGAACAACCAGGGCTCTCCTACCATGCCAGCCCCAAACATATGGAAGATGTGCAGAACACTCCTTTTTGGTGTGGAGAGGAGGAGAGACACTGCAAAGTCATTCAAGCGGAATGATAACTAAACCAAAGCCAGCTCCAAGGAGCGAAGAAGAAAGACTGAAATGTGAAGCCGAAATACTTATTGCCTTCAAAACATCATCCCTATCCTGTCCCTGGGCACTTTAATATCTGGGACTTGTTAGAAAGCATTCTAACTTGTTTCACCATTTCAAAGAAATAAAGCCAAAAATATAAAGGCAAGAAATAAATATAAAGTGTTCCCCAGTTTTAAGAATAAGATGAGTTTGTCTTTGTGAGAAAAAGCACAAATCCACTCATAAACTGTTTTCAGTTTGCATAATTTGAGATGTATAACATCAAAAAGCTGGTCTGCATTCCTTCAAGTAAGCTCCAACAATGGAAGATATTTACAATACAGTTATTGTTTTAAACTATAAACTTATGTTTTAAACAAATCACGAGAAAACATTAACAAATTAAATCACTCCTTAAAGCCATTAATGATTTCGGAGCAAATAATACTCCACGTGTGCAGTATCCCACTGAAATAAGAATAACGCATTAGATTCAAAATGAACGGCTCACAAATTAGGCAGGCATTGGTTAAACACACTAATAATTATTATAACTATTTCTCATTACAAAAATGACAGGGCACTGTTGTGCTAGGTGCTGTGCAAACAGAATAAAAGAGCAACTGCCAAATGATGAATGTGATGTGGGTTAGAAGGCTGGGCAAGTGCTGTACATGTGGCTGGAAAGGAAAACTTGGCAATTTTGCTCCAGACTGCAGAAACTGTCTCCAAGATTTAGATCCACCACATATAGGAGAGAGCACAGGGCCTCAGTTATCAAGGGAGGAGGATTAGAACAGAGATTAAACAGTCACGGCTTTCCCATGCTGAGACCACGGCTAAACCTCAGCGAGGACAACACGGAGGGGAGAATTAGAGAGACAGGTGCAGCTAATGGCTTAGAAAAGGGGAGACAAGTCTGTAGTTAAAAGGTGGCCCTGAAAGCCAGCACAGACAGCAAAGAGATTCACGAGGTACCCAAAGAAGAGGAGCAGGGAAGGCAAAGAGGGAGATCAGAGAACGGCGCTGTGGCACTGAGAGCTGGGGGTGGATAAAATAAACCATCCAAGGACAAACTATGTGAGAAATCACCAGGCACAGGACAGAGACAGGCAAGGAGAATCACTTAACACTAACAAAGCACAGCCCAGGCTGTGTGAAGAGTGGCAGAACCAATAGTGGTTGGCAAACCAAAGATGCTGAGGATGAGCTGCCAGGATTAAGACTGTTAAGGAGGTACAAGGGCTCAGAATTCATCTTGTCATTCTACTGACTTAAGGTAACTAATTATATGGTTAAAATAATTGGTTAGTTCAGGATTCAGAGTAATAATATTAATGTTGTAGTAGATAATTAAGATATTTAATTCTGGGGAACCATGAGTGTCTACTTGGCTCATTCGTTTCTTCTTTCCAAGAGGACATGGATTGTGTCACAATTTTCTTTTCCTTAAAAGTACTGTTTGAATGATCAGATTCAACTCCTCCATGAAGGTTGGTTGTATTGTTGCTGAAGCTGAAGGAAAGTTGTACAAAGTACATAAAAAGCAAAAGCAAAATTAAGAAAATCAAATGTAATTGAAGTAGAGAGATCACAATCATCACGCAACAACACAGAACAGAGTTTTTCCTTGTACTGTTTTGTAGATGGTTTCTAAGTGACTCAAAGGAGGTGACTGCCTGAAACATTTCATGCTTTTTAACAATCAGTAATCAAATTCAATCATCTGTACAACTTTCTTTAGCCAACTGAAAGCTTTTCTCATTTCATCAATGTTTTGGCCATTATATAACCTCAAAATGAGAAAAGAAACAAGAAATCTGAAACATACACCAATGTGAGAGGGAAGCCTTTGGAGTTACAAGGAAACAATTCTGCCATTAGTGTTGTTTATTTGTATTTTCATTTAGTCAATGTAATTGTGATAGTCCTTAACTACATGAATTATTAGAATAGCAATTTACAGCAATTAATGAAGTGCTACAGCATGACACAGCAACGCTCTTTACCTCACAAGGCAATACTTTCAATTTCATAAGCTGTGTGCCATATCAAACCAGTTTCACAGTTGTTATCACTAAAAAGATGTCATGTGATATCTCTATAACCATCTTGAGGGACGTAACAGTCCCAGAGCCAAGGATTAAAAATCAACTGTTACATTTTTTTCTACAACTGGAGCCTTCCTTTCAAGACATATTTCATTATTGCCAGTAGGTCTCCAGAGAAAGAGGGGGAAAGAAAACGAAAGGCTGCAAATAGTTAATAGAACACTTCATTTTTGCTTTTAAGTGAGACTATTAAACAAAGCTACCATATTTCGGAGCCCTCTGTTCATGCTCCACGTTGTGGCCCCTCGAGCGAGGGTTAGGGAGTGTTTACAATACGCTGGAAACTTTGACTGGGTTTGCTCTAAAAGGTTTCAGGTGCTCAAGCACCAAGTGGAGAACGGCTGCTAGGCTTTCCACTGATTCTTAAAGGAGAAAAAAAAAACAAAAGCCAAACCAAAACCCACCATACCAAAAAAACACACACGGTTTTAAAGAGTAAGACTATATCCCAACTCCTCAGCCACATCACATTGCCATTGTTTTTAAATCACAGACGCGGCTTTTTTCATCATATTGCAATGGCTGTAACGAGACAACCCTCAACATTTAATAAAAGATAATGATGAACACAATGAACATGAGTATAAACTCTTAACAATGCTCTTCTATTGCAACACTTGGAAGTAAAGACAATGCCTGCTCATATTCCTTTAATTATTTCTGGCTTTAAATAGTAATAGCTTTTCCATTCTGACAAGAATTGTCTCCACACACAAATACTCCATTTTCAAGGAAAAATGGAATTAACTGCAGGAAAACAGCTACACTTAGGCAATTACCCGGAAAATTGTAATGATTAAGCTGTACAATCAAAAACGTATCAGCAGCTCTAGGAAATCCTTTTGGCCAATACTGATCAAAGGCCCAGCAAGGAGTCAAAAATTCAAATGGTGTTCAGCTGTAGCCAAGCTACTTAGCAGGTGCTGCCCTGACAGGGCAGCTCTCCCCCATCCCTCCCTCTCCCTTTGCTTCCAAAAGAAGTGCTCAGGAGGAAGCAGAAGCCGGGGTGGCTACAGGGCCAGCCCTGTCTGGTGTCTTCAGTAACTACAGGCAGGGCTGTAAAACAAACACTTACTGTTCTAACTTCAGGTCTTCTTGTCTTGTCTTGTCTTGTCCTTATGTGGCAGAGAAGTCAATTCTTCTCATCCCCTGCAGATCCCTGAAAAACCACAGAGAGAAAGCTGGTCAGAGAGAGATGCCTAAAGCAATTCCAAAGCCAGGCTTTCCTAAATTTCCAGAGAAAATGTTCATTTCTCCCAGGCATAGTCTATGTAACGGGCTCTTCCGCTCTTGCCTTCTTTCCTAGCACTCCCTCCAATAATCGAAATGGAACCTTGGCTTCTCACCTGGCAGCTCACATTGCTTTGTACCATTAAACTTTTCCCAAGCACAGAAAAATTCAGCAGCAGGTTCCTTGTTCAATGGCTGAGAGTGCAGTGAGGACTGGAAGCAGGAAAATTATCAGGAAAAAGCAAGCAATTAGAAGGCAGCTAATCAGTGTGCACAGTCTGGCCTAACATATAGCCCTGCCCCCGCCCCCCCCCCCAAAACATCCTCGACCCCATAACTCCAGCTGTCAGTAAAGAGCCAAATTTTTAAAAACAGCCAGTAAAATCTGATTTTTTAACCCATAAATGTAACAATTTTGTCAGCATGCTATAAAACCCGAGGCCCAGGTTGCAGCCACACCCACAGTTATTTATAAATAAATCAAAATTTCTTTTTATAAACACACTCCTTTTTATAAACACACTGCAGTTGCCTACAGTCAGAAATGGTCACTTATCTGAGAGGATGCTTCTGAAGTGAATCCCACAGCACGCCTGGGTTGCAGGAATCCTCCCACCAGCTCTCCTGGGTACCAATGTTGATGCCCTGGGATTGCTCCTTGTGGTCTTCCTCCACTTTCCTGTGCTTGGCAAACAAAGGATCCTGGCTCATGGCAGGGTTATCCACGGCAGGCAGGTCCAGGTCATCAGTCGCAGTTCTGGGTCTCTTTTGGGTCGTCGTGGTCAAATTTGGTGCACGTTGTGCAGCAGTCATGGCCGGCAGTGCTGGCAGCACCACATTTTTCCTCTCAGTTTGGAATGAATCTTCTGATGCTCTGGACCAGAGAAGCAAATTCATGATCATGATGTACATATAACCTAGGCATTTCTTAAAAGCTTGCCTATATCCTGCCATTCATGCCAACGTCTCAACTAGACATCACTGCCAAAGCTGAGCGGCTCCAAATAAGAGGGAGTTTGAATTGGCAGAGACTTTCACATTCAATAACAGTGGCCTAGCAGATTTCTGATCATCTGAAATCAGGATGACCTGGGAATTCTGGCAGCAAGAAGCAGCCCCAAATAGCTCTCAGCCTTGTTTCACCACTGCCCATTTCCATCATTTTTAGCCAGCTTCGCAAGGTTTCCAAGAACACACCAAGTAGTGAATCCCAGCTCATGGACTGCAGCATCAGAAGAGCAGGAAATGAAGTTAAACCCAGGGAGAAGGCTCAGGGGTGAGGCTGCACTTCTTGCCTAACTCTGCTGGGCATGGGACGGTCCGCTCACCTCTTTCAGCACCCACTTTTCCCGTGTTTTGGTCCCTACTCACTGCACACGTGCTCTCCAGCTGCTCTGCCTTGGCTCAGCTGATGCTGCACCAAGGATGATTTGACACAGAGCACAGCACCATCCTCGACCCAATCCAGACTCCTCTCTGCCCAAAACTACCTCCTACCCTTCCCACTCCAAAAGCCAGCACATGACTAAGACAGCTGCTCATTTTCCCTGAGGAAAAGGGAGGAAGGAACTCCAGAATTAAAGCTCTTCCACTCCTACTGCAATTGGAATATCCCTTCCCCCAGCCAGTCATCAGCCCCGACACCTCTGTGCTTTCAAAGGATGTCAGAAGCGAAGGGCTCCCTACCCTTACTCACCTACACCTTCAGAGTGGCTTTCTGCACTCGTTGCTTCTGTGGGAATCGTCAAAATCAGAGAGTTTTAGGGAAGCTACAAAAAGCAGACCTCAGAGACAACAAAACTACAATTAGAGCTAAGCAATAGCCGTAAGATTTTTCACCAGAAAAATTATATAAGAAGTAGAAAAACAAGGACAATAGAACAATAGTCTGTATATTAACACTTGTCTAGAATAACTCCCTCAGGTACAGAAAAGTACATCTAGCAAGATATTAAGAAGTTCCAAGCTTAACAATGGAGCTCTGTGCATTGTGTTTTAAAGCTTACAAACAAGTATTACATTCAAAATAAGGAAACACTCTTAACAAAAAATGCATGTACTTCTAGTAGTTAGATACAACTACTATCAATATGCTTTTGTTTTTTGTGATTAGTCAAAAAACTTTTGAAGTAAGTTGTAACATTAAGTTCTTTGTATGCTACCAAAAGTGTAGACTACTACTGTCTTCCCATTGTCGTAACCATGTCATAAGACTAATGCTAAAAAAGAAACTTGACACGCGTTCCACAGCAATCCCATCCCATTCATAATTTATACATAACCCCCCAACCAACAATAGCTTCCAGCATGTAAAGGCCAATCTGCAGCAGCTGTAGCTGCAGAATGCACATCATGTTAGAAGCCAACTCTTGAGTGTCTGGACAGGAGATACAGTTCTTCATCTTTCCCTTCTGAAGAGAGACTTAGATTTACACATCTTTCTGACATCCCATCACTGCATACTCACTTCACTTTATTGGAGCCTTTGTTTGCTGAAAGCTGAAATTATTTTGTTGGGATTTTTTGTCTCATTCCTTTTTCTTCCTGGGAGTATCCCCCTTGTCTTCCCTCTAGCAGCAAGAATAAAAACAGGGAAAAAAATTCACTCAGGTCTTGGAAGTTCACCTAAAGTACAGACCAATACAGCTCAGTTTGATCGATTCTGGTTGAAAACAGAAAAAAACAGCACACTGGAACTCCCTCTAGAGGAGAAGCATCACGGCTCTACTGCCAAACTATGAAGGGGAAACTCCACACGGGTTTTTCAAACACCACCTTGGTCATTGTCCAAACCCACTTCCTCTAGCCCCTCTCACCTTCTTTTTGGGGGACTCCTCAGGACTCCTCATGGCTTTCCTCTTCACGTCTGCCTCCCTTGCAGGCAAGAACAACTTCTTCTCCCCAGGAGGCAAGGGCACCTTCCCTTTGTGCAAATCCCCAGGCCTGTGGCCACTGGGCATGAAGGCATCATACTCCTGAGCATGTCTCAGGAGACTGGGCTCCAAAAAGCCTTTGGTGTTGACCTGGTGGGAGCCCTTTCTCTTCTCAGAGGCCTTGTGAAGTGCTGGCTTCAGGCCTTTTTTGTCGGTGGCTTTTGGCTTCACTGTTTTCTTGACTTGGGGCTGGTTCTTGCAAGATTGGTCTGTGACCTGCAAAAGACCAGCCTCACTCTCTACCTTCCAGACTCTCTTGGATTCGTCATGTACCTGGGACATACTTGGCCTTTTGATACCTAGAGTGTTCTTGGGCAAGGCCTCCTTGGTGTGCACAGGAGGCTTCAGAAAGCTGGGCTTGGATGTAACATCAGATTCGTGGGCAGGCTTGGCCACTTGGCCACAACTCTGGGCAGGAACCTTGGGCACGTGGGCAAAGCTCTTGTCAGGCTCCTCGTGCTTCCTGTTCTCAGAGGGTTTTTGCACTCCCAGCTTCAGGCCTTTTCAGAAAGCAGGTTTTGGTTTCTCTGCTTCTTGGACTTACAGCTTGTCTTTGGAGGACTGGTCTCTGACCTCCAACAGACCAGGCTCACTCTCCAGCTTCAGGACTTTCTTGGATTTGTCATGCTCCAGGGGCTCGCTGGGTCTTTTGATACCCACAATCTTCCTGGGCAAGGCCTCCTTGGTGTGCACAAGAGGCTTTAGAGAGCTGGGTGTGCTCATACCATGAGATTCCTGAGGAGCCTTTGTCACTTGGCCATAGGTCTTGTGAAAATGCTCGGTCATTTGGCCAGAGGTCTTGTGAGTGTCCTCGGCCACTTGGGCAAAGGTCTTGTGGACATCCATGGCCACTTGGCCACAGCTCTTGTAAGAAGGCTCCCTTGCCTTGGACTGGTGCTGGCAGGAATTGCTGCTGATGCCCTGCTCCTGCTTCACACCCTCCTCACGTCCATGCCCATGGGCAATTTCCATGGGAGCCTCTCTTTGTACTGCTCCTCGCTTTATCTGGGTCATTAGGTTGTCAAGCTGCCACTTTTTAGAAGCTGATGGCTCAGGCTGCCAACAAAAGAGA
The DNA here is from genome assembly GCF_031753505.1 of Anomalospiza imberbis. NCBI lineage: Eukaryota > Metazoa > Chordata > Aves > Passeriformes > Viduidae > Anomalospiza > Anomalospiza imberbis. Next base: position 38,651,906 of record NC_089687.1, on the reverse strand, counting down.
AAAGAAGGATTCAAGACTGATGCCTTTTTGGCTCTTTCTGTCCTAGCACAGCTCCCCAGAGCCCAGAGACTCTTGCCCAGAAGTCTGGCCTTTGGCCTGTGAAGAACTGACTCTAAACTAACAGGCCACAGGCACTAACTTGCTCCTTGAGCACCATGGATGCACGTGTGATGAATAAAATTCATAAACCAGTCAGTGGCGAATGCCTGAGCCTTCACTGGAGTGAGAGGGGTCTTGCAAATCAGTATTTCCAGGACAAACCGGGCAGAATTTGGTAACGGAGGAGAAGTACAACATCTGCGTCCTTCCTAAGACACCAGCCCTGCAGTGGGCAAGGGGCTGTGGAAGCAGCCTCTCCATGGTCTCTCAATTCACCTCACATGCGGGCAGGTCCAGCCCCCTTGGAAGGTTATCCTGCTCACTGTCACAGGAGCTGGTCTCTCTGTCACAGACTGAGGAGCTGTGGCAGTCCCTGGTGCTCTCTGACTCCGAGCTGCTGGGCTGTGCTGGTGCCATCCTCTTGTGCTGGAACTGGAGAGCTCTGCCAGGCCACCAGAAGACAAAATTAGGAAGCAGCAGGGGGGAAGGTTACTTACTTATTCCACTGACATGGCAGCATTCAAAACTAAAACTGAGCCCCGTGTTTGGGCACTGGGAGCAGAGGGGAGAAGGCCAGAGGAATACATTGCCGTGCTCAAAATACCAAGCACCAGAATAAAAAAAAGCTTGGAAATTATCAAACCTTCCACTCACACCCATTCAGACAAACATACACAATTCCCATAGGTTATAGAAACGTTGCCTTTATCCCACTCTACAACTAGCTATATTCTTAGCATATAAAGTGAGGTTTTTAGACCGTCCATGTGAAATACTATATTTCTTTGTGTTTCTTTTTAAATAAAATACCTCCAACACTTTTTTGAAAACTTCTACTTGGGCAATGGAAGAAAGTTTTACAACAAAATAACTTTAAAATGTCATCAGTAGATCTACACAGTTTAGGTAGCTGTAGCTTTACTTGTCCTGCTTGGCATCAAAACCATATCCAGGAATGATCAGATTCAGCTGGTATCCCTTAGCATTTCTACCAGCTTAATCTATTGTCAGTAGGTTGAGAAGTTCAAAGTGTGACAAGATGTTAAGCACCACAGATTAAAAGAAGACAAAAACCTCAGTCTGGTACACAAAGACTGAGGTTTTTTCTCTTCGCTTTTATTCTGTTCTGGTTTGAATCGCAGTCATTGTCACCATGACATGGTTGAGTGCACTCGGCCTTGCTGCGTTAACCATAGGACTTGATGATCTTCCAGGTCTTTTCAGACCTAAACAATTTAGTGAGACCTTCATAAAACAATAATGTTTCTGTTGGTGAAAATTCCCTGCAATGAAGTTTTCTGAGAAGAATCTGACTGATAAGCCAAATTTTTGTACATTCCAGGTTCTTTTAAGTACCTGCCCAGCAGAGATGAGGACAGAGTCTGGTTACTTACACTGGTCTTGGCTGAGAACTCGGCAAGGTTTCTGAAGCTGTGCCAGCCTGCTCTGGAAAGCAAAAATGAAAAAGTTGCATTTATATGCCTCCCTTGTCGCGTATTTTACCCTGTGGTCTGTCAGCACCAGATGAGAGAGCCACTTTTTTCTAGGGAAGGGTATGCCACCAAGATTGTTCATCACTCCAGGTGGGAGTTTCCTAACTAAATACTGCTGGTCCTCTGCTGAACAGCTACCTTAAGGTCTAGGTAATGATTGGTTACAGTTTCTTAAGCCATTCCTAAATTCATCCCTGTTCAGCAAAGCAGAGGAAATCACGCTGCTGAATCAGTGTAAGCATTCTATGGTCTCTGCCACAAATAACATTAAAAAATTTACCTGTCAGCACACAAAGAACTGCGTTTTCTTTGCATTTCTACTTACTCTGCTTCTGTGCTGCAGATCCATCAGGTTGGGATTCCTAGAATAAAAGGACAAAGTAGCTTAGCATGTAGCTAAACAACACAGCTACTGACACCAAGACTGTGTTAACGGCACGTTACGGGCATGTGCACTTTTGAATAAATATTTCTAAAGCATTCTAAGAGCTGCCAAACAGCTGAGCTGGATTTCTGCTAAGCAGAAAGATCTCTTGCATTTAATCAGAAGCCCTGGCATAAATGGGCTGGGTCACCTTTGTTGCCGATGGAAGTTTGGAAGTCTCTGCTCTAGCTGGCGTCTGAAGAGGTGACAGTGAGCTGCTCATTTCCTGGAAAGAGAGGGAGAGAAGCAGCTCTCAAAATGTATTTTTGTCCCCACTCATTTCGTTAACGTATGCAAAACATAAGCAAGCACAGAGATCTTCTATTTAAGAGCACTTACCCTCAAAATGTCTTCAATCAGTGGCACATCAGAGGGCTTCTTTGCCTGAAACAAGAACAAGGGAAACAGAAGGGGTTTGTTTGGGTTTTTTACTAATCGGCAAGAACTCAGCAAACCTTTGCTTACCAACAGCTCTGTATATGCATTGCAAGTGTACTAAGAATATAATTAAAGTAAGGATGAAAAGCCTATCTAAAGGGGAGTTAATAATGGAGACCAGGCATGGAGAGAGCTGAACCCAGAATCTGGCAGTCAGGGAGCACTGATTCCATTTCTACTCCTACTTCTCTTTGTTACTATTACTATTTTTATTTATTATTAATATTATCACTATTATTATTATTACCATCATTATCATATCCTTATTATCACTATTTTTAATAAGGTATGTTCTTGTAGTCTGCTCCCTTAATGGAACTGCATTTTCCTTAAGATGCTGTTGAAGCAGTTGAGCCTTGCCTGCAAAGGCACAGGCTGCCTCTGCATGTAAGAGTTGTGCATAAAGCCTCAGGAGTTAAAAAAAAAAACCAGTTAGAAATAAGAGTTCCCAATTCTCCTAAGACAGTTCACAAGTGACAAGAATATTTGTCATTCACACAAATAAAATCAGACTCTTTCTTGTAAAAAAAAAAAAAAACCCAAAACCACCTGGGTATGATGGAACCCCACACAAGGTGCAGTTTCTGCTTGGTTTCTAACTCTCAACACTGTTTATGGTCAAGGAACTTAGGCTGGCCTCCAGGCAGGCTCCTTCTGCCAAGACTGAAGTTCTGCTCAGCAGAGAGATCTCTTGTAATTTATCAGAAGCCCTGGCCAAAATGGGCAGGGTTACCTTTGCCTGCAATGGAAATTCGGAAGTCTCTGTTCTAGCAGGTGTCCGAAAAGGTGGCAGGAGAGATGACAGGGGGCTGCTCATTTCCTGGAAAGAGAAGGAGAGAAGAAGCTCACAGGAGTTTTGCTGATGGACACAGAGGCAGTTTCACCCTTCCCAGAGTCAGAGGGATCCACCTCCCCATGGATTTGTACCGGCTTTCCCATGGAGATCTGGTATTGAAGAGCACCCACCTCCAGTATTCCTTCAGTGGACTGCTCATACATGTGCACGATGGGCTGAAACAAGAAAGAGGGAAGCACTGTGAGTTTGTTTGGGTATTTTACTCCTTGATACCAAACAAGCATGCGCTCAGCAAACATTTGTTGACCAACAGCTCTAGAAATGTCTTTCAAGTCCATTCATAATGAAATGCTAATAAGGAATAACAGTTCCATCTGAAGGGCAGTAAGGAACAGAGACCAGGCAGAGCAAGAGCTGAAACCACCAGTCACCTCCTGCAAGATCAATGTCTGGCTTCCCTGGCAGTCAGGAAACACCGTTTCCATTGCTGACTTTTATTGAATATGGTTAAGAAAGCTCCACATTCTTACTTTGCTTGGGAGTTTCTGGGATGACGCATCCTTCGCACAAAGACATTCTCAAGTCCCCCAAACCCCAGAGTCAGCACGAGCCACTGCAGAAGGTGCCCCATGGAACGTGTCCATTACATCCCTGCTTAGGTCAGCACAATAAAAAAACAGATTTCCAAATAGCTTTGCTTAGGAAAAAATGCTCAGTGATCAAGACCAAACTAATGTAAAACATAAAAATTGTGTATTTAAATACTGGCATGATTTGAAGACATAGTTTACACTCATTTGCTCTTTCTTCATATCATTATAATAGAGAAAAGCTGCAGGTAGCTTTTATCTTCTTCTTTTTGGAGAAGGAGTGTTTGGGGAATAGGGAAGGGGTAAAACAATGTTATTAGTCCTTCAGAGTCATTAATATGAAGAAAGAAAAGTGCTCCAAGATGACTTGCTTACAGCTGCAGAACATGTCATGGAGTAAACCCCACCTTCATTAAATGGGTGAGAAAGCATTCTAATTGTTTGGAAGTTCTTATGATCAGTCTAGATGTGCTTCATTGTAACGTGATGCTAAAGTGCCTCAATTACGATGTGTATATTTTGGTGCCAGAAGGGTTTTTTTCTTATGCTAAATTATTAAGTTCTGTCAGCTGCTGGGCTGTCATATAGAGATACAGTAAATCACATTATATTTTGTCATGGATTACACAGAGCAATAAATTTGGGAACAGAGATCAAAGTAGTTTTGCAATCACATCTGAGTGTAGGAGGTGTGTTTAACTTGTAGAAAATCTGATTTAGGTGAAATTGTTGCAGTTCTTGTGTGAATTTGAAATGAATTTGAATGTTTGCTTGAAAATGAATAAGGTACAAATCCCCAAAAGAGTTCTCCTGTATGTAGTTCAGAGGAGTTAATTCTGACCTACAGCTGCAGGACAGAGAACAGATAAATAATTAAACATTAGGATTGTTAAGAGTCTTGCAATGCCTTATTTATGTTTTTAATTGCTTTGATGATGGAGCAATATATTCTATTTTCTTTTTAATTGGGCCTTTGCTGGACTTGGGAAGTTTCTCCTCGGCTCGGTAACGCGGTCTGGCTCTGGGAAGTTGTCACTCTTTTGGGGAAGCTTTGTTGTATTTAAAATACAAAAGTAATCCAACATAATCTTGCTAAGGAGCACGGATGGCTTCAGATCACAGATTTGTTGGGGGATATGGTTATGTTTTCAGTGTCTGTCTTTCCAACTGTAGAAGCTTAACTTTTGTTGGGCTCTTGTCTAATGATGCAGCTTCAAAGTACTGAGTTAACTTTGTGATACTGAGTTAATTTGGTGATACCAAGTTAAGTCAGGGGTGCAGAGTTTGTCCTTTGTTCCCACTTTTTCTTCTATTTAATAGCAAAGATTCTGTCTTAAAATTACGCATACGTAGAATATTTTTCTACTCATTGTTCTCTTAATAAATGCTTGTTCTTGCCACAAAACTCAAAACAGCAATGCAAAAGGAGGAGAGCCTTCATCCAGATGACCACCAGAGAGCAGAAGGCGACCCCCTAGCAACTGGAGGCGCACGCGCAGAGTACTCCCGGAAAAGCCACAAACGCGGAAAAAGGGGGAGAATAAAGGACCATGGGAAAAGGGAAACGGGGTGAGCCGTTGGCGGAGCACTGACTCCCCGGCTGCACCCAGCGCTGTTTGCTGGTCATTGCTTGCTGTAATCAATAAATTTTCTAATCAATCTCTAAAGGATTGGACAAATTATTTACCTTAACTTATAACACCACCATCAGCCCTTCTGACGGTCATTTTCTTCTGACATCTATCAAATTACACAGTCTTGAATTTTGGTACAAAGCATAGTGCTGTCAAACTTAAAATATAAATATTCCAGAATGTGGAGTGGTGTGTTGTTTTTTGAGGTAAATGGGCCCCATTTACATTAGTTCATTGATATTAAATTCCTTGCTGCACGTCAGAGAACAGTTGCTTCTTCCCTGGAGCAAGTTTTCTTTCTTCTTCTTCCCCCACCCTTTGATTTTTCCCTCCTTTTTTTTTTTTTCTTCTTTTTTTTTTTTTTAAAGTCTGCTTACACTTTCATCTAACTAATTATTGAGGATCAGCTTATGGATGGCCACTTTTAGCTAGTTGCAGACATTTTGAAAAATGATTCTTTCATACATACTACCCTAAACAGAAAAGTTCTTTAATCTGCTGCTTCTTTATCAGTGAATGTGGTGGTGTGTGTGTGTGTGTGTGTGTGTGTGAGTGTGTGTATATAGCTGGAAGATAGAGAAACATGGAATTATTCAGATTGGAAAAGATCTCTGGGGTCATGGAGTCCAATCATAAACCCAACACTGCCAAGCCCATCACTAAACCCTGATTGTTGTGGTTGGAAGGGGCCTTAAAACTCATCCAGTGCCACCCCTGCCATGGGCACGGACACCTTCCACTGTCCCAGGCTGCTCCAGGCCCTGTCCAGCCTGGCCTTGGGCACTGCCACCGATCCAGGGGCAGCCACAGCTGCTCTGGGCACCCTGTGCCAGGGCCTGCCCACCCTCACAGGGGTGGATTTTTCCCCAATACCTTACACAACGCACAGATTTGTAATGTTTCGAGGCTTCTGAACAGCTTCATTTTTGAGAAATATCCAAGACGTCTCAAATGCTTCCATGGGTGTTGCTGGAGGATGGAATTGTCCACGTGGCTGCCAACCCCAGCATGCAGCTGAGGGAGAAGAGGGACTTAGGGGTGTTCAGGGCATGTGCTCCATCGAGTGGAACTGGGACTGGAAGTTCCTTCTGCTGCACCTCATACCTTCAAATAGCTTATAAATACTTGGTAATTAGGGTAGGACACGGTGTGCTCTTGTGATGTGGTCCTGTCATAGATCCTGTGCTCTTTTACTGATGCTGTTCTGTTCCATGAAAGGAGAAAGTGAAAATGGGGCAGTGTTAGAAGAACATCCATTAATTCAGTCTCCACATCTGGAGTTTTATCCAGATCATCTGTTTTAATTTTTATCTGAAATGTTTTGTTGAAGTCGATGCAGTTTTGCTCAGCAACCACAATATGATGCTTTAAGGCTTGTTAAAGAATTACAGTTGGTTTTTAAAACCAATCAACTGCAAAAAGGATATAATCTTTTTAATGCAAAAGTCCCCTGTAATATAAAATAACTGCATGTAAAATCATCATAATCAGATAATTTTAGCTAAAATATGTATTAACTGTGTGAAACTAAACAGGAGTTTGTTTATGAATTAGTGGAATTCCTCTGCTGCTTATCCAATTTAAACCTTTTTCATTATAAAAATGGATATTCCAATTGATATTTCTGGCAAGCTTCTGCCAAGTGGGAATTTCAGCAGCCACTTCTCGCACACAGAAATCTGGTTCCAGACCATTAACTCTATTTGTGGTGCTGCCCATTGCTATAAAAAGGGCTGGACTTTAATGAACACTGGCTGACCCTCCAAATGTTCACCTTCCACTTGGATTCTTATTCATTATGTTTCTGAAATAGCAGCTAACCCGAAAGGGAGGGAATGCCCTTAAAACAATTCAGAAACAGCTTGTGCTTCCTCCAGCACGTGCACTCAGCAGCCAGTTGAAAAAGAAGGAACCCAGGAAACTGCTCTGTGTATGTGCACCAGGCCAGTGTGAACCTTCTCATTTATGAAGATAAATGTGATATAAATTCCCGCTGATGTTCCCTGTACACAGCTCTGTGTGTATTTACTCATTCCTTAAAACAAAAAAGAGTAAAAAGTGTAGCGGTGCTACCTCTGCCCCGGGGAAGGTGGTTTATGTCTCCCTTGGTTGCAAAGCAACAGTCTGTATAGAGAGGTACTAAATTAGTTTTAGTTGCAGGTTTTAAGAAAGGAGAAGCTTCATATTTCTGCAGTTAAAAGATGGCAGTGGAAAAGAGGGTGCCCAGGCAGCCCCACGAGTTGGCTCTTTTCAGTGCTGCAAATTGTGGTCTCTGCCTTCATCAGAGCTGCTCGTGTGGTTTGTGATGATGCAAGAGCTGCTGGGTGTTACAGACCTCAGGGAAAAGCTGAAGTCAGCAGGAGCCACAGAATTATGGAATGGTTTGGGTTGGAAGGGATCTTAAAAATCATCTCATTCCACCTCCTGCTGTGGGCAGGGACACCTTCCACTGTCCCAGGTTGCTCCAAGCTCCATCCAAGCTGGCCTTGGGCACTGCCAGGGATCCAGGGCCAACCACAGCTTCTCTGGGCACCTGTGCCAGAGCCTCACCCCCCTCGCAGGGACCAATTCCTTACCACTATCCCATCTAACCCTGCCCTCCATCAGTGGGAAGCCATTCCCCCTTTTCCTGTCACTGCATGCCCTTGTGAAAAGCCCCTCTCCAGTCTTCCTGTAAGACCCTTTAAGGTACTGGCAGGGACTGTCCATAGTTTTTAGTGCCACAGGGCCAATATAACCAGTTTTAGACAACCAGAGCCCATGAAGCTGTGCTTGTGCTATTTCCAGGGGAAGCTTTGGGAGCTCAGTACCTCTGCAATTCAGATGCCGCAAATGTTTGGGACTGCGAAAAAATGTAAGAATTTACGGTTTTTTGGTGACTGGGAGACAAAAATTATAAATATTTTGCTACCTGTAAGTTGTTAAAGCCATTATAAAGTAAAATGTTGCAATTCCTTTTAAGTGAACTGGTAGGATATCCATTCTTTGCCTTGAGTTAGGAATAAAACAATGAAATTCTGAGTATCTTTCTTTTGGATCACCTCTGTCCTGTCTCTCAGAGGTCAGCCTGATTCTACTCAGTGTGAACAAACAAATTCTAATTTGTTTATGGAACTCATGAGTGGTTCATTATTTATTGAGATTTCTTCTGTGGGTTCAGGAGGTTATAAAGCAGCATCTGTGAAAGATGAGGACTTTTACCCCAAGCAAGTTGAGCGAGAGCAGCTGTAACGTGATCTGTGCAGTGCCTTGCTGATGAGTCCCTCTCCCTTTCTGGGACTAACAGTCATTTATGCTATTGCAATAAATTTTTTTTTTTTTTTTGCTTCTTTTCTCTAAAGATAAACTGGCAGTTTCGGTCACTTTATGACATGCAGTGGTGGTAAAACATCATCTGAAACTAGGCTGCAGTACAATGGAACGAGTGTTAACGTGGGTCAGCCCGAGTACAAGGAGAAACAGAGCATGGACAGAGCTCCCTGGGATAACTGGTGCTGTGTCACCACTCCTTTTATTTATGCACCCCCACCATGGGCCCTTACAGTGTTTGTGGTCCACTTTGAGTGATAAATGGAGAAAAAGTGAAATTTGATTTGTCTGGTGCTCCAGAATTCTTCCCAATGCTGATTCAAGCCAATGTGTATTGCCATTATCTCTGTTTATAACAAAACCAAGTCATAATGTTATCTCAAAAATGATGCACACATTTGACAATTGGTTCTGATAACTTTTTTAGCAGATTCCTTAGTACCGACAAACAGATGGAGACATCCATATGTTTCATAATTTTAGAATTTGAAGGGATTGAGGATCTGAAATGGCAATTTCATGTAAAGTTTAGGATTACTTTGAACTGGCTGTAATATTCTCATGCTGAACTGCACCTTACAGAGCTGCCCGGATTGCCAAGGATGATTCCAGCCCTACCATGACGATCCGCAGCTCTAAGCTCCTCGATTTATAGCCCGGTGAAATCAACAAGACTCTTTGCCTGCCTGAAATCCCTGGAGTTTGCAGAAACGGAGCCTGAGCTGGATGCACGCAGGGTTCAGAGGCTTTGGGGGCCCCTGTGGGTTTTTTTGGTCCCTCCAAAGAGGGGCTGGTGGCACCTGGGCGCTGGATGCGGTGATGTAAAACTAAGGACGACAGATCAAAGGTTTGAGCAGGAGGTCAGATAGATTTTGGAAACTTAATCAGCTTAAATTTGCTTCAGAACTCAGCTGCGAGATACTCTGTCCCCCCTAAGAAAATATTTGCCTTAGACACCTGTCCTCAGGTTTGAGAGCCAAGGAGATGAGAGCGCCGAGCAGTTCACCTGAGGACAGCGTGGTGGGGCTGGGCTGCTTTCTGCAAGAAAAATGCAAATCAGGTTTCGCTCCTGAAAGGAAATTGTATTTTTTTTTATTAATATCACTATTGTCAAATTATTTCTGAAATTAAATTATTTGATGGAAAAGAAAAACATTAAGAGCTGTTTTTCTTGGGATTATAGAAATATTTGCTGGTTTGATTCTGATATGACCAAGCAGCCTTGTTTCAGTTTGGTTTATTCTTTAGCTTTGAGTTGTGAAAAAAAAAAGCTGGGGTAAGGAAAGAGCTGTATATCCATGCTGGTTCAGCTGCATCTTGGGTGGATTTTCAGTGTTATTCCCACCTTTCCTTAGGGAGGGATGAGCAGTGGCAAAAAGGACAGTTGCAGACACAGAACTGAGAGGTGTAGCTGCATCCCCCATGTCACAATGCATGAGACTTTCTCCTCATTTCCCCCCCTCTGTTCAGAAACAAATTCATCCTGATAAATTCGTTTACGTGTGTTGCCTCCTTCCCCTGCCCCCCCCCCCCCAACACACACACTCTCATTCTCTCCTTTTTTTTAAACTTTTTTTAATCCGCAGAACTCTTTATGTTTTTCTAATAATTGGCAGCAGAGGTACAATTTCTTCCCTCTTCCAAGTGATGAATAGTTGGCCCGAGATCAAAGCCCAGCATTAAGCTGGAAAATAGAGGTGGGTTTTTTGAGTTCTGAATTTCATCTTTTTCATCTCCATTGTCATCTCCTGAGGACCCCAGGGGACCAAGTCCTCCTTCAGCCAGTGGGAAGAAGGTGAGGTGCTCCATCAGCTAGCACACCTCGCAAAATCAGGAGCCGTTGCACAGCCAGGGCTTGCATTTCATGTTAAAGGTGGTGTCACCCAAGGTTTTTTCACCTTTATCATTGATCCCCACCAGTTCTGCATTCGTGCCCAAAACAGCACCTTGAGGAATGTCAGTGCCCTGGAGGCAGACTGGTTTTGACTTGAGTTTTTGGTCTTCAGAGAACTCAAAAGAAGAAAATGAGTGTTGAATTTACAAATATGCCTAAAAATAGGCTGGATAATTTTTACATACTTCAGCTGTCAATTTGACTGACAGGTAGTAGTGAAGTGTGAAAAATGATGGAGGTGCAACCAGGAGTTAAGCTTTTAATAAGAAGAAAATTGCCACCAGGATTTATTTGGAGGTGTCGTTCTCCTCATTGCTCCCAGCCACAGCAGAATGTCTGCCTTGCACTGCAAAGTGAATTTGCAGCCACTAGTCCAATAATAGTCTTTTAAAATCAATAAAAGCTCTACAAAGAAGGGTTTTGCAGCCTCTAATCTAGACAGAAATGATCAGTGAGGCAATAACAAGAAACTGCCAACTTTACTGTTTTACCAACACTTCAAAATATTTAAACCCCTTGATTTCAGCTTTTCAGCTCCTTTGAGTCTTATTCTCTGCAACACTTGTCCAAAACTGTGACTTCAGTTTTGGTGACATTTATTGTCACTTTTTCACACTGCTTTATCAGAATCATTGGTAAATATGTCTTCTATTTCTGAAATCTAACCCGTAGTTTTACACATATATTTGCATACAGAGAGGTTGTAGTGTCTCCATCCTTGGAGATACTTAAAACCTGACTGGGCTGATCCTGAGCACCCAGCTCTGGGTAACACTTCTTTAAACTGGTCCATTCCACCCTCACCAACTCCACGATTTTGTGGTAAAGAGAGATAATGTTCTCTTTCCAAAATACCCTTCCAGTAATTTTAAATTAATAATTTAGTAATTTTAAATTAGTAATTTAGCAATTTTTGAGAGCCTTATTGATTTTTAAAGAAAGAAAGAGACAACAAAAAAACCTCATTTTTTTTAATCTTTCCATCCAAACCTGAAAAGCAGGAACTGGTTAAAGCTCAAAAAGTAACATTTGTGGTGTCATATTTTAGTTAAATGGTATGCTCTGTCTCACCCCTGGAAAATGTATGGCTTATTCCAAGCCTCTGATCCTCCCCTGCAGTATCCTGTGTCTGTAATCCCACTGGCCCAATCTGTTCCGCGCCCTCTTTGAATCTCCCTGTTCAGTGTGCCGGGGGGACGGTTCGCTCTCTCTCTTCGCCGGCCCTCCTGGCTGCTGCCCGCTCAGCCCCTCTCTCTTCCTCTCCTTTTCCCCCTCGCTCCCCTTTCCCCCTTCTCCCTCAGAAACCATGCTGCCTCCCGGGGGTAGGACCCCCAACAGACCCTCATCTAATGAGCACCCTCAGAAGCCCTGTGGAGTCTCCTTGCCTGCCTGCTGCCACCAGCCAACTCACAGCCTGGGGGGGCCCCCCGGAGACACCCCCGGGGGTTCCCCCCGGAATGTGCCGCTACAAACTTTTAATCCATGTCAGACCTGAAGGAAGAGAACCCTTCCATTGCTGCCTCTATTTTAGCTTTTGTCATTGTCACCTACATGTGAGTGGAATCAAGGCAGCCTCTCCGTGCCAGACACAATCCAATGTCGATACAAAAATGGTTCTTGGTCCCTTTTTTAAAGACAGCTGGAATAATTGAAGCATTTCTGAATTTTTAAGCAAGGGACGAGGGAAATTGCTTTAATTGTTGCAGCGGGAACACGTAGGTAGGGCAAGGTAAGAACTTTTTAACCTAAATGTCATAATAAATTTTGTCAGATTGACAAAATTTATTATGTTATATAATATTTATTGGCCTGCTGAACAGTCTCAAGATTTGGGGATATGTTTTGCATTAAGGTGACTTTGCTGTGTAGCTGGGGCATTTTTCTGGTGAGAGCTGGACCCAGTTCCTCAGCACTTTCTGGGGCAGACACAACACATCCTTCATCTGTCAGGGCTGTTTGGCTCAATAAAACAGTTTCACCCTGATGTCTGAATTTCTTTACTTGTAGGGGTTTAAATCAAATGCCTCAAGTTACTTGGACATGTTTGGTTTGGGGTGTTTTTGTAGCTCACTGTTAATAATTGGTCGATTGCAACTTTTCTTGTGGTCGCCTTGCTGACAACATCTGTCCAATCTTTCTCTCTGTGGCCTCTTGGAACATTCACTTTTAACACACACACAGAGAAGATATTTCAGGAAATGTCCTCTGAAGTTTATACAAAGTAAATAGAAATTTTTGCTCTGAAAAGTACTGCACCAAGCAGATCTTTCTTCATCAATTCCTGCTGAAATTTCCTTGCTTGGATTTCAGAACTCCTGTGCTAGACCAGGGTCTCAAACCAGTAAAAGCTTTAAATCTCAGGTTTGTGTTATACTGAGGAGTTTGCTGCTTTGTTTTCTTCTTAAAATGACAAAATGGGACGTACTCAAAATGCTGTAGTTTTGCATGGCTTCAGGTTGTTATCTTAATAATTTATAGAATCCATTGCTTTCTTCTGCTTTCTCCTGTGCATCATACACCTGGTAAAACCACACTTCTGCAAATTGTCTGTCTTCTAAACAATTACCTGAACTGCAAACCCAGAGACACTGTTTAATCCTGGCTAAAGAGTTGCAGCCTATCCAGATAATCTCTAAACTTTGGCATATGGGTCTCCAAAACCCTTCTTTTTGATGGGTATTACCTTTTGAAATATGCATTTCCTTTTTAGAAAAGCAATACAGAAATACAAAGGTAGGTTTTACACATAATCTGGGCTACTTCCTGGGCTCTTCAGGTAGGTAAAGAGAAATAAATTTACTACAAAGTTTTAATCAGGCTTTTCCCCCTTTCTCAATGATTTCAATACCTTCATTTGTAGCACAGTTCTTCTTACACCGGGCCTGGCCTATTATTAGGGGGTTTTTAACTTGATTTTTTTTTTCCTAAAAAACCATGTAATTAATATAGATAAATGTTTTTCTGCCAGTGAGGAGGCCTGGCAGAGTCTAAGCACTCTGGTAGTCTCTCCCTGAACTGCCTGTGTGTTAAAATGCTTTTAGAATTATTCTCTAATATGCTCCTACAGCAGCTTAACCTTAAGCTTGACTATATACATTAAAGTCAGTGACTCTCCCACATGTTTAAGTGCTTTGCTGGGTGATGACATGTCAGTATAAAATTCTGTAAATGTGCCTAAAGGATCAGGGTTAGTTATGACTTTCCCCAGTGATGAAAAAGGTGAAACAAATACGATTCAACCTATGACAAGTGAATCACCTGAAAGGTCTGGATGAAGGTCCTGGATGTGGAGTCAGGCCCTCACTGTATTGCTTAGCAAAATCTGCTCCTTTCAGCAGCTCAGAAATGTCACTGTCAGGTTTAAATTTCATTCCAGTGTGTGAATGTGGGCGTTTTTCTTCTCAGCAGTATCAAGGTGTAAAATATCCCCCCGGAAAAGGAGCAGCACCATCCCAATGTAAACTCACACTCCACCTTTCAGAGCGGTGCAAGACGGGGAAAAGGCTCCAGTTTGAAGATCACAGATGTGCTTTGTTCTCGTGAGTAAATATTTTGGAATGTCACAGTGGAAAACACTTCCAAATATTTTGTGTTCAGCCATTCTTGTCATTGACAGCCTTGCTCTATTCCTTTTCTCTGCGTGGAGTTCCATGCCCTGCTAGAGTGCAGTGTGCTGATTTCAATCATCCAGCTCGCACAGCAGAGCTTGCCGTTACCGTGTTTATATTAAAAAAATGCAAAATACGTGTCTTTTACTGAGGGGAGCTTCAACATGCTGCTTTCTTTTCAGGAGATAGCTGAACTGAAAACAACCCTTTCCTTCCTGACAGAGGAGAACAGCCGGCAGCGGCTCGTGGCGGAGCAGCGGCTCCAGGAAGTGGCACAGAAGTTGGAAGATGAGGAGCAGCGGCTGATGACAGATAATGACAGAGCAATCAAGGTAATCTGGGGATTTCAGTCGCCGATGCTGCTGCCTGGGTGAGGGTAATTAAAAGTTCTGAATGCAGGGATGGTTTCTGCTCACACGGAGCTCACCCAGACGCCCCCAGACCTTGCCTTTGATGGAGCTGACGAGTCAGGCTCCCTCTGCTCTAGCTGATCCTATGCCTGCACAAAACGCCTGGATTTGGCAAATCTGATCCATCCATGTCCATCAAACACTTGAATCTTTCCTGTTCTCTTTCTTTTTGTACTGGCCCTGATGTTCTAGTGTATTTTCAGCACCTTTATGCTGTGCTTTCAGGGCTTAAAAGAGAGGAAAGGTGAAAATTAGGAGAATGAGGCAGCAGCGTGGCCTGGGCTGCAGCCTGGTTTTCACAAACTTTCCCAACTTTTATGTGTAAGGCTGCATTGAAGGACAGTTTGTGCATAGCTTCCACTGAAAAATACAAGCTAAGTCTGTGCTGAATGTTAAAGGAATAAAGTATTTGTTTTCTGTAATTTTATACCTATTTTATTATCTTTTTTAAGACATATTTTGCATCAGAATTCCGTTCTTTGGCCTTTCTCATTGTTCTAAGGGACTGAACAGCCACATTGTGTTCTTGCTGCTTTGACACCTTGACTCAAAGCGGTTGCAGGGAATCGCACCTGTAGAAGTGAGCAGAATTGGCTTTTAAACATTTTTTCTTCTCAGAGTAGAAAAGAGCAATGGGAAAATTTTGAAACTGTCATCTGCCGTGTTTGACAACAAAAGCACCTCATGAGAAGTTGCATAGAAGGATGAAATTCCTTTTCTTTTCCTTTGTAAAGGCATTCAATCATACCAAAGAATTACATTATTAAATGTAAAAACTCATGGAAAAATCAACTCCTGCAGTTTACGAAGATACCATGAAAGTTTTTAAGTGTTGGAAATCCATTGGATTATGGTGCAATTAATGCGGTCCTCTATATTGGAATGACTTGCATTACATTGTCATTACTGTCTCATCATCTGCAGAGTGGCTTTTCCCTTTCTTTCATCAGTTTTTAATTGTCATTATTTTTTCTTAAGGAAAATGTCTGCCTTTCTTTGTGTGCTTGTTGAGGAAAAGAATTTTCTTTCTGATCATTCTGTGAAAGGTGTAACTATAAAATGCTGGCTCTAATCTGTTATGCAGGTAGAATCACCACAGGTATGTTATTTTATCACCAGGCTCTGCAGGGAGGACACAGGTAAATCACATTATTTTCAGGTGCAGGTGAATTTTTACCACTTAGGAACATGGACTATTTGTAGTTAATTTTTCCAGTGGCCACCAGGATCTGCAGAAACCCCGTGACAGTGGAATCATCTTCCACAGAGTCAGAAATACACTGTAATTCAAGTTATCATGTGCCTTCTTGAGTTACATGCTGGAAAAACATGGTTTAGACTCTTAAGCAGCATTTTTCTTCTGGTGCAAACTCTACTCTTGAATTTCTGGATTCTCTTAAGTTACACGCAGTGGAATAATTCAGCTGTTTAAACACCAGTTTTTGAACAGTAATTATTATAGGTGGTATGAAACCCTTCTGCATGTAAATCTGTTATAAACTTCATTTTGATGGTATTACTTCACAATGTAATGAAATCCATAAAAACCACAGGGAAATTCTGCACAGGATTTCTGAGCATCGTCCCAGGGAGTTTTTAGCACTGGTGTTGGGAGTATGTTTTAAAAGATTTTGTCAGCTTGGAGAAGAAATTGGAGAAGCTGTTTTGCTTGGAGTTCTTGAATTTTGTTTAGTATCATTAATACTGTATTTAAAAAAAAAAAATCTTCCTTTGAAACCACTGATTTAATGGAAATATACTGAAATTCAGATACCCAAGCAGAAAATTCCTAGGAAGCTAAAATGCTGTGTATACTTCTGGAAACAGAAAAAGGTGGCTTAATATTTGATCAGTTTGTATTTTTAAGAACCACACATATTTCTAGGCAAGCATATGCAGAAATACTTTGCTTTTTATTAGCCTGGGGCAAAAAAAAAAAAAAAAAAGGGGTTTGGTGAAAACTGAATCCCGGATGTCCTGGAGATGGGGAACAACATCTAACCTAGGGTAAGCTGAAGACCTTGATTAAAGAAACATTTTACAAACAAAGCAATTCTTAATATAATGCAAGCCTTTGAGAAGACTCAGTGTAGTAAAAGCTATTGAAAATACTATCATTAAAAAACAGCCTTTGCTAAATATAACACTGATTTAAACCAACATTGAGGAATTGCAATTTCCTCTATTGGTATTGGGTGGCTTCCTGTAAGACCTTCCAATTATTATTTCCTTTCAAAGACAGAAATACATTTTTACAGAAACCAATTGGCTCTAAGAGAAGTTTGGAATTTAGGCAGTTAAGTGATATCCAGATGTGGATGCCATAACACATGATTTTGATGTTAATTCAAGTTCCTGACTCTCTTTGCTAGTAAAAGATTTCTGATTTGTTATTATTGCACAATTGCATCCATCTCCTTCAACTCAATATTTTTTAAGGTAGTATCTTAAATATTTAGTCAAAAAGAAGGAATGAAATTTTCAAGAATGTTCTGCTTCTTTTGACAACCTAAAAAGGCAATTTGAACAAGGCTTTTTGCCTTCAGATGGCCTCAGTTTGGGTCAGTTTGAGACAAAAGCTTGAAGGCCTTGGCACTCTGTGTTAGGTCTGGCCCAAGGGCAAGTCAGACTTGTCATCACTCCTAAGATCAGGACAAACCTTTGGCTCTCACGTTCCTCTCTTGTGGCTCACAGGGTGACCCCTCTGGGTGTCACAGAGCAGCAATGGCTCGGGGCAGAGCCCACAGCAGCTGAGGTGTGACCCCAAACCCAGCTCCCCCTCAGTGCCATGGATGTCCTTGCTTTGGGCTCTCCAGGAGCTCAATTCAGAGCAGAGCCCAAGGACACTGAGCTGGGGCAGAGGGGACACAGAGCAGAGCTCACCTGGTCACTGAGCTGTGCCTCAGGTGCGCTCACCCCAGAGATCAGGAATCACAGTCCCAGGTCCAGCTGGGATCAGAGCTGTGTGATGTTTTCCAAACACCCTGCGGATGTTTGGAAAACCTGCCTGAAGTGCCATGTCTGGTACCCCTTTGTGATGCTTCAGGCTGGGATTGCAGCTCTCCAGTGAGGGGCTGGCACTGAACTGGCAATGTCTGGGCAGGAGCTTCCCTGGCCACTGATGCGTGGGGTAAGCTTTTTATTTTTGAAAAAATATTTTAATTTTTAATAATTTTGTTATTTTTAATTTTTTAAAATTAATTCGTTTTTTTATTTTATTTTAAAATTTTAAAATTATGTTTCCTGCATCCTTGTAGTGATCTACCCACAGCAGCCTGGAGCTTGATAATTCCAACAATCAGAGCATTTACCAAACTTCTCTGCTGCTTTTGGTTACTGGACTGGGCAAAACAAGAAGTTGGTGGCATCATAAAGATACCTTGAGGTTATTTATGAAATCCCAGCCTTGGTTGTTTAGGCTTAGTTGTTCAGTTTTTTATTAAATCCTTTTGGATCCTGGGATTGAAAGTACAAAACATTTCCTGGGATTGGAACTGCAAAACATGTTCAGAGCATTTTAATGCTGAAATTGATGGCCAAGTGGGGACTCCACATCAAAAAGTAGATTCTGGAAAGAAATGGATGATGGAGAGCATACAGTGACAAACCCACAACAGAAAAGGGGGAAATTGCTGTTTTTTTTTCCAGATGAACCACAATTGTTGTTTGATTCCTGTTACAGATTCTAGGGGTCTGTTAAATCCCTGAATTAGGACCAAAATTTCATTAGCAAAGCATGGTTGGAAGATGACATATTTCAACCCTTTGTATGTCAGCCAGCTTATGATCAGATTAATTCTGTTAATGAATGAGACTTAAAAGATTTCTAGAAAAGAATGGCCTATAATAATGTTCCCCTTTATGTGAAAAATTTTGAAACAGTTGTTTTTCTTTGTTATGTTTAAAAATGTTGAGAGGGGGGGAAAAAGTCAAAGTGTTTTATAGCCATAGCAGAGCAAAGGGAAAAATTTTGGGGTTTAAATTGCCTGGGCCTTTGTGGGCATTGAGTATTCCTGATGTCCTATATTTGTTAAATGCTGCTGCATCTTGGAGTCAAAGACTCTTCTCCTCTGCAAAGTCCTGAGGGTTTTATCAACACAGTGAATTTCCTCCGTGCAACTGTAAAAATTACCAAATTTTTCTATCAAAAATATGTGTTTTCAAAAATTTGATGCACAAGCTAATTTTACTTGTAGTTCTATTTCATCATCAGCCATGTCTATTAGCAAATTCCACTGGTAACTACAAATAATATTCTTTATTAAAAGGAAAAGCACATTAGGTCTCTAGGAACATTAACTGAGCAACTGCAGCCCTGCAGAGGTATTCAGTTTTTTGTCCTCAAAACACCTTTTGGAACACCAGCATTGCACTCTGCCAGAGCCAGGGCTGGAGTTGGTAATAAATAAATAATTTGAGTTGATTGGTTTAAAAGTCCCAAGCAAAGGTAAATCTCAGTGGTTTAAATGCCATTAATTAGTGCTTATTAAGGGATGAGAGGCATCTGAGAGCACCCAAGCTAAGCTGCCCTGATGTGGAGAAGAAGCATTTTTAGTCCTGGTTTAAAAGGGAGACAGGAGGGCAAAGCCTTGACTTCACCCAAGGGTTGTGGCAAAGGTGGAAATGAAGGCTGTGGTGACTGGTGGTTCAGGAGGCTGTGGTCCTGTGTAAGTGACAGCACAGGGGACATTAATTAGGGGAGAAAAGCCCTGAAAGCTTGGTGTAAACTCTAAATGAAAATCTAAAACTCAGGGTAAAGGTATATATTTTGTCAAGGGCTTTTTGGAAGGGGAGTCTTGACTCGCTTTATTCCCCAGGATACACTGAGGTGGCAGAATTAACTGCTACAACCTCAACTACTAGCTCAGGATAAATTTTGTCAACAGATCCATATTATGGGTGAGATTTTAAAGATATTTTGTTGCATTTTCTGTTTTAACTTGGATGAAGGAGTTTTTTGGTTGTTTGAATGTTTTGGGGTATTTGTTGTTGTTGTTGTTGTTTTGTTTTTTTGGGTTTTGTGGTTTCTTTTTTTTTTTTTTTTTTTTTTTTTTTTTTAGCCAGCAGTGCCTGTAGAAAGGAGGTCAGCATTTCAGTGTTGGCACTGGCTGATGTCTTGTAAGACATCTGGTCAGAACATGCCCCACTGTTGGTGGTGGCTCTGTGGCCACAGCCGTGCCAGATGCTGTCAGTCACCGCAGAGCCTCGGAGATGTGCGTGTCACAAAGTTCTCCAGAGGCACTTCTAATCCTCCTAATTGCCTTCGTGCCCAAGCATTACCATGATAAACCATTTGGCATGGTGAAAGAAAGACTTGTAAGGGACCATCTTGGTGTTAAATACATGGAGTGCTTTTTCATGGATTTGTTTGTCACTGACTTTAGCCTGTAATAACATCCATAACTCTGCCGTGTCTTTTATTAGCAGGGAATTACAAGGCACCAGCACTGGTGCTTTAGCATTGGAAGGCAGACCTTAAAATTTACCAGGCAAATGACTTTATCTTGCTCATAACTTCCTATATTCTGTTTGATCAGCAGAGGAAGTCACATCTTCCAAAAGAATAGGCAAATTAAATCTGCAGGTCTTTTATGGCTTTGCTTTCTCTGTTTCATGGGGTCCAAACTCTGAGGCACCTGTTTTTCAGAGTCTTTGTTGATGTAAATGGTAGTTTCACCCAAATTCTGTCTGTTAGAGAAATGAGGGTTTAGCCCTGAGGTTTTCAACTCTTCCTTCAGCTCTGTCTCTTGATTCCATTACCTGGTTATCTTTAAAGGCCTGGATTGACTCATTCCTTATAAATGATAATTAAAATAGGCTGACTTCCGTGTTAGGCTTAGATAGCTATTGATCACAACTGAAATTCTGATTTTAAAATCTCTTCCTTTCAAAAGCATCTCTCTTTTTCTGCTGCCACAGAAATTATTTCATTGTCTGAAGCATAGTACCTTCTCTTCAAAATTACAGGGTTTCCGATGTTTGGCCAGCCAGGCAATCCGAGTGGCTGAGCATCTGTAAGTACTTTATAATATCTTT
Organism: Anomalospiza imberbis; assembly: GCF_031753505.1. Classification (NCBI taxonomy): domain Eukaryota; kingdom Metazoa; phylum Chordata; class Aves; order Passeriformes; family Viduidae; genus Anomalospiza; species Anomalospiza imberbis. The sequence continues at coordinate 38,631,175 of NC_089687.1, read as the reverse complement.
GACATGCTTTGTGAGGCAAAGAATTGAGTAATCTTTTTTTTTTATTTTTCCTGCAGCAAACTTTGCACTCTGGCATTTTTCTTGACTTTTCATGTCTCAACACATTGAAGAACTTACCATGGCCAACAACAAAATCAGACTTACAAGTTTTATAAAAGACTAAAGCTAGAGCCAGCCTTTTCTTCTGAACTGCAGTCCAGATTTATCTGACAGGTTTAAAAGTTGGTATTTTTACTTTTTCCTACATTATTATCATTGTTGTCCTCAATGTTTTATTTTCCCTCCAGAAGGCACTTTGCTCTGCATGAAGTCCTTTTTATTCCTTGTTAGCCCGAGAAGGGATGCCACCTGTCTCCACATTATGGAGTTAAAGATTCTATAAATGCAGAATAAAATATTAAAATAAAGACGGCTAAACTGTCTTGCTTGTAATAATGTGAACTACACTAAATTTGCACTGGAAAAATAGGGAAAAAAATTCAAAACCAGCCATAAAATTCACTGCTTTTAATTGACAAGACAAGCGTAATAACACTGAGAGGGTCCTGGGTAATTAAAAAGGTGCAGACAAAACACTCTTATTATTAGTAAGTGTTAAGTAATACTGATAGAAGCCCAAACAGTTTGTAAAGAGGAGCGGACAAGGTTTAGAAGTGTGTTATAAGAAAATGGAAATCAGCTTTTTTAAGGCTGCTGTGATGCTCAGAGTTTACTGCTGCATTTCAATGGCGTTTTTCTCTCCAGAGAGCAGAAGGAGAAAGTGGTGCTTAAAAAAGACAGAGCTGGGGAGATACCCAGGAGTTAGGAGGCAGAATGCCCAGGAGGAAGAGCCTGTGCTCCAAGGTCTGGGACTTTACTGGAGAGGGGAAGAAAAAAAGATAAAGATAAAAACAAGTGTCTATTGCCATCCAAAGACGGGGCATCTGTAAAACAGTCTGTGCCCAGGGCTGTGTAGGCTTTCCAAGGGCTGTGCTTTGTTGCAGTTCCAGTGAGTTCCTGGAACACAGCCTCCTTCCCTGCTCCTGGAACAGCCTTGACTGCAGGGCTTCTCCAGCCATGGAGGTGGAAACACAATCTGTGTGAACCACGGATTCCACCAACAAAAGGGTGCCGGGGAAAGCGACGTCTTCAAAGCGAGGCTGCCGCGGGCCACAAACGTTTGTAGCTCTGCACTGAAGGGTTTAAAGCCTGCCACAGCAAGGCAAGGTGCAGGGTTTGGCAAGCAGGGGTTTGGGGATGTGGACCTGCTTTGTTATCAACATCTCCTTTCCCTGAGAGATCTCTCTCTTACGGCCTGGCTCATCCCAGGGGCGAGCTGGAGCAGCACCAGGTTGCCCTGGCTGATGCCACTGTGCCTACACCACTTCCAGCATTTGTGTCCACATCCTTTTTTTTGCAGAGCTGTATGTTCTGCTGTAGGTTGCTTTTGATTTTGTGCTAATCGTGGTGATGGCTACTCCAGGGATATCAGCAGGAGAGAGTCACTGAGGATTTCAGCTTTGTGCATTAAAATGCTCCTGCCAAAATGAGTGTTGACTTAAGAAATCTTCAGATTCCACTTAGAATTTTCTGCTGGCTCTCCAGCTTCATATGTAACTGAAACTCAAGAAGATCAAATATCAAGAGTGTTTTTTAAAAAATGACTGGCTAGCACTTTTGAATGGCACCTCACAGGGAAATTGAAATATATTTGTTAAACTTCACCATTTTCATACTAGTTGGGCTTTTCTTGAGTGTAACAAGGGAAACCTGGAGAATCCGATACCTGTGCATGGTAACTATTTACCAATATTTAAAGGCAGGGTAGGAGAAGAATCAAGTGGTCAGTAGCACTTTTTGAAAGGCGTTGCCTTAATTTTCTATAACAGGAATGATTTTCCATCCAAAATGAAAATACCTATGGTTTTGTTAGCATTAAAAGATTATTTACAAAGAGCTACAAAAGGAAAGCAGCCAAAGCTGCCATATTCCTGCCACTTTCTTGCGTCAGCAGAGTTGAGAATGAAAGAACTTCCCAAGTTACAGTGCTGCACTTGAAAAGGGAGAAAAGTCTGCAGGGACTTTTATCTGTGTGTTCAGCAGATCAGATGGCAAACTCAACTCAGAGCTGAGCAGGGGAGCAGCTCCTGCCTTTCTCTGGAGCCCCAGTGGTGTGAAACAGCACCAGGCACGACATCAAAAGGTCCAAATAAAAGCGTAAAGTTTGGGGTTCTTCAAAACCCCTGTTTAATTAGCTCAGCTCGGTGTTTGCCAGAGCTCTAGCTCTGACTTTCTCACAGTTGTGTGTGGCAAGCACATTTCTCTCTCTCTCAGGATTTTGATAAAGGTGCACAGTGAGAAGTAAAAGAGAAAACAATTTCTATTTCTGCTCCTTGTTTTTCTCTTGTGGAATGCGTTTGGAGAATTGTTTACCTAGAGCAAATGCTTGGTTGGATCATGGTGGATTGTTTGGGCCTGATGGCCAATCGGATCCACCTGTGTCTGGACTCTGGCGAACAGGGTCACGAGTTGTGAGTTAGTTAGAAAGGATAGTTAGAGAAAGTAGCATGTAGTTTTTAGTGTCCTCTTTTATATAGTATATTAATGTATCATAGCATAATTATAATAAAGAAATCATTCAGCCTTCTGAAATAAGTCAGACATCATCATTCTTCTCATTGGGTTCGCCAACACCTACAACAGTTGTGTGCTCAGCAGAAGTGGCTTGTTCATCTCAGAGATTTGGGTAAGAGGTGAAAACTACAGACACTGTCACCAAACCTGACCCATCGGCTCCTCGGTACAAACCTATCCCATTTCCTTGCAGCATCAATCGCCCCATTGTGCCCAGCTAGGAAAGGTGAGGTGGAGCTGTTTGCCAGCTTTTTCTAGAGGAACGAGATCATTTTAATTGAATGTTCCTATCAGCCAGTCCTTGCGGTTTGACATGGATTCAAAGTGAAGCTGCTCATCTGCTTAGAGAACGCGTAGGCACCCACGGAATAACCTCAGCGAGTTTTTGGATGCCTCCATCCTCAGGGAAATTGGTTTGATTTGCCCTTCTGTGGAAATTTTGTGTACTGCTGGCAGCCAAAATAGCACTGGAGTCCAGAAGCAGGAGAAAGTCTATTCTGTGTGTTGTACTCTGCTCCTTTTCCCACTAAAATTTCTGCAGTGAATATTTTCTGTTTGTACACCTCGTTGCCTTTCAGCCCAAGGAACTTGCCTCTGTGAGTTCATACAGCACACCTGTATAAAATAAGATGGAAAACTAGATTAGTTGTATTAAAAATATACTTTATTCTTTGAGCCTGTTGCATGTGGATATGCCTTTTGTGTCCATCCCCCATCCTGCATTGGAGAGTGGGATGCCTTTCCTGGGAACAGTTCATTGTTGCTGATTCTTGCACCATCATGTCTTGATTCACTGATGAACAGGATCTGAGACACTAAATATTTGATTTGTTGACCCTTGAAAATATGCATGAGGAAGACTGAGGGCTTGAGGCTTATGGAAAAGACTGTGAACCTCAAGGCTGAAGCTTTTACTGAAGTGCTTCTGTGCAGGCATCTGTAGTTTTGTATCTTTGGCCTCTTCAGGAAGCCTGACTGACTCATGGGGCAAAGAGTTCCCCCATTTTCTTCTTCAGGGGTCTGTCTATGAAATTTATTCTCAGGAAACAGAAATAAGTGTTGCCTACAGGATAAAATTTAGGACTTTAAATTAATTTCTTGGCAGCATCCCCTCCAAAACTGCTAGATAACAGAGGAGTGGAAGAGCAGTAAAGCAGGGATGAGTCAAGGACAACCAAAACCTTCCTACTCTGAGTAAGGAGGAGGACACAATCACTTTTTAACAACTTCTACTACTAAAACTGCCTCTGCTTATTTTAGTTTAAGCCTTCACTGCACTGAAGTCAATCACTTCAATTAAATCAACACGTTTTAATAATTATGAAACCAAATTCTTCAGCACTGATGCACCTTCATGTACCAATCTAATTCCTGATACACCTCAAAGAGTGACCTGCAGTGGTGTTGGAACTGCTTCACTGATTCTCTTTTCTCTGCTTCTCTCCCAGCTTCTCTCGGGAGAAATCCTGAGAAAGCTAAATCTCTCTGTTCAGAGGGTATGTGAATGCCACACTTCACTGGCCTGGACAACCAACTGTCAGACCCAAATTTGTATTTCCAGCGTTGAATTTGTCTCCTTTGTTTGGCACCTCCAGAAAAGAAGTCACCAGTGAAAACCCCAGATTGCCAGTTATGAAGAGTTCATTAAGATTTGCTGAAGTTCAAAGCAAAAACACCAGTTCCTCGCAGGTCAGGGCAGCTCTTCTAATGGTTCCTGCTTTGCCTCCAGCAGCAGCTTATCCCCAGAATCTGTTTATTTTTCTGCCAGGGCTGTTGGCAGGTGAACAGAGTCACATCAGATCAGCTCACTTGTATTTTATGCTGGAAGCCCATGCCCTGGATATGCCATTTTCCTGGCCCAGCATGGCATGAGATCATGGATTTCAAACCAGGCCACATTGGCCGTAGAAGACAAAACATGCAATGCCCTGTTCACTTCCCTCTTGAGATCTGCCAGGAAGTCCCAGTTCAGTTTTGCCCTGGGGTTTGCTGTCTCACAGTTCAGATCATCCCAAAGGAATAAAGCCTGGTGTGGGGAGGAAGGAGAGCATCACTCGTGTCCTGAAAACGGATCATTTGTAAGACAAAAAAGAGTGGATGCAAGTTCTTCTAGAACCAGATCAGGGGAAAAACAAGTCAGTCCCTTTTCTAGGCAAATATCAGTTCGGACATGGCAGCACTAAAGCTTCATGCAGATATCCTGTGGTTTAGGAAAACACGTCATTCGTGCACTTTCCAGATGGGCAGTGGTGCTGGTCCAGACTCACAGAATTATTAAGGCTGGAAAAGACCTCTGAGATCACTGAGTCCATCCCGGCTCCTGAGAGTTGATGTCTCAGCAGCACAGTATTTTCATTTCAATGGAAGGTTGTGCTATCTCTCTTTCCAACTAAAATTGTTGAAAATATGTTAAACCCTGAAGTGCTGTAATGTTTTCCTTTCCATTTTTTATGTGAGTGCCCAGGGACTGCCATGAGCTCCCACTTGTGGTGCCTCCTTGGCTTTTTCATTCCCTTGCCACCCTGCACCCACCTTTCCACAGCAGGAACCCACCTGGAGGAGACCCAGGAAGAGGATGTGCTCGCTCAGGGAGGGATGATGCCCACAAGGAGTGTCCAACCCCCTGCACCCACAGCGGGAGCCCCGGGTGCTCTCCCTGCTCTGCTCTCTGCCAGCATTGTTATGTAAGAAAGGGTAAAGTAACAAACAAGAACACTGAACGTGAAAAGTGAGTTTGTTTGCTTACTGAGAAGCCTGGCAGGGGCCGAATGGAGCTGTATAAATAAAAATTCAGGATGACAGATGTTAGGTACCAGCAGGAACACCTGCACCACTGAACCAAGCCAGGACTCTGCAGGCAGGTGGAAGGAGAAATGCAGCACGGGTATTGACACTCTCTGGCTCCAGAAAACAACTCTGTGTGCTGTATTTAAATTCCCCTTGCTTTTGTTTCTACTGTCAATATCATTCATGTCCTTTCCAGTTTTGCACTTGTAATTCAGCAATGTAGAACAGCAATTACTGAAGATATTTAACAGTTTGGATATTATCAGTGGATTTTTTAATTGTCTGCCTGGAAACACCTTTGACCACAGCCCTGCTCTGAACTCCAAGGGATTCCTACGTGATGTATTGTTTTCTTCCTTCTACCAGAATAACACATCACTTTTACTCAATGTTTGTGTCTATTCATAACCATTGTATGGAAATGTGTGTTTGCAGATGAAGTCTGGTGTTGCTGAGCACTCATTTGTGTTTCTAACTCAGCCTTGTGGTGGGTGTGAAGAGCTGACGTCCCTTCTCCATCTCAGCAGAGACTAAGATCATTTGCGCTTCCTTATCAGATCCTGAACTGGACTGAGCTTTATGAACTTAACCAGTACTGGAATTCTTAGATCTTTCACATTGTGACACAGTTCTTCTTGTTTTTCCTGCAGTTTTTGTCTCAGTTGTGATAAGGGGAAGGTTTTGAGGTGCATGAAGTTATCTGTGCAGTTCGGCTGAGAGTCGTTAATGTGGAGCTGCACAAATGAGAACCTCATGGTGCTTCAGAACCTGATCTGTTTTCTGTTCTTTTTAGTCCTGTTGTATTTTAAAAATGTTGTCCATATAGGAATGTTTGGAACTATTTACATACATTTTTTTAAAAAAGCTTTGTGTGCCTTTTGGGGGTATCTCGGCTGACTTGTCAGGACCCTGTGGGTGTTCCTGGGAAGCAGAAGCAGGGGGATATCGTGGGGATGCCTGTTAGAGTCACAAGTAACTCAGCAGGACTGAGCTCCTCTCTTCCTGTGCCTTTTCATGTAAGACTTTTCTGCCACTGCAGAAAGATCTTCACACTGAAACACCAGTTTCAGCTCAAAACTAAGCTGAAACAGACTTAACAAAAAACCCCACAAAAACAAACAAACAAACAAAGCCCAAAAGCTCTCAATGGAAATCAATCTGCACTGTCACAGCTGTGATAAGAGCTCTTGACACCCCACTAAAACTGTATCTGAGGCACAGCAATAGCTTTGGTGAGTGTTTTTCCCCTCTTATCCTCTTCCTAGCTTGCCTATGTATAAATTACACCTTATTCTTACCTCTGCTGGAGAAACTATTAGCACCAAAAATTGCAGCATGGGCTTGAATGCTTAAATAATTGCTTTTAAGGGAAACAAACCCAGTAAATTTAAACTAGACAAATTCTGATTTTTTTTTATTGATGATTCCAGTTCAGCTGTAAAGAATACAACAGAGTTAAGGAAATACAGTGGTGAGGACTTCCAGAAACGAGTTATGCAGGAATTGGAGTAAAATGTTTTGTATAAAAAGCTATCAGAAATATTTAAATAAGTCATGGAGCCTGACATTGTTCCATGCTATGTCTGTATGTGTCTGTCTATCTGAAATATTCTGCACTACTTTTGTAGAGCTCTAAAATGGACAGAAAAACTTCTGAAGAAGCTGAAATAGATCTTCCCCATGTCTAATTTGGAAAAAAAAAAAAACCTTAAAGGATTTTAGAAATGTTTAGAAACATTGGCATTATGACAGCAAGAATCTCTGTCATAACGTCATATGATTAACTAGATCAGAAACGTTCTGGGATGTTCTGATCAGTTATGTTAATACCTCTTTTAAAAAGTATAAAGCTAGTGCTCTATAAAATAGATACTTGAAAAACAGTTTTGGTTTTCCTCAGGCTACTGAGATTAGAGTTTTGTAATCTGTTTGACCAGCTGCAGAGGACGATCTGTTTCATTTTTTCTTTTTAAGTAAATGAGCTTCATCTCAACATGATTAAAAAGTAAAAAAAAAATAATAATCAGGCTTAAAAAATACTCCATTTTCACTCATACTTTTAAATAGGAGCAACTGCATTGTCATGTCTTGTTGCAAATGTAATTGAGTTGGAGGTCATTAAAGACTTTGAATAAAAGAATTTCCAAGTTTCCAAGTGTGCATCCTCCCCTGTCAAGGATCACCCCATTTTTGGCTTCCAGACATAATTTTAGCAGCTATTACTTTGCTGCCTCTCACATCTCACATGTGTTGAGTCAAGCTCGCTCTTGTTCAGTTCAAAAAGCAGTGGTTTGCCTTGCGAGTTAATTTTGTTGATTAAGGTTACTTTGAAAGGTAAAAAGACATTGTTAGATTTCTTTGTGTGTGCCTTGTGTGCAAGAAAATGTGTGTTATTTTATGTAATGGGAGAATTGCAGCAATACTGAGCACTTGATTGCACAAAATAAATAGCTTTTCTTTCATTCTTACTGGGAATCAGATTGGCCCATTGATTAGAAATATTTCATATTTCTGTTTTCAAAGAGCAAAACTAAATAAGAGGCTCAGTACGGCCTGTAAGAAAAGTTTATATTTCCAAGTCTTGGTGTATCTGTGAGGAGCAATGCATTTTAAAGAGACATTTGTAGAGCACCAGGGGTCTGCTGGAGCCTCTGCGCAGGCTCCAGGTGTGAAGTATCTGAACACCCACTTAAAGTGGCAGTTTGGTGATAAACTTGGTTGGGAATGAAGTCCCGGGCAGCAGAAGATTGCCTCGTTCAGACAGGGATTGATAAATCTGCTTTATCACAACTCCGGCGTTCTCCAAGTCATTGCAGGAAATTCTGCCCCAACCCCTGATGTTTGTTTTTGCAGAACTGTGGTTAAGAGTACAGCAAGCAGCAGAACCAGATGTTTTGCTGGTTAATTTGTGTTCATAGTAGCATTTTTTCAGTAGCACAGTGTTGACACAACGTTTTAGATGTTCTTGAGACAGAGCATCACAAATTCAAGAAGTTGCCTGAAAATGTTGAAGCTGACATCAGGCCTTCACACGAAACCTGCTCAGAGAGTGGCAGACTCCTCACCATTCCCTTTGATTGCAAAGTGTTTAATAAAAAGCAAATTAGGAAATGAAAATTGTCTCACGGATCAATCAGGCACAGGGGTTCTGCCTGCTCAGCATTATCTGTCAGACATTAACCTGATGGGGAGTGTTGTGTTTTGTATAATAGTCTCAAAATCAGACTGAAAAAATACCTGATGTATTTTGTGTGTGCTCTGAGTCTGATGACAAACTCTGCAGTTCCAGTTTTAATAACTTGGGGGAAGCTAAGAAACTTCAGAAGTTTTGTGATAAATGTTTCTGACAAAGCGTCAGCTGAACATTAGGCAGAGTCTTGGTAAATGCTCTCATGAGTGGTTTAAAATGGAGTTCTGAACTTTTCCTTTATAAGTGTATGCTTAAGATGTCATGGTATCTTTGGGTTTAAAAGATTTTATCTGGTAAATGTGGACCACTGGTGTTTCTGCCTAAGCCTGGGCAAGTGCAAGGGGGAAATAGGTCAGGGCTTTTCTTCTTTTGGCAGCCTCTGCTCTGCTCTTGACCATGGCACTCGTGCAGGCTGGGAAAAAGGGGAAGCAGTGTTAAAGCAAACTGCAAAATACTCCAGGTAAATATTACAGTAAATCTTCCAGCTGTCAGGCTTTTGATTGACTTCATCACAACGGCCCCAAAGTGTCCTGGTCATAGACAAAGCAGTGCTTGGACATGGCAAGTGCTTGTTGGGTTTTGTGGCCCGTTGAGAAAAGCAGATGAAAGCCAGTTTATTACAGCCTTTGAACCTTGCCTCCCTTTCCCTCCTGTCACCTGAGCCACTAAAACAAAGCAAAACCAATTCCCTCCTCGGCTCCCCCTGACAAAAATGCCCGACTTTACAATTTATGCTGCTGTTTTCTTTGAATGGTTATCTCTGCAGGACCTTATGGCATCCTTTGCCTTTCAAAAGAATTGAGTTTATCACGTCCTGCAGTGAAGCCCTGACTCAGCAAAATGCTAAAGCCTCTGCCTAATTTTATGTCTACAAATAGCCCTGTTGGTGCCATCAAGGTTTTTTAGGGATGTTTCTTAGAATCACAGAGTCTTGAAAAGATTTGGGTTGGAAGAGACCTTAAAGCCCATCTTATCCCCCCCCCCTGCTGTGGGCAGGTGTGGCAAGCACATTTCTCTCTCTCTCAGAATTCTTATAAAGGTGCACAGAGAGAAGTGAAAGTGAAAACAATTTCTGTTTCTGCTCCTTGTTTTTCTCTTGTGGAATGCGTTTGGAGATTGTTTACCTAGAGCGAATGCTTGGTTGGATCACAGTGGATTGTTTGGGCCTGATGGCCAATCGGATCCACCTGTGTCTGGACTCTGGAGAACAGGGTCACGAGTTGTGGGGGGAGTTAGACATGATAGTTAGAGAGAGTAGCATGTAGTTTTTAGTATCCTCTTTTATATAGTATATTAATGTATCATAGCATAATTATAATAAAGAAATCATTCAGCCTTCTGAAATAAGTCAGACATCATCATTCTTCCCATTGGGTTTGCCGACATCTACAACACATCCCATTCCTCGCTTCGTATGCTAATCATTTCAAAAGCTATTAAGCATGCGTAGTTTGTTCCTTGAAATGGGTCGGTGGTCCCTTTCATGGGGAGGGGTCCCAAAATGAGGAAGTAAATGAAGTCTTCCTCATTCTGACCTTTCTACCTTTTCAATGCAAATATGACAAATGAACCTTGGTAGAACTCCCATTCCCTGTCTTCAATTGGTTTCAGAACAGAGGAGGCCCACAATTGTCTTATGTTCCTAAAAGCTATTTGTCAGTTTCTGTATTCTTCATTATAAACCCAGCTAACTAAACGTTGTGTTGACAAGCAATCAATTATTAGTTAACTACTAACTCTTAACTTCATCGAGGCCTAGTCATCTGTTTTAATTAACTCTAGTAAGGCTTATCTCTAACTAAAATCTTAGCTCCTCTAAAATCTCTAAATCCCTTAAAGTTGATGTTTCATTCCATTCCCGCAAAGGCACCAAGATGTATCAGGAAGATCGCAGTTGGTGTTAATTCTCACTGACTTGTTTCCCATATGTCTACCAAAAGGACAGTTTTTCCACGTTGGCTGAGTGCCATTGACCCACCCAGCTGTGTTACCGCAAAAGCTGCCGAGATTTGTTCCAGTTGTTCAGCCCTGTGTATGTGACTGACTCCTTGATAGGTAGTGATTGGAAAAGGGGCTTTCCCAAGAAGATCCTGCCTGTCTGCATTGAGCACTAGCATTGTGGAAGCTGTAGGGGTTCAAGCCTGACCAATTGCCTGTTAAGGGAATTGACAATTCCCTGTTAAGGGAAGGTTCCATTGTTGCACCTCTCCGCAAAGCCTGCAGTCCCTGAGTCCTGTATAATTAGCTCTGGTTCCTATTAGTGTTACACAGGTGTTACCGTCAAAGGCAGTGACAGTATAACCAATTAAAAATACAGGGAAATACAATATGAATTTAATGGCCAATGAGTGAACTTCAATTTCAGCCCATGATCACCAACAGGTTTGGTCGTCCAGGGTTTAGTTTGTGATTTTTTGAATCAAGAAGATTGAAGGGGTGTAGTGAATCCAGGTAGGTCTTTCCTAATGAATTCCAGGGAGGAATCCAGGTAGAATCCAGTAAGGCAGATTCTACATCTTTCAGAATGCAGGAGAGAGTCAGAAAAGAACAAGTAAATTTCACAGTGTTCCCTTGCAATTTAATTATCCTGGGAAACTCAGAAACTGATGGTGTTGTGGTGGGACTGCCAAATCCTTCCATGAAAAACATTCATTTCAGGAAGGAGCAACGTCATCTGACAGAGACCAAGTGTCGCCACCACTTGCTCCAGGTGCTCCTGCCAACAGCCCCTGCAGGGAGGAGCACAGCCCCCGATGCACGTGGGCTTTGGCTCCCTCTGGCACAGAAGCCTCCCGGGGGCACAGGTCTCTGGGGCAGAAGACGGGCACCAGAGCTGCCAGGGCTCGGGGGGTGGCAGGTCTGCTTGGGCGGGGACTCTGCCACACCTGCTGGTGTCAGCGCTCCCCAGGCCCCAGGGCTCAGAGCAGCCCAGTTCGTGCCCTGGCCCACACGTTCCTTGTCCCTGTCACACCCACGGGTTTAGGATGGCCACCAGCCGGGACGTGTCCCAAGGAGGCCGGGGCAGCTTCCGTGGAAGGCCCCGTGCCCTTCCCAGCGCGGCTGCGTCGGCAGCCCTGGGGGCTCCTTCTGCTGCCCTGAGCCTGCAGAGCAGGGCAGGGTTTGCTGATGGTCTGAGCCATTCCTAAAGATCCTGTTGGGCTGTCTGAGACGTTGGGGCCAGGGATTCCTTCCAACCTGGGCCACTTTGGGTGGGCTGGGGGCAGCCCCAGGGCAGGTGACGGTGTTTCCAAGGGCCCTTTGTGACACGCTGCAGCATGGTCACCGTGGAATTGGAAGGGAACTGGCTGTCCAAGGGTCCTTTGTGACACGTGGTGACATAGGAGCTGGCAGTGACAAGAGCACGCCACAGTGCTCAGAGCAGGCGACGGGACAGGACGGGACAGAGCGGCGCCGTGAGGAGCCCCCGCACAGCGTGCTCGTTCGTGCCCGAACCGGAGCTTTTCTGAGGCGTTGTTCCTGCAGCTGACCTCGAGGCCAGACCACAGGACTTGGTGAGTTGTAGCCTTCCAAGGCTTCGATTCTGCAGGTGCCCCTGAGGGCAGTGTGGCACTTGGTGCCCCAGAGCTTTTCTGAGGCATCTCCCACCCCTGCCTCCAGTGCCCTCGAGGCCAGACCACAATCCCTGACAGGAGTCTCCTGTCATTGTGGCAGGAGCCCTTGAGAGCAGAGCGCAGGGCTTGCTGTCCTGTAGCCTTCCTGAGGCTTCTCTCTGGAAGGTGCATTCCAGGACTGCTGCAGGACCTGCTGCTAACTTGGAGATTTTCCAAGGCATCTCTCCTGCGAGTACCCACAAATCCAGTCACTGACATGGAGCAGAGACCCCCAAGAGTGCCCAAGCTGGACTGGGTGGAGGAGGAGGAAGAAGGCCCCGGAGCTGCCCCAGCACAGGAGACTGGAAAGGTGGTGTTGATCCATCCACGACAGGAGGGCGAGTGGCAGAGCTGGGCCACAGGGCTGGTGCCTGCGGCCAGCTTGGCCCCATCCCATCCCATCCCATCCCATCTCATCCCATCCCATCCCATCCCATCCCATCCCATCCCATCCCCTTGGGGACATGCCCATGGACAGGACGGAAGAGGGGCTGTGCCCCATCCCCCTGGGTCATCCCAGGGCTGTCCCTGCCTGGGGAGCAGGGCTGGCCCGCGGCCCCTCAGCTCTGGCTGTGGCCGATCTTTGCCAGGTGCAGCCCTGGACCGCACACAAGAGCAGGAACCTGCCCGTGGCCGCTTCCGCAGAGCAGCGCAGGTACCTGCAGCCATCCCCACCTGGGCTGGGCCTGCTGTCACTGCTCAGCCCAGCACCGTGTGTGGAGCACTCCATGCAACATCCCTGGCTTCTCGCCATTCCCCAACAGCTCATTTGCAAATTCATCAAGAGAATTCGGCAGGAAGAGACCATCTCCAGGGGTGCTGGGCTCAGAGCATACCCGCCCATCTTCCGAACCAAGACCAGTGCTGCCCTGCTGTATATGCTTGTAGAGGAAGGTTTTTACAATGCAAAGCAAGTAAGCAGCCTGTGGCCAGGGTTTGATCATCCCAGGAATTGCTTGGCCTCCCAAGCCACACCTGCTGGTCCCTGTGAGCCTTTGAGGCCATCGCAGTGCAGTGGGAAGGGAAGCACTTCTCTGGGGACACTGGGAACATCGCTCCCTCTGGCAGCTTTCCACATCGCCCCGTGCCTTCTCCAGGTGCCCGCCATGGTGAGATACATCCACCAGTGGCTCATGGCCAATGATTCTGCTGAGCACAGGCTGAACAGGACTCTGCTGCATCTCACCAAAGCACAGCCAAATGACGCAGTAATGACACTCCTGCGTGTGGCCCCGTCCTGTGACAGGTATGGGGCCCACCTGCCCAGAGGGCTCAGGGCTCCCCAGCCCATCGCCCTGTACCGCTTATCCCAGGTGTCTGACCAACAAAGGGTTCCAGGGCCCTCTGGCTGCTCCCTTTCCCAGCCCTGGCATGTCAGCCCCGAGCCTGCTGCCATGCTCCCTCGCTGCTCCTCAGGGCCCTGTCCCCACAGGGCTGGGCTGCCTGGGTGCTGCTGGCGAGGGGCAGTGGGCAGAGGCAGAGCTGGCGGTCAGCCCGGGCCCCTAGAGATACCCAGGCCACGGTGCTGTGCCTGAGACCCCCTGAGACAGAGTTCTAACCCCGCAGAGCTGCCATGGCCATGTGGAAGACCATCATGTCCTCGCCCAGGACCGCGAAGCTGGCGCAGCGGATTCTCCTGGATGTGCTGGGGAGCTGGCCGAAGCACAGCACGTGCACCTCCGATGGGGACAAAACGGGTGTCTTTGCCCTAGCTGTGAGTTTTGGCCAGTGGCCTTTGCTGGCCCCAAAGCCGCCTCTCCTGCAGCTCTCCTTCCTCCTTCCCCCACTGCATCTCCCTGCCTCAGGTGCTGGCCTGAAACCTGGCCTAGGGGCAGCTGCAGGGCCACCGGTCCCGCTGCTGCCCCTGTGTTTCTCTGGGCCTCTCCCTGCCACGCTCGGGCCCTGCCACACGGACACCTCGGCACTGAGCGCGGTCTCGGGGGGCTTTGTCCTTTGCAGGCAACTGTGGTGATGTGGAAGATCCTCCAGGAGCCCTGTGTCTCACACATCGTGAAGGTGCGCTCCTCCCGTGTACTTGTGCATCTGCTCTTCCAAGTGTTCTTCAGCACAGAAGAGACGCCAGAGGAGGTTGATACCTTCTGGAAGGGATGCCAGGAGCAACACGGCCTTGCCACCAGCCCCAACAGGTGCTCCATTCCAGTCCTCCTGTCCCTGCCGCATCAACAGGGCAGGAGCCACTGCTCCCAGTGTGACCCGGGCGTTGCTCTGCACACAGGTTTGCCGTGCGGACCCTGAAGTCCCTGCTGTGCCGAGAGCAGTACAAGGATGTGGTGATGGCAATGGAACGCAGGTGTGGCTGGGACATGCTGCTCTGGGCTGACACCCAGCACTATGCCATGGGTCTGCTGGCCAGGTGAGACCCCCTTCTCCCCGCTGCCTCTGACATTTGTGCTCTGCCCCTGGGGTGCCCCACACAGTCCCCGTGGTCGTGGGCCAGAGGGCCTTGTCACTGAGGGATGGCCAAGCAGACTGGAAAAAGCTGGGAGAAGAGAGAGCACAGAAGGAGACACCTCCTAAAGGGCCCAAGTCCCCTTACAGGGTCGTGGTGAAAGACCAGACCTCTGTGAACCTATCCTCGGAGAGATTTCTTTAGGGTCCTGGTCCCTTTTTCGCCCTCCTAGGGAGATGCGCCATGCTTGTCTTGAGTTGTGTTGCAGTATTGCACTCCACCTCCTCTGGCTGCTCAGCACACAGGAGCCACGCTGGGATCTGCCCGCCCTGGCATTCCTTGTGGAGGTGAGCCTGTTGGCCAGCGCTGCCTCGCTGAGCTGCCTCCCAGCTCTCTGCCCTCTCGTAGCCACAGCGGCCAGGACGGTGCCCACGCCCTGTGCTGCTGCCTGGGCCCAGCCCTGTGCGGTTCTGGGCTCCGGCCGGCCGGGTCCCCTGTCACTGCCCCGTGCCTTTCAGGTCCTCAAGTGCCTAGATTCAAGTGAATGTGGTGACAGTGTTGTGGAGGTCTCATCAAGGTACCTGCAGAGCGAGTGCAGGGAGAGGCGTCGCCTGGCGCTCAGGGCCCTTCTCGAGCTCATTGACGATCCCTCGATGGTGAGAAGGGGGCAGTGGCTGAAGCTGTGCTGGGAATGTAGTCACTTGGGCGTGGCTTCAGGTGCTGGGGCAGCTGCTCCCAGCTCTCCCCTTTTGGCTTCCTGAGCGCCTTGGGACAGGCCTTTGGCCTCTAGGCCATGCCGCAGCAGGGTGGTGTTTCAACAACTTGTGTTCCACACAGGCTGAAAAAATGTGGAGCCTGACTGAAAGCCTCATGGACCTACTGTGGGACAGTGATGCAGAGATAGCTGGGATGACACTTATCACACTCAGCTTTATATTCTTGCACAAATACATGCTGATGTCAACTCCCATTGCCCTGCAGCTGGCTGAGGCACTTGTGCCACTCTTTGACCATGTAAGGTTCTGTGGCCCCAGACACAGTCACTGGGTGCTGCCTGGAGACCTGGTGCCCTGTGGATTTGCAGGCCTGTGCCCAGGCAGGCCTGGAGGAGCCAAAGCGGAGGTATTTTTTTCCTTTTTTTCATATAGGATAATAGCCAGGTACAGCTGCTCTCCATAACACTCTTTAGAGACACGATGGGGTTTTTGGAAAAGGAAGAAAAGCCTTTGGAAAGGCCTGTGCACCAGAGCCTGCTGCCACTCTTCTTCCACTGCCATGATGAGAATCGGCGTGTGGCAGAGGTGAGGACTTTGTGGGCTGCTGCTGTCCCCCTGGCAGGGGGCTTGGCTGTCTCCTGCCCTGGCGGGCTGCAGCCTCCTCCAGGCCTTGGCACAGGGACGTGGGTCCTGTGCCCTGGGCTGTGGGGCCATCCCCGTATCTCTGCTGCTCTCCAGGCTTCTCGGGAAACGCTGCTTTGTGTGGCCGAGTTCCTGAAGAGAAGGGATCTTGCGAGACTGGTGAAGAAGGAGAAATTCTGGATCTTCGCCAACTGCCTAGTAAGGATGGCCTGGAAGCCCCAGGCTCAGCCTGGAGAAGCCCCCTGAGCGCGGTGCTGGGTGTGTGGGCTGGCAGCTGTGCCCCTGCCAGGTGCTGCACCCAGAGGCCGCACTGGCTCTTCTCCAGGCTCCCGTGGCCCCAGCCGGGTGCCGATGGAGCCCCGGCCCGGAGGGGCTGCAGGGTGGCCCCGTGGCTCCCCGGGCAGCAGCCGGCCCTCTGCCCCCTCCAGAGCCCGGTGCCAGCGGCTGCTGGCCGGGCCTCGGGGCTGTGCGGGCAGGGGAGGCCGGGGCAGGGCGCAGGGAGCGCCCGGCCCAGGGGCCGAGCCCGTGCCAACCCTTCCCTCCTGCCGCTCTCTGCAGCTGGAAGAGGACCGGAGCCAAGCGGCCGAGATCCTGCGCCGGGCGCTGCGCTACCTGGAGAGCCCACAGGAGCCCCTGCGAGAGGCAGCCGTCAGGTTCA
Organism: Anomalospiza imberbis; assembly: GCF_031753505.1. Lineage (NCBI taxonomy): Eukaryota > Metazoa > Chordata > Aves > Passeriformes > Viduidae > Anomalospiza > Anomalospiza imberbis. The sequence goes on along the minus strand of NC_089687.1, from coordinate 38,614,548 downwards.
TGGGTGAGCCACGAGCCCGGGCTCCCTCCCCACCCCGCCGCAGCTCGTCCCCAGCCCCGGCTGCTGCCCCGGCAGCGCCATCCGGGCCCGGCGCCGTGGAGCCCCGACTGGCCTCGGGGCTGCTGCCGCCCTGCGGCAGCCGTGCCCTGGGGCAGCAGCGTGCGGCAAGGGCCCGGGCTGAGCCCTGCCGGGCCACCAGGGCGTGTGGCCACAGGGCTGGCAGCACCGCTGGCAGGGAGCTGTGCCGCTGGGGCCGTGACAGCCTCTGTGTTCACAGGGATCGCCGGGCGGAGCTTGAGGGGGCAGCAGGCAGAGCTCCAGCTGATCTACAATGGTGAGTGAGGGCAGCGGGCTGACAGCGGGGGCTGGCGGAAGGAGCTGCCATCCCTGCCCCGGCTGCGGAGGACTCTGGTCCCTGTGCGGACCAGGGCTGGCCTGGGCAGAGCACACAGAGATTTCAGGGACACATGGGGGATTCGTGGCCCGCAGCTTCGGGCTGACCCCGTTGGTCCCTACTCCCTCCTGACCATGGCAAGAGCAGGCAGGGATGGCCCTGGCAGGGGCCTCTCCTCGGCTCCCCGCAGATCCAGGATCTGACCGTGGCTCTGATCCTCTCTCTTTCAGCCCTTGAAGAAATGGCAAACGACACCAGCCTCACCGTTGGAATCCTGGCAATTGACACATTGTGCATTCTCAAGGCAGTAGAGCAGGCTCCCATCCCAATGTTCCAGAGGCTGCGGGATCAGCTGCGCAGGGCATGGCAGACACGGCCTCGTCTGTCTCGGCTTGGCTGGCTGAGCTGCTGGAGCTCTGTGGAGGGCTGATCCAGGAGGCTGTCTTTGCTGGGGCCACCTGAGTTAGCAGAGATTTTATTTTTCTTCAAAATTGCTCTTTTCTTCATGTCGTTTTCCTTTAGTATGTAAATATAGAATGTATTATAATAGACAGACTCCCAGGATCTTTCTTTTGCTGCCCAGAGTGTGCAGGGCATAGGGGAGGAGGGGGAAATTTTGCTTGGGCTCAGCCAGGTGCCCAGGCGTGCAATGTTGCAGGGAAAATGGCCAGAGGCCCCTTGGCCTTTGGCGGTTCTGCTGAAGCCTTTGTGCCGCCCACAGAGCGGGTGGGCAGGGCCGGAGCTGCGGGGATCCCTGCGGGAGCGGTGCCTGGAGATGGCCACAAGCCCTGTCCCAGGCAGGAAGCGCCATCCGTGTGCTCCTGCCCGTGTGTTGCTGGCTGGATTGCTGAGGGCTCCGAGGTGCCTCTTGATGGGGCTCCTCTGGAGCTCCTGCGGGGCTGTGGCGCTGCTGCCGGGCAGGTTGGCCGGGCTGGGGGAGACCCTGAGAGGCTGGGGCAGTGGGCAGGCCTGAGCAAGTGGGTGTCAGAGGCCACCAGCGGCCCCCAGGCAGCCGCCTTGTTCCAAGCACCCGGCTGCTCTGGCGCTTCCCCAGATCGTCTCCCAGGCCTGCGGCAGAAGCCCTCGATGCTGGGACACCACCCCAGCAGGAGGGTGGAGACACCCCAAGGTGCCCAGGCTGAGCTAGCTGGGGACACGGAGGGCAGGGGGCGGGGTCCTGGGCATGGCCACTGGCTGCTGCCAATGAGGGGCAGGCGGCAGAGGCAGGGCTGGCGGCCGGCCCCGGCTCTCGCGGCTGCCCAGGCCACGGTGCTGTGACCGAGGCCCCCCTGACACAGAGCTCTGGGGCCGCAGAGCTGCTGTCACCATGGGGAAGGCGGCTGTGTCTTCTTGAGCAGGGCTGCGGAGGCGCTGCTGCCCCGGTGCCTCTGGACCCCACAGGAACAGCACCGGAGCGTGCTCAGGCACAGCAGCACCCTGAACGCCGGCACCTGCTCAACGAGGCTCCCGCACCCGCCGGGATGCCAGACGGGGGGAGACTGTGGGCGCAATTGCCCGTGCTTTGGCAAAAGGCTCCATCAGCCTTCACCACAATGGCTTTCTCTTGACTTGCCAGCCTCACAGCAACGCTTGGCTTCCATGGCCGTGCTTGAGGGCAGAGTCACCACCTTCCACAGGCGGACGTCCCGAGGCAGCGGCATTGGTGCCATGGTGAGAGAGAGACTCTGATGGGGCACGAGCCCTGCGCTGCAGCTGCCCTCCCTCTCCCTCATGTGGGCACCTTAAAGGCACATGTGTCAGCTCTGAAACTAAATCCTGGACGTGCTTGCAACAAAGAACAAAGGAGGCGCCGGAGAAAAGCTGGGTCTTCTATGGCTCAGTTTTGCTCTCCACTTGGGGAATCACAGAATGCCACAGCACGTTGTTCTGCAAAGTATCAGAAAGATCATCCAGTTCCCACCGCCCTGCCACGGCCACAGGTGCTGTGCAGGCGCAGCTGTCACTAGGATTGGAAGAACACTTTTCCATGTTTACCTTTTCTCTCCTGGATTTCAAGCTAACATGAAAAAATCGGCTGGTTACAGCTGAATTTTGTGGCTCACAGGACTTGGAATAGCAGTCTCCAGCGGGCCATGGGATGTCCATTCGGCCTTTGCTAGATCATCCCAATGGACCTCAGCTCTCCCTGATAGGTTTATAGAATGTTAATCCTGCCCTAGATTCCTCCCCTGCCATGCCCTCCTTGGTTGGTTGCCCTATACCACTCCCCCCTATAAAAACCTCTGCAGACCCCCGGAGCTTTTCTGAGGCGTTGTTCCTGCAGCTGACCTCGAGGCCAGACCACAGGACTTGGTGACCTGTGGCCTTCCAAGGCTTCGATTCTGCAGGTGCCCCTGAGGGCAGTGTGGCACTTGGTGCCCCAGAGCTTTTCTGAGGCATCTCCCACCCCTGCCTCCAGTGCCCTCGAGGCCAGACCACAATCCCTGACAGGAGTCTCCTGTCATTGTGGCAGGAGCCCTTGAGACCAGAGCGCAGGGCTTGCTGTCCTGTAGCCTTCCTGAGGCTTCTCTCTGGAAGGTGCATTCCAGGACTGCTGCAGGACCTGCTGCTAACCTGGAGATTTTCCAAGGCACCTCTCCTGCAAGTACCCACAAATCCAGTCACTGACATGGAGCAGAGACCCCCGAGAGTGCCCAAGCTGGCCTGGCTGGAGGAGGAGGAAGATGAGACCAGTGCCATCCTGCTGGATTTGCTTTAGGAGAAGGGTGTTTCCAGACCAGAGCAAGTAAGCAGCCTGTGGCCATGCTTCAACTCCCTCATGAGTCACATGGCTTCCCCAGCCACACCTGCTGGTCCCTGTGAGCCTTTGAGGCCATCGCAGTGCGGTGGGAAGGGAAGCACTTCTCTGGGGACACTGGGAACATCGCTCCCTCTGGCAGCTTTCCACATCGCCCCGTGCCTTCTCCAGGTGCCCGCCATGGCACCAGTGGCTCATGGCCAATGATTCTGCTGAGCACAGGCTGAACAGGACTCTGCTGCATCTCGCCCAAGCACAGCCAAATGACGCAGTAATGACACTCCTGCGTGTGGCCCCGTCCTGTGACAGGTATGGGGCCCACCTGCCCAGAGGGCTCAGGGCTCCCCAGCCCATCGCCCTGTACAGCTTATCCCAGGTGTCTGACCAACAAAGGGTTCCAGGGCCCTCTGGCTGCTCCCTTTCCCAGCCCTGGCATGTCAGCCCCGAGCCTGCTGCCATGCTCCCTCGCTGCTCCTCAGGGGCCTGTCCCCACAGGGCTGGGCTGCCTGGGTGCTGCTGGCGAGGGGCAGTGGGCAGAGGCAGAGCTGGCGGTCAGCCCGGGCCCCTAGAGATACCCAGGCCACGGTGCTGTGCCTGAGACCCCCTGAGACAGAGCTCTAACCCCGCAGAGCTGTCATGGCCATGTGGAAGACCATCATGTCCTTGCCCAGGACCGCGAAGCTGGCGCAGCGAATTCTCCTGGATGTGCTGGGGAGCTGGCCGAAGCACAGCACGTGCACCTCCGATGGGGACAAAACGGGTGTCTTTGCCCTAGCTGTGAGTTTTGGCCAGTGGCCTTTGCTGGCCCCAAAGCCGCCTCTCCTGCAGCTCTCCTTCCTCCTTCCCCCACTGCATCTCCCTGCCTCAGGTGCTGGCCTGAAACATGGCCTAGGGGCAGCTGCAGGGCCACCGGTCCCGCTGCTGCCCCTGTGTTTCTCTGGGCCTCTCCCTGCCACACTCGGGCCCTGCCACACGGACATCTCGGCACTGAGCGTGGTCTCGGGGGGCTTTGTCCTTTGCAGGCAACTGTGGTGATGTGGAAGATCCTCCAGGAGCCCTGTGTCTCACACATCGTGAAGGTGCACTCCTCCCGTGTACTTGTGCATCTGCTCTTCCAAGTGTTCTTCAGCACAGAAGAGACGCCAGAGGAGGTTGATACCTTCTGGAAGGGATGCCAGGAGCAACACGGCCTTGCCACCAGCCCCAACAGGTGCTCCATTCCAGTCCTCCTGTCCCTGCCGCATCAACAGGGCAGGAGCCACTGCTCCCAGTGTGACCCGGGCCTTGCTCTGCACACAGGTTTGCCGTGCGGACCCTGAAGTCCCTGCTGTGCCGAGAGCAGTACAAGGATGTGGTGATGGCAATGGAACGCAGGTGTGGCTGGGACACGCTGCTCTGTGCTGACACCCAGCACTATGCCGTGGGTCTGCTGGCCAGGTGAGACCCCCTTCTCCCCGCTGCCTCTGACATTTGTGCTCTGCCCCTGGGGGGCCCCACACAGTCCCCGTGGTCGTGGGCCAGAGGGCCTTGTCACTGAGGGATGGCCAAGCAGCCTGGAAAAAGCAGGGAAAGGGGGGTGCCCACAAAGAGCCAAATCTCAAATGGCCCAGGTCCCCTTGCTGTATGCTGGGGAAAGACCAGACCACTGTGAGTCAATCCTGGGAGAGGTTTGTTCCCCCGGCTCACAATCTTATGGACTTTTACTCCTGACAGGGAGATGTCCGGCATCTCCATACGCTCATGTTCCCGGATCTTTCGCTATCTTCTCCAGCTGCTCAGCACACAGGAGCCACGCTGGGATCTGCCCGCCCTGGCATTCCTTGTGGAGGTGAGCCTGTTGGCCAGCGCTGCCTCGCTGAGCTGCCTCCCAGCTCTCTGCCCTCTTGTAGCCAGAGCGGCCAGGACAGTGTCCACGCCCTGTGCTGCTGCCTGGGCCCAGCCCTGTGCGTTTCTGGGCTCCGGCCGGCCGGGTCCCCTGTCAGTGCCCCGTGCCTTTCAGGTCCTCAAGCACCTGGACTTGAGTGAACGCGAGGCTGACAGAGTCCTGCAAATCTTCTCAAGGCACCTGCGCAGCGAGTGCAGGGAGAGGCGTCGCCTGGCACTCAAGGGCCTTCTCAAGCTCACTGACAATCCCTCGACGGTGAGAAGGGGGCAGTGGCTGAAGCCGTGCAGGCAGCATGGGGCTGGGGAACACCGTCGCTTGGGCTTGGCTGTAGTTTGGGCGCTGGGGCAGCTGCTCCCAGCTCTCCTGCCTCCCACTTCAGCTGCCCGAGTGCTTCGGGACAGGCCTTTGGCCTCTTGGCCCTGTGGCAGCAGGGTGGCCATTCACAAACTTGTGTTCTACACAGACCAAAACAATGTGGAGCCTGACTGAAAGTCTTGTGGAGCTCCTGCGGGATGCAGATGGAGAGATTGTTAAGATAACAGTCATGGTACTCAGCTTTATAATCTTGGACAGCGACAGATGGATAGGCAGCCCCATCGCCCTGCAGCTGGCTGAGGCACTTGTGCTACTCTTTGACCTCGTAAGGCTCTGTGCCCCCAGCCACGGCCACTGGGTACTGCCCAGACACTTGGTGCCCTGTGGATTTGCAGGCATGCGCCCAGCTGAGCCCCCTCGCAGCCCATGCTGAGGTCTTCTTTTTGTCTCTTAATACAGGACAATAGCCAGGTACAGCTGCTCTCCATTTGTCTCTTCAGAACATTGCTGACTCTTCTACTGGGAAGGGAAAGCAAGGCCCTGAAGTTACAAGTGCGCCACAGCCTGCTGCCACTCTTCTTCCACTGCCATGATGAGAATGGGCGCGTGGCAAAGGTGAGGACTTTGTGGGCTGCTGCTGTCCCCCTGGCAGGGGGCTCGGCTGTCTCCTGCCCTGGCGGGCTGCAGCCTCCTCCAGGCCTTGGCACAGGGACGTGGGTCCTGTGCCCTGGGCTGTGGGGCCATCCCCGTATCTCTGCTGCTCTCCAGGCTTCTCGGGAAACGCTGCTTTGTGTGGCCGAGTTCCTGAAGAGAAGGGATCTTGCGAGACTGGTGAAGAAGGAGAAATTCTGGATCTTCGCCAACTGCCTAGTAAGGATGGCCTGGAAGCCCCAGGCTCAGCCTGGAGAAGCCCCCTGAGCGCGGTGCTGGGTGTGTGGGCTGGCAGCTGTGCCCCTGCCCGGTGCTGCACCCAGAGGCCGCACTGGCTCTTCTCCAGGCTCCCGTGGGCCCCAGCCGGGTGCCGATGGAGCCCCGGCCCGGCGGGGCTGCGGGGCCGCCCCGCGGCTCCCCGGGCAGCAGCCGGCCCTCTGCCCCCTCCAGAGCCCGGTGCCAGCGGCTGCTGGCCGGGCCTCGGGGCTGTGCGGGCAGGGGAGGCCGGGGCAGGGCGCAGGGAGCGCCCGGCCCAGGGGCCGAGCCCGCGCCAACCCTTCCCTCCTGCCGCTCTCTGCAGCTGGAAGAGGACAGGAGCCGAGTGGCCGAGATCCTGCGCCGGGCCCTGCCCTACCTGGAGAGCCCAAATGACATCAGCCTAACCGTTGGAAGCCTGGCAATTGAAACATTGTGCATTCTCAAGGCAGTAGAGCAGGCTCCCATCCCAATGTTCCAGAGGCTGCGGGATCAGCTGCGCAGGGCATGGCAGACACGGCCTCGTCTGTCGCGGCTTGGCTGGCTGAGCTGCTGGAGCTCTGTGGAGGGCTGATCCAGGAGGCTGTCTTTGCTGGGGCCACCTGAATCAGCAGCGATTTTATTTTTCTGTATAATTGATCTTTTCTTCATTTTCTTTTCCTATACTATGTAAATATAGAATGTATTATAATAGACAGACTCCCAGGATCTTTCTTTTGCTGCCCAGAGCATGCAGGGCATAGGGGAGGAGGGGGAAATTTTGCTTGGGCTCAGCCAGGTGCCCAGGCGTGCAATGTTGCAGGGAAAATGGCCAGAGGCCCCTTGGCCTTTGGCGGTTCTTCTGAAGCCTTTGTGCCGCCCACAGAGCGGGTGGGCAGGGCCGGAGCTGCGGGGATCCCTGCGGGAGCGGTGCCTGGAGGTGGCCACAAGCCCTGTCCCAGGCAGGAAGCGCCATCCGTGTGCTCCTGCCCGTGTGTTGCTGGCTGGATTGCTGAGGGCTCCGAGGTGCCTCTTGATGGGGCTCCTCTGGAGCTCCTGCGGGGCTGTGGCGCTGCTGCCGGGCAGGTTGGCCGGGCTGGGGGAGACCCTGAGAGGCTGGGGCAGTGGGCAGGCCTGAGCAAGTGGGTGTCAGAGGCCACCAGCGGCCCCCAGGCAGCCGCCTTGTTCCAAGCACCCGGCTGCTCTGGCGCTTCCCCAGATCGTCTCCCAGGCCTGCGGCAGAAGCCCTCGATGCTGGGACACCACCCCAGCAGGAGGGTGGAGACACCCCAAGGTGCCCAGGCTGAGCTAGCTGGGGACACGGAGGGCAGGGGGCGGTTGCCTGGGCATGGCCACTGGCTGCTGCCAATGAGGGGCAGGCGGCAGAGGCAGGGCTGGCGGCCGGCCCCGGCTCTCGCGGCTGCCCAGGCCACGGTGCTGTGACCGAGGCCCCCCTGACACAGAGCTCTGGGGCCGCAGAGCTGCTGTCACCATGGGGAAGGCGGCTGTGTCTTCTTGAGCAGGGCTGCGGAGGCGCTGCTGCCCCGGTGCCTCTGGACCCCACAGGAACAGCACCGGAGCGTGCTCAGGCACAGCAGCACCCTGAACGCCGGCACCTGCTCAACGAGGCTCCCGCACCCGCCGGGATGCCAGACGGGGGGAGACTGTGGGCGCAATTGCCCGTGCTTTGGCAAAAGGCTCCATCAGCCTTCACCACAATGGCTTTCTCTTGACTTGCCAGCCTCACAGCAACGCTTGGCTTCCATGGCCGTGCTTGAGGGCAGAGTCACCACCTTCCACAGGCGGACGTCCCGAGGCAGCGGCATTGGTGCCATGGTGAGAGAGAGACTCTGATGGGGCACGAGCCCTGCGCTGCAGCTGCCCTCCCTCTCCCTCATGTGGGCACCTTAAAGGCACATGTGTCAGCTCTGAAACTAAATCCTGGACGTGCTTGCAACAAAGAACAAAGGAGGCGCCGGAGAAAAGCTGGGTCTTCTATGGCTCAGTTTTGCTCTCCACTTGGGGAATCACAGAATGCCACAGCACGTTGTTCTGCAAAGTATCAGAAAGATCATCCAGTTCCCACCGCCCTGCCACGGCCACAGGTGCTGTGCAGGCGCAGCTGTCACTAGGATTGGAAGAACACTTTTCCATGTTTACCTTTTCTCTCCTGGATTTCAAGCTAACATGAAAAAATCGGCTGGTTACAGCTGAATTTTGTGGCTCACAGGACTTGGAATAGCAGTCTCCAGCGGGCCATGGGATGTCCATTCGGCCTTTGCTAGATCATCCCAATGGACCTCAGCTCTCCCTGATAGGTTTATAGAATGTTCATCCTGCCCTAGATTCCTCCCCTGCCATGCCCTCCTTGGTTGGTTGCCCTATACCACTCCCCCCTATAAAAACCTCTGCAGACCCCCGGAGCTTTTCTGAGGCGTTGTTCCTGCAGCTGACCTCGAGGCCAGACCACAGGACTTGGTGACCTGTGGCCTTCCAAGGCTTCGATTCTGCAGGTGCCCCTGAGGGCAGTGTGGCACTTGGTGCCCCAGAGCTTTTCTGAGGCATCTCCCACCCCTGCCTCCAGTGCCCTCGAGGCCAGACCACAATCCCTGACAGGAGTCTCCTGTCATTGTGGCAGGAGCCCTTGAGACCAGAGCGCAGGGCTTGCTGTCCTGTAGCCTTCCTGAGGCTTCTCTCTGGAAGGTGCATTCCAGGACTGCTGCAGGACCTGCTGCTAACCTGGAGATTTTCCAAGGCACCTCTCCTGCAAGTACCCACAAATCCAGTCACTGACATGGAGCAGAGACCCCCGAGAGTGCCCAAGCTGGCCTGGCTGGAGGAGGAGGAAGATGAGACCAGTGCCATCCTGCTGGATTTGCTTTAGGAGAAGGGTGTTTCCAGACCAGAGCAAGTAAGCAGCCTGTGGCCATGCTTCAACTCCCTCATGAGTCACATGGCTTCCCCAGCCACACCTGCTGGTCCCTGTGAGCCTTTGAGGCCATCGCAGTGCGGTGGGAAGGGAAGCACTTCTCTGGGGACACTGGGAACATCGCTCCCTCTGGCAGCTTTCCACATCGCCCCGTGCCTTCTCCAGGTGCCCGCCATGGCACCAGTGGCTCATGGCCAATGATTCTGCTGAGCACAGGCTGAACAGGACTCTGCTGCATCTCGCCCAAGCACAGCCAAATGACGCAGTAATGACACTCCTGCGTGTGGCCCCGTCCTGTGACAGGTATGGGGCCCACCTGCCCAGAGGGCTCAGGGCTCCCCAGCCCATCGCCCTGTACAGCTTATCCCAGGTGTCTGACCAACAAAGGGTTCCAGGGCCCTCTGGCTGCTCCCTTTCCCAGCCCTGGCATGTCAGCCCCGAGCCTGCTGCCATGCTCCCTCGCTGCTCCTCAGGGGCCTGTCCCCACAGGGCTGGGCTGCCTGGGTGCTGCTGGCGAGGGGCAGTGGGCAGAGGCAGAGCTGGCGGTCAGCCCGGGCCCCTAGAGATACCCAGGCCACGGTGCTGTGCCTGAGACCCCCTGAGACAGAGCTCTAACCCCGCAGAGCTGTCATGGCCATGTGGAAGACCATCATGTCCTTGCCCAGGACCGCGAAGCTGGCGCAGCGAATTCTCCTGGATGTGCTGGGGAGCTGGCCGAAGCACAGCACGTGCACCTCCGATGGGGACAAAACGGGTGTCTTTGCCCTAGCTGTGAGTTTTGGCCAGTGGCCTTTGCTGGCCCCAAAGCCGCCTCTCCTGCAGCTCTCCTTCCTCCTTCCCCCACTGCATCTCCCTGCCTCAGGTGCTGGCCTGAAACCTGGCCTAGGGGCAGCTGCAGGGCCACCGGTCCCGCTGCTGCCCCTGTGTTTCTCTGGGCCTCTCCCTGCCACACTCGGGCCCTGCCACACGGACATCTCGGCACTGAGCGTGGTCTCGGGGGGCTTTGTCCTTTGCAGGCAACTGTGGTGATGTGGAAGATCCTCCAGGAGCCCTGTGTCTCACACATCGTGAAGGTGCACTCCTCCCGTCTACTTGTGCATCTGCTCTTCCAAGTGTTCTTCAGCACAGAAGAGACGCCAGAGGAGGTTGATACCTTCTGGAAGGGATGCCAGGAGCAACACGGCCTTGCCACCAGCCCCAACAGGTGCTCCATTCCAGTCCTCCTGTCCCTGCTGCATCAACAAGGCAGGAGCCACTGCTCCCAGTGTGACCCGGGCCTTGCTCTGCACACAGGTTTGCCGTGCGGACCCTGAAGTCCCTGCTGTGCCGAGAGCAGTACAAGGATGTGGTGATGGCAATGGAACGCAGGTGTGGCTGGGACACGCTGCTCTGTGCTGACACCCAGCACTATGCCGTGGGTCTGCTGGCCAGGTGAGACCCCCTTCTCCCCGCTGCCTCTGACATTTGTGCTCTGCCCCTGGGGGGCCCCACACAGTCCCCGTGGTCGTGGGCCAGAGGGCCTTGTCACTGAGGGATGGCCAAGCAGCCTGGAAAAAGCAGGGAAAGGGGGGTGCCCACAAAGAGCCAAATCTCAAATGGCCCAGGTCCCCTTGCTGTATGCTGGGGAAAGACCAGACCACTGTGAGTCAATCCTGGGAGAGGTTTGTTCCCCCGGCTCACAATCTTATGGACTTTTACTCCTGACAGGGAGATGTCCGGCATCTCCATACGCTCATGTTCCCGGATCTTTCGCTATCTTCTCCAGCTGCTCAGCACACAGGAGCCACGCTGGGATCTGCCCGCCCTGGCATTCCTTGTGGAGGTGAGCCTGTTGGCCAGCGCTGCCTCGCTGAGCTGCCTCCCAGCTCTCTGCCCTCTTGTAGCCAGAGCGGCCAGGACAGTGTCCACGCCCTGTGCTGCTGCCTGGGCCCAGCCCTGTGCGTTTCTGGGCTCCGGCCGGCCGGGTCCCCTGTCAGTGCCCCGTGCCTTTCAGGTCCTCAAGCACCTGGACTTGAGTGAACGCGAGGCTGACAGAGTCCTGCAAATCTTCTCAAGGCACCTGCGCAGCGAGTGCAGGGAGAGGCGTCGCCTGGCACTCAAGGGCCTTCTCAAGCTCACTGACAATCCCTCGACGGTGAGAAGGGGGCAGTGGCTGAAGCCGTGCAGGCAGCATGGGGCTGGGGAACACCGTCGCTTGGGCTTGGCTGTAGTTTGGGCGCTGGGGCAGCTGCTCCCAGCTCTCCTGCCTCCCACTTCAGCTGCCCGAGTGCTTCGGGACAGGCCTTTGGCCTCTTGGCCCTGTGGCAGCAGGGTGGCCATTCACAAACTTGTGTTCTACACAGACCAAAACAATGTGGAGCCTGACTGAAAGTCTTGTGGAGCTCCTGCGGGATGCAGATGGAGAGATTGTTAAGATAACAGTCATGGTACTCAGCTTTATAATCTTGGACAGCGACAGATGGATAGGCAGCCCCATCGCCCTGCAGCTGGCTGAGGCACTTGTGCTACTCTTTGACCTCGTAAGGCTCTGTGCCCCCAGCCACGGCCACTGGGTACTGCCCAGACACTTGGTGCCCTGTGGATTTGCAGGCATGCGCCCAGCTGAGCCCCCTCGCAGCCCATGCTGAGGTCTTCTTTTTGTCTCTTAATACAGGACAATAGCCAGGTACAGCTGCTCTCCATTTGTCTCTTCAGAACATTGCTGACTCTTCTACTGGGAAGGGAAAGCAAGGCCCTGAAGTTACAAGTGCGCCACAGCCTGCTGCCACTCTTCTTCCACTGCCATGATGAGAATGGGCGCGTGGCAAAGGTGAGGACTTTGTGGGCTGCTGCTGTCCCCCTGGCAGGGGGCTCGGCTGTCTCCTGCCCTGGCGGGCTGCAGCCTCCTCCAGGCCTTGGCACAGGGACGTGGGTCCTGTGCCCTGGGCTGTGGGGCCATCCCCGTATCTCTGCTGCTCTCCAGGCTTCTCGGGAAACGCTGCTTTGTGTGGCCGAGTTCCTGAAGAGAAGGGATCTTGCGAGACTGGTGAAGAAGGAGAAATTCTGGATCTTCGCCAACTGCCTAGTAAGGATGGCCTGGAAGCCCCAGGCTCAGCCTGGAGAAGCCCCCTGAGCGCGGTGCTGGGTGTGTGGGCTGGCAGCTGTGCCCCTGCCCGGTGCTGCACCCAGAGGCCGCACTGGCTCTTCTCCAGGCTCCCGTGGGCCCCAGCCGGGTGCCGATGGAGCCCCGGCCCGGCGGGGCTGCGGGGCCGCCCCGCGGCTCCCCGGGCAGCAGCCGGCCCTCTGCCCCCTCCAGAGCCCGGTGCCAGCGGCTGCTGGCCGGGCCTCGGGGCTGTGCGGGCAGGGGAGGCCGGGGCAGGGCGCAGGGAGCGCCCGGCCCAGGGGCCGAGCCCGCGCCAACCCTTCCCTCCTGCCGCTCTCTGCAGCTGGAAGAGGACAGGAGCCGAGTGGCCGAGATCCTGCGCCGGGCCCTGCCCTACCTGGAGAGCCCAAATGACATCAGCCTAACCGTTGGAAGCCTGGCAATTGAAACATTGTGCATTCTCAAGGCAGTAGAGCAGGCTCCCATCCCAATGTTCCAGAGGCTGCGGGATCAGCTGCGCAGGGCATGGCAGACACGGCCTCGTCTGTCGCGGCTTGGCTGGCTGAGCTGCTGGAGCTCTGTGGAGGGCTGATCCAGGAGGCTGTCTTTGCTGGGGCCACCTGAATCAGCAGCGATTTTATTTTTCTGTATAATTGATCTTTTCTTCATTTTCTTTTCCTATACTATGTAAATATAGAATGTATTATAATAGACAGACTCCCAGGATCTTTCTTTTGCTGCCCAGAGCGTGCAGGGCATAGGGGAGGAGGGGGAAATTTTGCTTGGGCTCAGCCAGGTGCCCAGGCATGCAATGTTGCAGGGAAAATGGCCAGAGGCCCCTTGGCCTTTGGCGGTTCTGCTGAAGCCTTTGTGCCGCCCACAGAGCGGGTGGGCAGGGCCGGAGCTGCGGGGATCCCTGCGGGAGCGGTGCCTGGAGATGGCCACAAGCCCTGTCCCAGGCAGGAAGCGCCATCCGTGTGCTCCTGCCCGTGTGTTGCTGGCTGGATTGCTGAGGGCTCCGAGGTGCCTCTTGATGGGGCTCCTCTGGAGCTCCTGCGGGGCTGTGGCGCTGCTGCCGGGCAGGTTGGCCGGGCTGGGGGAGACCCTGAGAGGCTGGGGCAGTGGGCAGCCCTGAGCAAGTGGGTGTCAGAGGCCACCAGCAGCCCCCAGGCAGCCGCCTTGTTCATTCCAGGTTTGACTTACAAGACAGATCCTGGGCACTCTGTAACACCATGAGTGTTGTTGGAAACCGTAATGCAGGGAATTCTCAGATCTTTGGACCTGTAAGCCAAGGCTTAGAATCCTTAGAATTACAGGCTTTGTTCTGAGGCCTTGGAAAAGCCTTCCAAACTTAGGTGCTAGAAGTCGATTTATAGTTTAAAGCAGAGACACATTAAGCTAGGTGGAGCAAAGTTTAGAGTTTTAGAGTTTTAAGATATAGAAAAAATAAAAGTAGTTACAAAGGTAAACAAGTAGTTTAGAGTGCAGTACTGTAGGTTTGTGTGCCATAACATGATTGGCTAAGAATGCTTAGACTGTAGCATGAGTCCATAAGAGGAAATATTGAAGGATTGGGTCAAAACCATAAATAGCCTTGTTGACAGTGTTTTATTGGCCAATAAATCCTTTAACGGTCTTGTTACTAGAAGTCTTGTGACCTTCTGAGACTTGCGGTGAAGATGTGAGCCAAACTCACCCTTCCTGTCTAGGTAGAAGATGAGAGAAATAAATGGCATATTGGTGTTACCAGTATTGCGAAGGGGACATGCCTTGGCTTGTCTGGCCCTGCTGCTGAACCAAATAGCGGCCACTGTGGTGTTTCACCCCAGAGACACTTTTGGCTAGCTGGATATTTCAGCTGGGCACGTGGAGACAAGTCCAGGCATGCCAGAGCTCCGGTGGCGGTGGGATGGAGCTTCCTCTTGTAGAGGGTCTGCTCCCTCAGGATTTCCTCTGCCGGAGAAGCTTTTATGGCTATGGTGAAGGAAAGGAGTCGGTTCTGATGGAGGGTTTTAATCCAGAGCTTTTATTTTGGCCCGCAGGCCTCTGAATGTAGCAACAGCTCCAAGCAGAACTGTCCGGACCGCGAGGTTGTCCCTCTTTTACCTGGAGCAGGGGAGGGGGGGAAGGGATAGGGAGCCCACCAACCAGGTAAGGGAGGGGTGGTCTCAGGGGACAAAGGACACCTGGATGGCCCAATGCCCCCCGGGGGCGGAGGGCATCTTTTGAGTCTGCCAATCACTCGACGCACTTCTGGAATGCCCGGAGTGACAGACAGTGCTCAGCAGGGGTCAGGGTGGGGAAAGGAGGAGTGATTGACACACCTGGGAGGAAATCTTCCCCGGTGGGAGGAACCAGGGTTTGGGGGTAAACCATGAAATCACACTGCAACAATGGCATCATCTAAAAAACTCAGAGGTTCGGTCTCTAACTCATTCCAAACTCCTTCAAATCCCCCTAAGTGTGATTTAGCTAAAAATAGTTGACAAGGACTCTTAATGCTAGCTGTTGGACTGTGTGAAAAATGCATATTTTATGATTGGCTTTTCGCAAATATTAAATTGAATACTATATGTATTATGTTATATTGATTAGAAGTGCTCTATTAACATTTTAATAGTATGGTAAATGTAGTTTTATAGTTAAAATAGAGCCTATGTAGGTGGGGGTTTTTTTTACTAGCTCAAGCAAGAGATGAGATAATGAAGAATCTCTTCACACAGAGATGCCAGTGATGGGGGCCCATAAAGAATTACTGCCTCCTTATCGGAAAAAGACAAACATTCTTCCACCTAATCTCTGTCTTTATGGAACCACCAGGACTAAAGGGAAGAAGTTGACAAACCCAGAAAAGTTCTTAATTTGCAAGGAATTTATGCATCATGTATGAGATGTATGAATATGCAACAGGCTATTGCTTTTAAAGATTATTCCTTTGTTCACAAGGCATGCTTATCAGGCTTAAGTGCCCGAGAGCATCCGGACGCCCGTAATTCTTTGCTTTTCATTGTCTTGTAATTGTCCTAACTCTAAATTTTCATTACTCTAATTGTATTACTATTTTTATAACTATTTTATTACTATTAAACTTTTAAAATTTTAAAAACCAAGTGATTGGCGTTTATAACAGACTGCAAACCAGCTGCTTTAGAAACTTTCACACAACCCTGTGTAGTTATGTGCCAAAAATGTATCATTTTAAGAATCTGTCCCAACTGACTTGAATAGAGGCTTGTTTGAAGGGTATTCTTGGAGAAACCCTCCCAGCAGAGGTCTGGGCTTTGGCCTAGCTGTGTCCCCTGCTGGTTGTGAAGTGTGCCATCAGCTCCAGGTGTTTCTGGGCTAAAAAATATAATCAAGTCACTTTGACTTGCTCTTTTTGGCCTATAAATGCTGGACCCACTTTCAGGGCAAATTTGGAGACCTCATCTATGGGTGAATGGACAACCTAGGATCTTCCCAGTTGCTGGGAATGGTTCTCCAGGCCCCTGGTGCAAAACGGGGCTCCCCAGCAACTGCGGATCTGCAAGATGATAAACAATTTAGGCAATTGGTGATGCATCTTTCTAAATCGCTCTCCTTTCTCTTGTATAGTACTGATTGAGGTGCACTACTTTGCTTGCTTTGCTTGTCACTAAAACCAAGCACACAGTTTCATTGAATGTATCATCATACTTTTGTGGTTCCTTAATATTCACAGTAAAATAAGAACATTATTTCCAGTGGTGTGTCCTTTAAATTGCCTCTGTCAATTGGCAGAACGACAGGAGGCTGCTGAGGTGGGAAGCCCCGAGGAATTGGGTGTCAGAGGCCACAGGCAGCCCGCAGGCAGCCTCCTCGTTCCTGACAGCCGGCTGCTCCAGCGCTTCCCCAGAGCGTCTCCCAGGGCTGCGGCAGAAGCCCTCGAGGCCGGGCCTCAGCACGAGGGTGGGGACAACCCTGAGGTGCCCAGGCTGGGCTGGCTGGGGACACGGAGGGCAAAGCTCCCATGCTGGGGCATGGGACGAGGTAGCGGGAAGTGATATAACCTGAGATTTTACCCCACAAATGTTCTTTCTTTCCCCTAACATTTACTAAAGCTTTTGTCAGAAAATTATCTCTATGTGCCCTCTAGAAATTACTCAGACTTTTCCTCAAAAGTAATTTTGCCCCCTAGAGATCACCTCAACTTGTTCTGCCAAAATGTCCACTACCTTACACATTTCCACAGACTACCTCAGATTTTATTATTCTCACAGTCCAGTGATTACCTCCATGTTAACCCCCAAATGTTCAATCCGTGCCCTACAGGTGACACCAGGTAATTCCAGAATTCCTCTACTATGAAGCTCTCTCCCTCTAAGCTACTCCAGCTTTACCCCTCACAAAGATGAAACACTCCCTAGTCCTGAGACAATACTGCCCCGTGCTCCTCCGTGTGTGTGAGCGCAGCGCAGCCCCAGGGCACCTCCCACACGGCTTACGGAAGGCCGCGCGGCGCCTCGCCCGGAGGGGCGGACGCGGCGGGTTCGAGTTCCCCGCCCGCGGCTGAGGGGACCGGCGGGGCGGGGCCGACCGTGCCTGGGCGGGAAACGCCGCCTGCGGCGGGGACCCGCCCGGCCCTCCCGTATCCCGCAGGGCGCGCCCACGTCCCCTCAGCGGCCCGGGCGTACCTTCAGCGAGCCCGTGTCCCCCTCAAGTGACGCTCACCTTCCCTCAATGACACCCACGTACCCTGAGGGACGCGACAGACACCCACCTCCCTCAGTGACCTCCGCGTCACCTCAGTGGAATCCAGAGCAGCTGTCACCCCCTTCCCTCTCAGTCACCCTCATATCCTGTCAGTGGCATGCAGGCACCTGGCATTCAGAGACCGTCATGACACCTCAGTGGCACACGGGGCGTCTGCCTTCCCTTCAGTGACGCATAAGGCACCTGCAACCTGCAGTGGAAGCCTCATGTCTGCTCAGTGACCCATGTGTCCCCTCAGCTTCACTTGGGACACCCAACTTCCCCTCAGTGACCCTCAATCTCTAATCAAGAGGTACCAGGCATCCCCTAGGGGACTCACACCGAGTGCAGTGGGTCGTGAGGACCAGGGGCCAGCAGCAGGCAGAAAGACGCCATGGCTGGGGAAAAGGCTCTGCTCTGCTTACAGCGTGGGCTGAGGGCTGGGAGAGCTCCAGTTCCCCCTTGAGGTGTCAGAGACAGCGCCTTTCAACCTCCTTGTAGGGCTGCCCCTCTCTGCAGGCAGCCAAAGGAGCAACGTTGGCAAAAGGCCAACGACAGCAAAGCAAAGGCCCAGCCCTGCACACAGGGAGGTGGCCCAGTGCAAAGCCAGCGTGGCACCCTGAAGGTGCCCGCTGCACTCTCCTGTGTGCCTGCCCTGGGAATGTCAGGAATGCCCTTTGCCCAGGGGGCCTTTCGGTGGCCCCTCTTGGGCTCAAAGCTGCTGCTCTTCTCGCTCAATAATGTCTAAACCCACAGAGCTCGGCATCCCCCATGGCAACAGGAACAAGACTCAGCAAGCTCAGGCAGTCAAGCTCGATGCCAAAGGCAGAGGGGCCAGGGACTCCAGTCTCAGCACATGGAGGGCACACGCCCAGCCCAACTCCAGGACTCACAGCCCCGAAAGGCCGGGACCAGGGTTCTGTGCCTGATTCCAGGGGGTCCCTCCAACTGCCCATTCAGGAAGTGCCAGAGCAGCCAGGTGTCAGGGACAAGGCGGCTGCCTGGGGGCTGCTGGTGGCCTCTGACACCCACTTGCTCAGGCCTGCCCACTGCCCCAGCCTCTCAGGGTCTCCCCCAGCCCGGCCAACCTGCCCGGCAGCAGCGCCACAGCCCCGCAGGAGCTCCGGAGGAGCCCCATCAAGAGGCACCTCGGAGCCCTCAGCAATCCAGCCAGCAACACACGGGCAGGAGCACACGGATGGCGCTTCCTGCCTGGGCAGGGCTTGTGGCCACCTCCAGGCACCGCTCCCGCAGGGATCCCCGCAGCTCCGGCCCTGCCCACCCGCTCTGTGGGCGGCACAAAGGCTTCAGCAGAACCGCCAAAGGCCAAGGGGCCTCTGGCCATTTTCCCTGCAACATTGCACGCCTGGGCACCTGGCTGAGCCCAAGCAAAATTTCCCCCTCCTCCCCTATGCCCTGCACACTCTGGGCAGCAAAAGAAAGATCCTGGGAGTCTGTCTATTATAATACATTCTATATTTACATACTAAAGGAAAAGAAAATGAAGAAAAGAGCAATTTTGAAGAAAAATAAAATCTCTGCTAACTCAGGTGGCCCCAGCAAAGACAGCCTCCTGGATCAGCCCTCCACAGAGCTCCAGCAGCTCAGCCAGCCAAGCCGCGACAGACGAGGCCGTGTCTGCCATGCCCTGCGCAGCTGATCCCGCAGCCTCTGGAACATTGGGATGGGAGCCTGCTCTACTGCCTTGAGGATGCACAATGTGTCAATTGCCAGGCGTCCGACCGTGAGGCTGGTGTCGTTTGCCATTTCTTCAAGGGCTGAAAGAGAGAGGATCAGAGCCACGGTCAGATGCTGGATCTGCGGGGAGCCGAGGAGAGGCCCCTGCCAGGGCCATCCCTGCCTGCTCTTGCCATGGTCCGGAGGGAGTAGGGACCAACGGGGTCAGCCCGAAGCTGCGGGCCACGAATCCCCCATGTGTCCCTGAAATCTCTGTGTGCTCTGCCCAGGCCAGCCCTGGTCCGCACAGGGACCAGAGCCCTCCGCAGCCAGGGCAGGGATGGCAGCTCCTCCCGCCAGCCCCCGCTGTCAGCCCGCTGCCCTCACTAAGCATTGTAGACCAGCTGGAGCTCTGCCTGCTGCCCCCTCAAGCTCCGCCCGGCAATCCCTGTGAACACAGAGGCTGTCACGGCCCCAGCGGCACAGCTCCCTGCCAGCGGCGCTGCCAGCCCTGTGGCCACACGCCCTGGTGGCCCGGCAGGGCTCAGCCCGGGCCCTTGCCGCACGCTGCCGCCCCACGGCACGGCTGCCGGAGGGCGGCAGCAGCGCCGAGGCCAGGCGGGGCTCCACGGCGCCGGGCCCGGATGGCGCTGCCGGGGGCAGCAGCCGGGGCTGGGGCCGAGCTGCGGCGGGGCGGGGAGGGAGCCCGGGCTTGTGGCTTACCCATGAACCTGACGGCCGCCTCTCGCAGGGGCTCCTGTGGGCTGTCCAGGTAGGGCAGGGCCTGGCGCAGGATCTCGGCCACTCGGCTCCTGTCCTCTTCCAGCTGCAGAGAGCGGCAGGAGGGAAGAAGGGTTGGCGCGGGCTCGGCCCCTGGGCCGGGCGCTCCCTGCGCCCTGCCCCGGCCTCCCCTGCCCGCACAGCCCCGAGGCCCGGCCAGCAGCCGCTGGCACCGGGCTCTGGAGGGGGCAGAGGGCCGGCTGCTGCCCGGGGAGCCACGGGGCCGCCCTGCAGCCCCTCCGGGCCGGGGGCTCCATCGGCACCCGGCTGGGGCCACAGGAGCCTGGAGAAGAGCCAGTGCGGCCTCTGGGTGCAGCACCGGGCAGGGGCACAGCTGCCAGCCCACACACCGAGCACTGCGCTCAGGGGGCTTCTCCAGGCTGAGCATGGGGCTTCCCGGCCATCCTTACTAGGCGGTTGGCGAAAATCCAGACTTTCTCCTTCTTGACGAGTCTCGCAAGATCCCTTCTCTTCAGGAACTCGGCCACACAAAGCAGCGTTTCCCGAGAAGCCTGGAGAGCAGCAGAGATACGGGGATGGCCCCACAGCCCAGGGCACAGGACCCACGTCCCTCTGCCAAGGCCTGGAGGAGGCTGCAGCCCGCCAGGGCAGGAGACAGCCGAGCCCCCTGCCAGGGGGACAGCAGCAGCCCACAAAGTCCTCACCTCTGCCACGCGCCGATTCTCATCATGGCAGTGGAAGAAGAGTGGCAGCAGGCTGTGGCGCACTTGTAACTTCAGGGCCTTGCTTTCCCTTCCCAGTGGAAGAGTCAGCAATGTTCTGAAGAGACAAATGGAGAGCAGCTGTACCTGGCTATTGTCCTGTATTAAGAGACAAAAAGAAGACCTCAGCATGGGCTGCGAGGGGGCTCAGCTGGGCGCATGCCTGCAAATCCACAGGGCACCAAGTGTCTGGGCAGTACCCAGTGGCCGTGGCTGGGGGCACAGAGCCTTACGAGGTCAAAGAGTAGCACAAGTGCCTCAGCCAGCTGCAGGGCGATGGGGCTGCCTATCCATCTGTCGCTGTCCAAGATTATAAAGCTGAGTACCATGACTGTTATCTTAACAATCTCTCCATCTGCATCCCGCAGGAGCTCCACAAGACTTTCAGTCAGGCTCCACATTGTTTTGGTCTGTGTAGAACACAAGTTTGTGAACGGCCACCCTGCTGCCACAGGGCCAAGAGGCCAAAGGCCTGTCCCGAAGCACTCGGGCAGCTGAAGTGGGAGGCAGGAGAGCTGGGAGCAGCTGCCCCAGCGCCCAAACTACAGCCAAGCCCAAGCGACGGTGTTCCCCAGCCCCATGCTGCCTGCACGGCTTCAGCCACTGCCCCCTTCTCACCGTCGAGGGATTGTCAGTGAGCTTGAGAAGGCCCTTGAGTGCCAGGCGACGCCTCTCCCTGCACTCACTCTGCAGGTGCCTTGAGAAGATTTGCAGGACTCTGTCAGCCTCGCGTTCACTCAAGTCCAGGTGCTCAAGGACCTGAAAGGCACGGGGCAGTGACAGGGGACCCGGCCGGCAGGAGCCCAGAACCGCACAGGGCTGGGCCCAGGCAGCAGCACAGGGCGTGGACACCGTCCTGGCCGCTGTGGCTACGAGAGGGCAGAGAGCTGGGAGGCAGCTCAGCGAGGCAGCGCTGGCCAACAGGCTCACCTCCACAAGGAACGCCAGGGCGGGCAGATCCCAGCGTGGCTCCTGTGTGCTGAGCAGCTGGAGCAGATAGCGAAAGATCCGGGAACACGAGCGTATGGAGATGCAGGACATCTCCCTGTCAGGAGTAAAAGTCCATAAGATTGTGAGCCAGGGGAACAAACCTCTCCCAGGATTGACTCACAGTGGTCTGGTCTTTCCCCAGCATACAGCAAGGGGACCTGGGCCATTTGAGATTTGGCTCTTTGTGGGCACCCCCCTTTCCCTGCTTTTTCCAGGCTGCTTGGCCATCCCTCAGTGACAAGGCCCTCTGGCCCACGACCACGGGGACTGTGTGGGGCCCCCCAGGGGCAGAGCACAAATGTCAGAGGCAGTGGGGAGAAGGGGGTCTCACCTGGCCAGCAGACCCACGGCATAGTGCTGGGTGTCAGCACAGAGCAGCGTGTCACAGCCACACCTGCGTTCCATTGCCATCACCACATCCTTGTACTGCTCTCGGCACAGCAGGGACTTCAGGGTCCGCAAGGCAAACCTGTGTGCAGAGCAAGGCCCGGGTCACACTGGGAGCAGTGGCTCCTGCCCTGTTGATGCGGCAGGGACAGGAGGACTGGAATGGAGCACCTGTTGGGGCTGGTGGCAAGGCCGTGTTGCTCCTGGCATCCCTTCCAGAAGGTATCAACCTCCTCTGGCGTCTCTTCTGTGCTGAAGAACACTTGGAAGAGCAGATGCACAAGTACACGGGAGGAGTGCACCTTCACGATGTGTGAGACACAGGGCTCCTGGAGGATCTTCCACATCACCACAGTTGCCTGCAAAGGACAAAGCCCCCCGAGACCACGCTCAGTGCCGAGATGTCCGTGTGGCAGGGCCCGAGCGTGGCAGGGAGAGGCCCAGAGAAACACAGGGGCAGCAGCGGGACCGGCGGCCCTGCAGCTGCCCCTAGGCCAGGTTTCAGGCCAGCACCTGAGGCAGGGAGATGCAGTGGGGGAAGGAGGAAGGAGAGCTGCAGGAGAGGCGGCTTTGGGGCCAGCAAAGGCCACTGGCCAAAACTCACAGCTAGGGCAAAGACACCCGTTTTGTCCCCATCGGAGGTGCACGTGCTGTGCTTCGGCCAGCTCCCCAGCACATCCAGGAGAATCCGCTGCGCCAGCTTCGCGGTCCTGGGCGAGGACATGATGGTCTTCCACATGGCCATGGCAGCTCTGCGGGGTTAGAGCTCTGTCTCAGGGGGTCTCAGGCACAGCACCGTGGCCTGGGTATCTCTAGGGGCCCGGGCTGACCGCCAGCTCTGCCCACTGCCCACTGCCCCTCGCCAGCAGCACCCAGGCAGCCCAGCCCTGTGGGGACAGGCCCCTGAGGAGCAGCGAGGGAGCATGGCAGCAGGCTCGGGGCTGACATGCCAGGGCTGGGAAAGGGAGCAGCCAGAGGGCCCTGGAACCCTTTGTTGGTCAGACACCCGGGATAAGCTGTACAGGGCGATGGGCTGGGGAGCCCTGAGCCCTCTGGGCAGGTGGGCCCCATACCTGTCACAGGACGGGGCCACACGCAGGAGTGTCATTACTGCGTCATTTGGCTGTGCTTGGGCGAGATGCAGCAGAGTCCTGTTCAGCCTGTGCTCAGCAGAATCATTGGCCATGAGCCACTGGTGGATGTATCTCACCATGGCGGGCACCTGGAGAAGGCACGGGGCGATGTGGAAAACTGCCAGAGGGAGCGATGTTCCCAGTGTCCCCAGAGAAGTGCTTCCCTTCCCACCGCACTGCGATGGCCTCAAAGGCTCACAGGGACCAGCAGGTGTGGCTGGGGAAGCCATGTGACTCATGAGGGAGTTGAAGCATGGCCACAGGCTGCTTACTTGCTCTGGTCTGGAAACACCCTTCTCCAAAAGCAAATCCAGCAGGATGGCACTGGTCTCGTCTTCCTCCTTCCCCACCCAGGCCAGCTTGGGCACTCTCGGGGGTCTCTGCTCCATGTCAGTGACTGGATTTGTGGGTACTTGCAGGAGAGATGCCTTGGAAAATCTCCAGGTTAGCAGCAGGTCCTGCAGCAGTCCTGGAATGCACCTTCCAGAGAGAAGCCTCAGGAAGGCTACAGGACAGCAAGCCCTGCGCTCTGCTCTCAAGGGCTCCTGCCACAATGACAGGAGACTCCTGTCAGGGATTGTGGTCTGGCCTCGAGGGCACTGGAGGCAGGGGTGGGAGATGCCTCAGAAAAGCTCTGGGGCACCAAGTGCCACACTGCCCTCAGGGGCACCTGCAGAATCGAAGCCTTGGAAGGCCACAGGTCACCAAGTCCTGTGGTCTGGCCTCGAGGTCAGCTGCAGGAACAACGCCTCAGAAAAGCTCCGGTTCGGACACGAACGAGCGCGCTGTGCGGGGGCTCCTCACGGCGCCGCTCTGTCCCGTCCTGTCCCGTCGCCTGCTCTGAGCACTGTGGCGTGCTCTTGTCACTGCCAGCTCCTGTGTCACCACGTGTCACAAAGGACCCTTGGACAGCCAGTTCCCTTCCAATTCCACGGTGACCATGCTGCAGCGTGTCACAAAGGGCCCTTGGAAACACCGTCACCTGCCCTGGGGCTGCCCCCAGCCCACCCAAAGTGGCCCAGGTTGGAAGGAATCCCTGGCCCCAACGTCTCAGACAGCCCAACAGGATCTTTAGGAACGGCTCAGACCATCAGCAAACCCTGCCCTGCTCTGCAGGCTCAGGGCAGCAGAAGGAGCCCCCAGGGCTGCCGACGCAGCCCCACTGGGAAGGGCACGGGGCCTTCCACGGAAGCTGCCCCGGCCTCCTTGGGACACGTCCCGGCTGGTGGCCATCCTAAACCCATGGGTGTGACAGGGACAAGGAACGTGTGGGCCAGGGCACGAACTGGGCTGCTCTGAGCCCTGGGGCCTGGGGAGCGCTGACACCAGCAGGTGTGGCAGAGTCCCCGCCCAAGCAGACCTGCCACCCCCCGAGCCCTGGCAGCTCTGGTGCCCGTCTCCTGCCCCAGAGACCTGTGCCCCCGGGGGGCTTCTGTGCCAGAGGGAGCCAAAGCCCACGTGCATCGGGGGCTGTGCTCCTCCCTACAGGGGATGTTGGCAGGAGCACCTGGAGCAAGTGGTGGCGACACTTGGTCTCTGTCAGATGACGTTGCTCCTTCCTGAAATGAATGTTTTTCATGGAAGGGTTTGGCAGTCCCACCACAACACCATCAGTTTCTGAGTTTCCCTGGATAATTAAATCGCAAGGGAACACTGTGAAATTTCCTTGTGCTTTTCTGACTCTCTCCTGCATTCTGAAAGATGTAGAATCTGCCTTACTGGATTCTACCTGGATTCCTCCCTGGAATTCATTAGGAAAGACCTACCTGGATTCACTACACCCCTACAGAGCTAATTATACAGGACTCAGGGACTGCAGGCTTTGCGGAGAGGTGCAACAATGGAACCTTCCCTTAACAGGGAATTGTCAATTCCCTTGACAGGCAATTGGTCAGGCTTGAACCCCTACAGCTTCCACAATGCTAGTGCTCAATGCAGACAGGCAGGATCTTCTTGGGAAAGCCCCTTTTCCAATCACTACCTATCAAGGAGTCAGTCACATACACAGGGCTGAACAACTGGAACAAATCTCGGCAGCTTTTGCGGTAACACAGCTGGGTGGGTCAATGGCACTCAGCCAACGTGGAAAAACTGTCCTTTTGGTAGACATATGGGAAACAAGTCAGTGAGAATTAACACCAACTGCGATCTTCCTGATACATCTTGGTGCCTTTGCGGGAATGGAATGAAACATCAACTTTAAGGGATTTAGAGATTTTAGAGGAGCTAAGATTTTAGTTAGAGATAAGCCTTACTAGAGTTAATTAAAACAGATGACTAGGCCTCGATGAAGTTAAGAGTTAGTAGTTAACTAATAATTGATTGCTTGTCAACACAACGTTTAGTTAGCTGGGTTTATAATGAAGAATACAGAAACTGACAAATAGCTTTTAGGAACATAAGACAATTGTGGGCCTCCTCTGTTCTGAAACCAATTGAAGACAGGGAATGGGAGTTCTACCAAGGTTCATTTGTCATATTTGCATTGAAAAGGTAGAAAGGTCAGAATGAGGAAGACTTCATTTACTTCCTCATTTTGGGACCCCTCCCCATGAAAGGGACCACCGACCCATTTCAAGGAACAAACTACGCATGCTTAATAGCTTTTGAAATGATTAGCATACGAAGCGAGGAATGGGATGTGTTGTAGATGTCGGCAAACCCAATGGGAAGAATGATGATGTCTGACTTATTTCAGAAGGCTGAATGATTTCTTTATTATAATTATGCTATGATACATTAATATACTATATAAAAGAGGATACTAAAAACTACATGCTACTCTCTCTAACTATCATATCTAACTCCCCCCACAACTCGTGACCCTGTTCTCCAGAGTCCAGACACAGGTGGATCCGATTGGCCATCAGGCCCAAACAATCCACTGTGATCCAACCAGGCATTCGCTCTAGGTAAACAATCTCCAAACGCAATCCACAAGAGAAAAACAAGGAGCAGAAATAGAAATTGTTTTCACTTTAACTTCTCTCTGTGCACCTTTATCAAAATCCTGAGAGAGAGAGAAATGTGCTTGCCACATATCACCGTTTTAGTATAAATTTAAAAAAAATTAAAAATAAAAAACTGCATCTGCAAGTCTTCTGCAGGACCCTGCAAAAGAGAGCAAACACATCTCAAGAGGCCCCCTTATCAATCTGCTAGCTATCAATCAAAAGCCAAATCACATACTGATGTGGAATGTTCCGAGATCCTTTACCTGCAAACCATCTATCAAATCTCTAAAACAAAGCTTACAATACAAAAACCCAAACAACAAGGAAAAGAAAGCTCAAAGTTCAAAGTCCAAACAGCTGATTCTCAGGAGAAGGTGTCCATTGTCTGGAAACGTTTATCTTGACATCCTCAAAAGTCCTTCTCATTGCTGAAACAGAGAACTGCTGAATCCTGAAACAAAACAACTGAAGAAAGTCCAAATAACCATGAAAAAACCCATGAAGAAAAACCAAATGCGACATCATATAATTATCAAACACCAAAACACCGAATGTCATCCCAGAGACTTCAACAACCGATAAAACCAACTCTGGGCTGATCATCAACCATGCAAACATACCTTTCTTGTGCAAAAACCCATCACCAAATAAAAAAGAAAAAAAACCTGAAAAATCTCTGAAATGCCATGGCCAAAACTCTTAAATCGACCACTTTTTTCTTGTTCTCTTGTCAACCACCTCTATTTAATTAATCTTAAATATAACTTCAATGATTTTTTTTTTTTTCCGAACTCTTGGGATCAGAAGAATGCCCAGCAAGTAGCAGGCTTTAAGACCCTGCGCAGCTGGCGGCCCCGGTCCATGCGGGCGGAGCCAAGATCCCAAACCCGGCCGTGGGGGGCGCGGGGCCCTCCGGCCGGGGGGCTGCACCAATCGGCCCCAGCCCGGCCGGCGAGGCGGGATCTTCATCTTCACAGCCCGCCCCCACCACGCGGCCAGCATCACGGCAATTCCTGCAGCATTTTGTTCATCCCGCACCTCAAACGAGAGCAGGACACAAGAACTGCCCCCGGGCTCAGCAGAGAAGGTGCTTTCCCCAGAGAAATGTTGATTCTCAGGACTTGCGGCACGGCTGGGCCGGCACGCAGCTCCCTGACCCCTGGCAGCAGCACCCCCACGCTCTCCGGGCACAAGACCAGCGGCAGCATTCCCAGAACTCATCCCCCCCGCCCCCCAAACGCGAGCGGGAGGGGCGAGGGGCCTCGAGCTCCCGCGGGAATCCCCCACCCAAGCAAGAATTGGACCAAGAAAAACTCTGTTCCCCAGAAAGGCACTAGACTTCATAACCTCCACTTTCGCGGCAGCTGCAAGGAGCTGCCGAGGAGCGCCAGCACCAGGGAACAGGCCGGGAGGGGACCCCGGGCTGACTGGAGGCGGCGGGGTCCGCTCCAGCGCGGCCCCCGGCTGCTGCTGCTCGCTGCTGCTGCTGCTGGCAGCGCCTGGGGACCCGGCGAAAGCCGCGGGAGGCGACGGGGCAGCCGGGACCGGCGGGGCCGGCGCGGGCGTCAGGGCTGATGTCGGCGGCGGAGCTGACGCGGGGAGGTTCTCGGCCTCGGCTGCCGATGGCTCCATCGCCGGCTGCGGCGCCGGGGGGCTGGCTTCCAGCGCGGGAGGACCGGCTGCCGGTGCGGGGAGCGCGGCCGCCGCCGCGGGAGCGATGACGGGCGGTGCCGGAGGCGCGGCCGCCGACTCCGAGGCAGGGGCGGGCGCGGCGAGCGGGGCCGGCGCGGGAGCCGGCGGGGGAGCCGGCGCGGGCGGTGTCTCCGCCCCTGCCGAAGTGGCTTCAGGCGGGCTCTCAGCGGCGGGTGTGTCTCCCAGCTCCGAATGGGCGGGAGGAGGAGGAGGAGGCACGGCTGCGGGCGGGCGGACCGGCGAGGGAGGCGGTGTCTCCGCGTCCGCCGGGGTCGGGAGCGGGCCCGCCCCCTCCGAGGGGAGGAGCGGGGACTCACACGCTGCCGGAGCAGGAGGTGGAGGAGGCGGTGAAAAAACCTCCCTCTGCGCAGAAGCAGAAGAAAACTTCCGAGCCACGGACAAAGGCTCTGCCCCCCTCCTTTCGCGGGGGGGCACCTGCCGCAAAGACTGGACTGTCGAAAAAGGGGTCCATTTCTGGACTGTCGGAAGAAGCTCGAAATAAACTCTCATGTATCGAAACGCTCGGAGATCTCGCATGGCGCTTTGCCTGATGAGGAAATACAGGGATCTCCAAGCTTCTGGATTCAGGGAAAAACCCAGATCCCTGAAAAAAACACGAGTGTCTGCATATTCAAGAAACTCCAATAGATCATCCTCAGGGATATAAATTCCATAGACCTTAGCCAAATCTCTCCAGACGGCAAATATACGGCCATGGACACAATACAAACCAGTGTCTATATCTTCAGACATTTCTTCCCAAAGTTAAAGTCCACCCCAGGTCAGGGCAGTATTATAATCAAAAATCAGTACCTTTTCAAAGGCAGGCAGAGGCGTCCGGTTACAGCAACTGCTCGGGGCTGCACCTGGTCCCATAGAGAGGGTTCCCACGGCGTCTTACTTCCCCTATCCCTCGCAGGGACGTCGGGCATGCCTTTTCAAGAGGGTTCACCTCCTTTCCCGTGTAAAATCACGGTTGTGGACCGATCCAGGGCCTGGTTCTTCATTCAACGTTCGGGGTCACCACTTGTTGTAGATGTCGGCGAACCCAATGGGAAGAATGATGATGTCTGACTTATTTCAGAAGGCTGAATGATTTCTTTATTATAATTATGCTATGATACATTAATATACTATATAAAAGAGGATACTAAAAGCTACATGCTACTCTC
The DNA here is from genome assembly GCF_031753505.1 of Anomalospiza imberbis. NCBI lineage: Eukaryota > Metazoa > Chordata > Aves > Passeriformes > Viduidae > Anomalospiza > Anomalospiza imberbis. The sequence continues at coordinate 38,586,083 of NC_089687.1, read as the reverse complement.
TCTAACTATCATATCTAACTCCCCCCACAACTCGTGACCCTGTTCGCCAGAGTCCAGACACAGGTGGATCCGATTGGCCATCAGGCCCAAACAATCCACTGTGATCCAACCAGGCATTCGCTCTAGGTAAACAATCTCCAAACGCATTCCACAAGAGAAAAACAAGGAGCAGAAACAGAAATTGTTTTCACTTTCACTTCTCTCTGTGCACCTTTATCAAAATCCTGAGAGAGAGAGAGAAATGTGCTTGCCACAAGGATGTACCAAAATTATGAATATGTATTTCTATTTTGGGTATTCAAAACTTGTATGGATAAAAGGACTCTGTAATCATTTGAAAGGTGCAGTGTGTATTTGGGAGCTATCCCTCACGCTGCCCGGCGTCGCAATAAACATACACTTTCTAACTTTAAACTGTTAGAGAGGTTTTGTCCATCACAGTTGGGTATCGGTACTAGATCAATATCCATATTTCTTTAATAAATCAGGAATAACATTAAAACCATTGGCAGGTAACTGGACTGGCCAATGTACCATGGGATCCCTTATCCCTTGGCTACACTTACAAATCAGACTCATGAAATGACAGGTATTAATTATTTGAAGACTGTGGATGAACAGACTCACTAAGAGAACACTCAGTAACCCAGTGGTGTGATACAGCAACAGTTTTCACAGTTTTGTTAGGGTGTTGCTCCCAAATTTAGGAATCGCACAACTGCAAAAGGCAATTTCAAACATCTCAGCCGAAAGAGAACTGATTGCTAATTCAACAGCAGATGCCTTAAGAAGACTACAAACTGAAATAGACTCACCAAAAGAAGCAGTCTTTCAAAACCGCGGGGTGTTAGCTATGCTAACAGCCAAATGGGAGGAGTTTTCATTCTAATGAATACCAGTTGTTGCACTTATATAGATCAATCAGGGCAAATAGCAATGGATATCCAGACCATTTGGCAACACGCATGTCCTAAGGTGACGTTATGATGCTTGTATCCCCAGTCGCCTGTCCTGTTTATGCTGGATATTATGTTCTGTGCCCTCAAGGCTGGCTCTGAAAAGTGAAGTTTTGTTTTGTTATCAGCCTGCTCACTCTCCCATGGTCTTCTGGACACAGATGGCGCAGTACATAGTGCTGCTTTTGTTTTTGCTTTTGCTCCTGCTTTTGCTCTTGCTTTTGCTCTTGCTCCTGCTCTTGCTTCTGCTTTTGCTCTTGCTTTTGCTCATCAGTTAGCTTAGCTAGGCAGTCCAAATTTTCCCTGGACTGTTTTTCTTTCCCTTTTCTTGGAACCATTTGAACCTGCTCCAGACTGGGACCTGGAAAACACCGAGAGTTTGCACTTTGTGGCCTGCAGCAGCCATTCCCAGTGTCGGAGGGATTGATAACAGAGTGACCACTCCCAGGAGAAACTTTCTGAATTTGTCATCTCTTCAGAGCAGTGAAAGAGTTTTGTCATCTGGTGGGCTGGTGGGTTTTTTTGTTTGTTTGTTTTATTTTCTTTTTTTTTTTTTTTTTTTGTGCTGGGGAGTGCATTGCCTGTTAAATAAACAGGGTTTTTTTCACTTCTCTCTGAGAAAATCCTTCCTGAACCAGGTGGGGGGAGGGGCCATGGGGGTTTGCTTTCTGGGGTGGCTCTTTCTGGAGGTTTTCTCCCAGTTTTGCCCTAAACCAGGACAATGCAAAAGTACTCCCTGAAGTAACCGAAGACATTACATCTTGGAGTAAACGTTTGAGGGAAACTCTGACATCTTGGCTACCTAATCTGAACTGGCCTACACAACTTTTTGTAGGAATTTTAGGAATTGGAACACCAATCTTAGGAAGCTGCATGATGAGCCAATGCTTCATATGGTATTGTGAACAAACTGCCACCACATATCAGGAATGGAAGCCAAATAAAATGAGATACTGGATGGAAAGAGGTAAATATTTTGAGACCACAACAAGACTATAGTTGCAAAAAAAATTTGCAAAGGATAAAAGAAAGGGCGGACTTGATGCCTAGGTGTCACAGCGCGCCGTTGTATCGTGCTGGGCAGCGACAGCAGGGGCGCGACCTTCCTCCCGTGAGCTCTGCTATGCCCAGTTATCGCTTGGTCCAGCGCAGGAGCAGATAACGATGACACAGGACTTGGGGTAGAACTGGGTAGATTTATTAGGTCCAAGACCTGGGACCCCAAGACAAAACTTAGGGGGTCTGCAGAGGTTTTATAGGGGGGAGTGGTATAGGGCAACCAACCAAGGAGGGCATGGCAGGGGAGGAATCTAGGGCAGGATTAACATTCTATAAACCTATCAGCGAGAGCTGGGGAGGGGGATAATACAAAGAAACAAATGGGGTATCAAATACTACAAGATAGACAAGGAACCCTCTGGAAAAAGGGGTAGGGATAGGGAAGATTGACAACTTGGGAGGGAGGAAGTTAGGGAAGGGTTTGGGGAGATTGGCCACTGGGGAGGGGAGGAAATTAGGGAGGAGAATAGTGGGCAAACACAAACTTAAAGCAAAAACCACACCACAACACCTAGGCAATGAGCTAATGCTTGAGCTACACAAAAAGCTGCAGATGTGCAGAAAGAAGTAGTTACTTTGTAACAGGGCATGTGAATGAAGCACCTTTTAGAAATCAGCAAATTTAGCAGAACAAGCTAACTGCAAAAGCTAACCACTGGCTATTTGAGCAGACAATCCTATAGAGCATACACAAGAAGCAGGAGTGGAGAGTTCAAGCCCGAGGAAGACTTATGAGCCTTCATTCAAAACAACCAGCAGGAGGCTGACGACCACCTCGTGCAGGAACCGTGCATGTGCTACAAGGGCTTGCATTATCACGTGATTAGAAAATATGTTGCAATATGAAGGTGGGGAAAGTATAATGTGCGCATGAAGTAAAAAACATAAAGGCTAGTGCTGGGCAAAGAATGGACGGGTGAGTTTGTGGTTGGAGCAATGGCCCTCACTCCTGGCATTGAATAAACAAATACTTCCTCCATAGGCCTTATACTGTTTTCTTGCCTAGTTTTCGGGCATCAGCACCCTAATCAGAGACACAGAACAGCGTCTCCTCCCAGAGTTATCACTACACGCTGCACATCCCCAAGAGTCTGCCTTGATGTTCGCTGGGGAATCTTGCCATTTGTGACCATCCGTTGCCACACTCAGCAGGGATGCAGTTTTGCTTGGACAAGATCTGCCACAGCCAGAGACACAGTGAATGGAGCCCAGAATATAACAGGCCAGCCAGATTCCTTTTTTCCAGAATACAGGAAAAAGAGTCAGAAAAGCACAGTGTTCTGTTCAAATCTGATTGTCCTTGGAAACTTAGAAACTGATGGTGTTGTGGTGGGACGGCCAAACCCCTCCATGAAAAACATTCATTTCAGGAAGGAGCAATGTCATCTGACAGAGACCAAGTGTTGCCACCAGTTGCTCCAGGTGCTCCTGCCAACAGCCCCTGCAGGGAGGAGCACAGCCCCCGATGCACGTGGGCTTTGGCTCCCTCTGGCACAGAAGCCCCCCACGGGCACAGGTCTCTGGGGCAGGAGACGGGCACCAGAGCTGCCAGGGCTCGGGGGGTGGCAGGTCTACTTGGGCGGGGACTCTGCCACACCTGCTGGTGTCAGCGCTCCCCAGGCCCCAGGGCTCAGAGCAGCCCAGTTCGTGCCAACCCTTCCCTCCTGCCGCTCTCTCCAGCTGGAAGAGGACAGGAGCCGAGTAGCCGAGATCCTGCGCCGGGCCCTGCCCTACCTGGACAGCCCACAGGAGCCCCTGCGAGAGGCGGCCGTCAGGTTCATGGGCGAGCCACGATCCCGGGATCCCTCCCCGCCCCGTCGCAGCTCAGCCCCAGTCCCGGCTGCTGCCCCGGCAGCGCCATCCAGGCCCGGCGCCGTGGAGCCCCGCCTGGCCTCGGCGCTGCTGCCGCCCTCCGGCAGCCGTGCCCTGGGGCGGCAGCGTGCGGCAAGGGCCCGGGCTGAGCCCTGCCGGGCCGCCAGGGCGGGTGGCCACAGGGCTGGCAGCGCCGCTGGCAGGGAGCTGTGCCGCTGGGGCCGTGACAGCCTCTGTGTTCACAGGGATCGCCGGGCGGAGCTTGAGGGGGCAGCAGGCAGAGCTCCAGCTGATCTACAATGCTGAGTGAGGGCAGCGGGCTGACAGCGGGGGCTAGCGGGAGGAGCTGCCATCCCTGCCCCGGCTGCGGAGGGCTCTGGTCCCTGTGCGGACCAGGGCTGGCCTGGGCAGAGCACACAGAGATTTCAGGGACACATGGGGGATTCGTGGCCCGCAGCTTCGGGCTGACCCCGTTGGTCCCTACTCCCTCCTGACCATGGCAAGAGCAGGCCGGGATGGCCCTGGCAGGGGCCTCTCCTCGGCTCCCCGCAGATCCAGGATCTGACCGTGGCTCTGATCCTCTCTCTTTCAGCCCTTGAAGAAATGGCAAACGACACCAGCCTCACCGTTGAAAGCCTGGCAATTGAAACATTGTGCATTCTCAAGGCAGTAGAGCAGGCTCCCATCCCAATGTTCCAGAGGCTGCGGGATCAGCTGCGCAGGGCATGGCAGACACGGCCTCGTCTGTCGCGGCTTGGCTGGCTGAGCTGCTGGAGCTCTGTGGAGGGCTGATCCAGGAGGCTGTCTTTGCTGGGGCCACCTGAGTTAGCAGAGATTTTATTTTTCTTCAAAATTGCTATTTTCTTCATTTTGTTTTCCTTTAGTATGTAAATATAGAATGTATTATAATAGACAGACTCCCAGGATCTTTCTTTTGCTGCCCAGAGTGTGCAGGGCATAGGGGAGGAGGGGGAAATTTTGCTTGGGCTCAGCCAGGTGCCCAGGCATGCAATGTTGCAGGGAAAATGGCCAGAGGCCCCTTGGCCTTTGGCGGTTCTTCTGAAGCCTTTGTGCCGCCCACAGAGCGGGTGGGCAGGGCCGGAGCTGCGGGGATCCCTGCGGGAGCGGTGCCTGGAGATGGCCACAAGCCCTGTCCCAGGCAGGAAGCGCCATCCGTGTGCTCCTGCCCGTGTGTTGCTGGCTGGATTGCTGAGGGCTCCGAGGTGCCTCTTGATGGGGCTCCTCCGGAGCTCCTGCGGGGCTGTGGCGCTGCTGCCGGGCAGGTTGGCCGGGCTGGGGGAGACCCTGAGAGGCTGGGGCAGTGGGCAGCCCTGAGCAAGTGGGTGTCAGAGGCCACCAGCGGCCCACAGGCAGCCGCCTTGTTCCCAGCACCCGGCTGCTCTGGCGCTTCCCCAGATCATCTCCCAGGCCTGCGGCAGAAGCCCTCGATGCTGGGACACCACCCCAGCAGGAGGGAGGGGACACCCCAAGGTGCCCAGGCTGAGCTGGCTGGGGACACGGAGGGCAGGGGGCGGTTGCCTGGGCATGGCCACTGGCTGCTGCCAATGAGGGGCAGGCGGCAGAGGCAGGGCTGGCGGCCGGCCCCGGCTCTCGCGGCTGCCCCGGCCACGGTGCTGTGACCGAGGCCCCCCTGACACAGAGCTCTGGGGCCGCAGAGCTGCTGTCACCATGGGGAAGTCGGCCGTGTCTCACTGAGCAGGGCTGCGGAGGCGCTGCTGCCCCGGCGCCTCTGGACCCCACAGGAACAGCACCGGAGCGTGCTCAGGCGCAGCAGCACCCTGAACACCGGCACCTGCTGAACGAGGCTCCCGCACCCACCGGGATGCCAGACGGGGGGAGACTGTGGGCGCAATTGCCCGTGCTTTGGCAAAAGGCTCCATCAGCGTTCACCACAATGGCTTTCTCTTGACTTGCCAGCCTCACAGCAACGCTTGGCTTCCATGGCCGTTGTCTTGGTTTGAAAAGACAGGAGTCTGTGAAGGAAGGCAAAAGCCTCCTGTGAAATGGAAAAGGTAAACCCCCTCCTTCCGAATTATCACAATTTCAGAATTAAAAGGGCTCTCAGGCAAAGATATGAGAATGGGAATAACAGTTTTTTACTAGGAAGGAAAAAAAAAACTAAATAACAATGCAATTTAGCACAAGCAAAAAAAAAAAAAACCACTGGCAGAGTGAGAAAAACCTGACACCCTGAGAAGTTAGGGTGTTGATAGTAGTCCAGCCAGATGGTGGCTGCTCCTCCTGGAGCGGCAATCTGCAGAAGGGTGTAGGTCCTTTCTGAAGATGCGGCGAAGGAGCAGCTGGGCCTGGTTCCTGATTCCTCTGGGAAATCCGGCGAAGAAGGCTTTCTGTTGTCTCAGAAATGCTTGTTTTATGGTGGCAGGGATGCTTGGCTCCTCCCTCTGGGTGGAGCATCTCACAATGGGATGATGTAACTAGTCTTACCAGCCACAGTGAGTAATTCAATAGCCCATTAACAGGAGATTATCTTCCTGGCAGTGTCATTGTTCTTGAAAGAGATAAGAAAAACTGCCTAACTCCCAACAGATGGCAAAAATAGAATACATGCTTATTTTACAAGCCAGGACATTATCCACCCCTTATTCTATTTCCATCTGTGTCACAATGAAATCTTATACTCAGTTCTCACTTAAGACCAGGTTTCCCTGTGGTACACAACGGGTTTCCCCATCTTTCTCCATTACCCACCAAGTGTAACCAGGTCCTTGAGCAAAAACAATCCCACGGATGGGTTTGTCTCTGCCTGAGGTGGGATTAATCCAAACAGTTTTCCCTAAAATACCCTTCATAAGTACCACAGGGACTTTATCTCCATCTACTGTGTGCAAGGGTTCAGGCTGGGCAGGGCCAGCTCGATTGATGGATCCTCGGGTGTTGACCATCCAGGTTGCTTTTGCCAGGTTATTTTCCCAGTTTCTAAATGTTCCCCCACCAAGTGCCTTCAGGGTAGTCTTAAGGAGTCCGTTGCACCGTTCAACTTTGCCGGCAGCTGGAGCATGATAGGGGATATGATATATCCATTCGATACCATGTTCTCTGGCCCAGGTGTTGATAAGGCCGTTCTTGAAATGGGTGCTGTTGTCAGATTCAATTCTCTCAGGTGTGCCATGTCTCCACAGGACTTGCTTTTCCAGTCCTAAGATGGTGTTCCGGGCAGTGGCATGAGGTACAGGGTAGGTCTCTAGCCATCCAGTGGTGGCTTCCACCATGGTCAGCACGTAGCGCTTGCCTTGGCGTGTCTGGGGCAGTGTGATGTAGTCAATCTGCCAGGCCTCCCCATACTTGTACTTGGACCACCGCCCCCCATACCACAGGGGCTTTACCCGCTTGGCCTGTTTGATGGCAGCACATGTCTCACAGTCGTGGATAACCTGAGAAATACTGTCCATGGTTAGATCCACCCCTCGGTCTCGTGCCCACTTGTAGGTGGCATCTCTGCCCTGATGACCCGAGGCATCGTGAGCCCATCGAGCCAGGAACAACTCCCCCTTATGGTGCCAATCTAAGTCTATCTTTGACACTTCTACTCAGGCTGCCTGATCTACCTGCTCGTTGTTTCGGTGTTCCTCATTAGCCCGACTTTTGGGGACATGGGCATCTACATGATGGACTTTCACTGTTAGTTTCTCCACCCGAGAGGCAATGTCTTTCCATATATCAGCAGCCCAGATTGGTTTTCCTTACGTTGCCAGTTGGCTTTCCTCCACCTTCCCAGCCAGCCCCATAGAGCATTGGCTACCATCCATGAATCAGTATAAAGGTAGAGCTTTGGCCACCTCTCCCTTTCCGCAATGTCCAGGGTCAGCTGAACGGCCTTGAGTTCAGCAAGTTGGCTCGATCCACCTTCTCCTTCGGTAGCTTGTGCAACTTGTCGTGTGGGGCTCCATACGGCTGCTTTCCACTTCCGGTTCATCCCTACGATGCGACAAGAACCGTCAGTGAAAAGAGCGTAACGTGTTTCCTCTGCTGGTAGTTGATTATAGGGTGGAGCTTCTTCAGCTCTTGTCGCTTGTACCTGCTCCTCATCGTCAGTGAGACTAAAGTTTTCACCTTCTGGCCAGTTCGTAATGATCTCTAAAATCCCAGGGCGATTCGGGTTTCCAATACGGGCGCGCTGTGTGATGAGAGCAATCCATTTGCTCCATGTGGCGTCGGTGGCGTGGTGAGTAGTAGGAACCTTTCCTTTGAACATCCACCCCAGCACTGGTAGTCGGGGTGCCAGGAGGAGTTGTGCTTCCGTGCCAATCACCTCCGAGGCGGCTTGAACTCCTTCATAGGCAGCCAAGATTTCCTTCTCTGTTGGGGTGTAGTTGGCTTCGGACCCTTTGAAACTTCGGCTCCAGAATCCCAATGGTCGACCTCGAGTCTCACTAGGCACCTTCTGCCAAAGGCTCCAGGACAGGCCATTGTTCCCGGCTGCAGAGTAGAGCACATTATTGACCTCTGGTCCTGTTCTGACTGGGCCAAGGGCTAGAGCATGAGCGATCTCCTGCTTGATCTGGGTGAAGGCTTGTTGCTGCTCAGGGCCCCCCAGTGGAAATCGTTCTTTTTGCGGGTAACCAGGTAAAGAGGGCTCACAATCTGGCTATACTCGGGAATGTGCATCCTCCAAAAACCTATGGCACCTAGGAAAGCTTGTGTTTCCTTCTTGCTGGTTGGTGGGGACATAGCGGTGATCTTGTTGATGACCTCAGTGTGAATCTGGCGCCGTCCGTCTTGCCATTTCACTCCCAGGAACTGGATTTCTCGGGCAGGTCCCTTGACTTTGCTTTTCTTGATGGCGAAGCCAGCTTCTAGCAGTATCTGGATGATCCTCTTACCTCTCTCAAACACTTCTGCCGCTGTGCTCCCCCACACAATGATATCATCGATGTACTGCAGGTGTTCTGGAGCCTCACCTTTTTCTAGTGCAGTCTGGATCAGTCCATGGCAGATAGTGGGACTATGTTTCCACCCCTGGGGTAGTCGGTTCCAGGAGTACTGCACGCCCCTCCAGGTGAAAGCAAACTGAGGCCTGCATTCTGCTGTCAGAGGAATGGAAAAAAATGCATTAGCAATATCAATAGTGGCATACCACTTCGCTGCCTTGGACTCCAGCTCGTACTGGAGTTCCAGCATATCCGGTACAGCGGCGCTCAGCGGTGGAGTCACTTCATTTAAGCCACGATAGTCCACAGTCAATCTCCATTCTCCGTCAGATTTGCGCACAGGCCAGATGGGGCTGTTGAAGGGTGAGTGGGTTTTGCTAACCACCCCTTGGCTCTCCAGCTCACGAATCATCCTGTGGATGGGGATCACGGCATCTCGATCCGTCCGATACTGCCGGCGGTGCACTGTTGAGGTCGCAATTGGCACGAGTTGCTCTTCTACCCTCAGGAGTCCTACTGCAGACGGGTTTTCTGACAGTCCAGGCAAGGTGTTCAATTGCTCGATGTCCTCTGCCTTTACAGCAGCTATGCCAAAAGCCCACCTGAGTCCCTTCGGGTCTTTGTAATGGCCGTTCCGGAGGAAGTCTATGCCCAGAATACACGGGGCCTCTGGGCCAGTCACAATAGGATGTTTCTGCCACTCCTTCCCAGTCAGGCTCACCTCGGCTTCCACCAGGGTCAATTGCTGTGATCCCCCTGTCACACCAGCAATGGAAACAGGCTCTGCCCCCACATGTCCCGATGGTATCAGGGTACACTGTGCACCAGTATCAACTAAGGCATCGTATTTTTGTGGCTCTGATGTGCCAGGCCATCGGATCCACACCGTCTAGAAGATCCGGTTTTCCCGTGCCTCTCCCTGGCTAGAGGCAGGGCCCCTCTAACACTGGTTATTATTCCTCTCCTGGGTATACATACTAGAGGTCCCTTCAAGGGGATCTGACAGATCGTACCCAAAAGCTTGGTCATGGGAGGTTGAGGCTACCTTCACCTTGGTGGAACTCCCCCGGTTAGAGTTTCCCTCCTTGAGTTGACGGACCCGTGCTGCCAGGACAGAAGTGGGTTTCCCATCCCACCTCCCCATGTCTTCCCCGTGGTCACACAGGAAGAACCACAGATTAGCCCTTGGGGTGTACCCTCTCTCTCTAGCTGGAGAATGTTGGGGTCTGACTTTGGGGCCTGTGACTCGTATGGGTGCTGCATTAACCTTCCTCATTTCCTCCCTCATCTCTTCTTTGAACTCCTTAATCACAGCTGAGATATGAGCCTGCATTGGGCCATTAATCATACTCTCATAATTCCTAAGTTTGTTGGCAACAGAGCCCACTGTCTCTCGGTTAGTGTCAGCATCAATTGTTGCAATGAAAGTGGTGTACTGAAATGGCCCAAGATTTGCCAGACTCCACAGCATTTGCCCTGTGCACCTGACCTTGTCGGGGTCATTATTATGTTGTCCATCCCTCCCAAAGAGTACCTCTAATACTGCCACTTCCCTCAGCTGTTGGATCCCTTCCTCCAGGGTCTTCCAGCGCATTCTATGGTGGTGCTCCTGCATTCTCTCCCTGTGGACAAACCTCTCTCTGACACTCATTAAAAGCCGCTCCCAGAGAGAAAGGGATCCTGGCTCCCTTACAAAAATCTGATTCATACCTGAGTCCTGGGTTAAGGGTCCCAAGTTCCTTGCCTCACCACCGTCCAGCTGCACGCCTGTACCCATAAGGTCCCAGACCCGGAGTAACCAGGTAGTATAAGCCTCACGCCCTCGTCGCACAATGTCTTTGTGCAGATTACGGAGACTTTCGTACGTCAGGGACTCGGTGATGATTGCAACCTCTGGCTCCCCTGTGGGTTGTGAGGGCCCTCCCCTATCTGGGTGCTCTGCTTTCATCTTAGACCTCCTTGTTTCTACCGGGGCAACTGCTGCTGGCTGTGACTGCCTTTGTGGTTCAGCTGGAACCTGGACAGTTGTAACATTTGTGGGTTCCACAGCTGTACTATTAGACTGTCCCTCTTCAAGGCAAAGGGCGGGTTTCTCACCAGCTGGTGAAATGCACTCCTTCAGCATCTCTTGCATCTCCTGCATCTCCTTAACCAGCACCCTCACCCAATCTGGGTGGTTCGTTTCTGAGGCAGGCTCTGGGGCAGGGTCAGGCTCTGGAGCAGCAGCATCTCCAGTCTCTGGGGTAGTGTCAGTCTCTGCAGCAGCATCTTTAGTCTCTGGTGTAGGTGTCAGGGTAGTTATCCAGGTTAATCTTCTCTTATCTCTGAGTGCTAAACATAACAGGCATATCAGCAACACCACCCATTGTATGATATCATTAGCACTTCGAGTGGATCTTAACCCTTCGAAAACTGGTGGAGCAGACCCAAAAAGATGGTTAAAAGGTTGGGAGAAAGTTTCCCCCCGTGTCATTTCCTCACAGTAGGTACCATTATTAAAGTAACTCCAAAAACATGCAGTTAGTGTGTGATAGCTCTGAATCCATGTACCTGCCATCCAGAGGAAATTAAAGATCCATGAATCCTTCACCCAGAGGACAAACTTGATAACAGACACAGTAGCCTTAGTTATAGGACCCATATTTAGATAAGGGCCTGTAAATGGGAAGTATACACTTGCGATCACATGCCACCCAAACCAGGGAAAACTAGACTACATGGTGGTACTTAAAAATTAAATTACCTAAGAACTGTTAATCCCTTTTTTTCTCAATGCCCTCGAGCCCCACGTTGGGCGCCAAAATCTGTCTTAGTTTGAAAAGACAGGAGTCTGTGAAGAAAGGCAAAAGCCTCCTGTGAAGTGGAAAAGGTAAACCCCCTCCTTCCGAATTATCACAATTTCAGAATTAAAAGGGCTCTCAGGCAAAGATATGAGAATGGGAATAACAGTTTTTTACTAGGAAGGAAAAAAAAAACTAAATAACAATGCAATTTAGCACAAGCAAAAAAAAAAACACTGGCAGAGTGAGAAAAACCTGACACCCTGAGAAGTTAGGGTGTTGATAGTAGTCCAGCCAGATGGTGGCTGCTCCTCCTGGAGCGGCAATCTGCAGAAGGGTGTAGGTCCTTTCTGAAGATGCGGCGAAGGAGCAGCTGGGCCTGGTTCCTGATTCCTCTGGGAAATCCGGCGAAGAAGGCTTTCTGTTGTCTCAGAAATGCTTGTTTTATGGTGGCAGGGATGCTTGGCTCCTCCCTCTGGGTGGAGCATCTCACAATGGGATGATGTAACTAGTCTTACCAGCCACAGTGAGTAATTCAATAGCCCATTAACAGGAGATTATCTTCCTGGCAGTGTCATTGTTCTTGAAAGAGATAAGAAAAACTGCCTAACTCCCAACAGATGGCAAAAATAGAATACATACTTATTTTACAAGCCAGGACAGCCGTGCTTGAGGGCAGAGTCACCACCTTCCACAGGCGGACGTCCCAAGGCAGCGGCATTGGTGCCATGGTGAGAGAGAGACTCTGATGGGGCACGAGCCCTGCGCTGCAGCTGCCCTCCCTCTCCCTCATGCAGGCACCGTAAAGACACATGTGTCAGCTCTGAAACTAAATCCTGGACGTGCTTGCAACAAAGAACAAAGGAGGCGCCGGAGAAAAGCTGGGTCTTCTATGGCTCAGTTTTGCTCTCCACTTGGGGAATCACAGAATGCCACAGCACGTTGTGCTGCAAAGTATCAGAAAGATCATCCAGTTCCCACCGCCCTGCCACGGACACAGGTGCTGTGCAGGCGCAGCTGTCACTAGGATTGGAAGAACACTTTTCCATGTTTACCTTTTCTCTCCTGGATTTCAAGCTAACATGAAAAAATCGGCTGGTTACAGCTGAATTTTGTGGCTCACAGGACTTGGAATAGCAGTCTCCAGCGGGCCATGGGATGTCCATTCGGCCTTTGCTAGATCATCCCAATGGACCTCAGCTCTCCCTGATAGGTTTATAGAATGTTAATCCTGCCCTAGATTCCTCCCCTGCCATGCCCTCCTTGGTTGGTTGCCCTATACCACTCCCCCCTATAAAAACCTCTGCAGACCCCCGGAGCTTTTCTGAGGCGTTGTTCCTGCAGCTGACCTCGAGGCCAGACCACAGGACTTGGTGACCTGTGGCCTTCCAAGGCTTCGATTCTGCAGGTGCCCCTGAGGGCAGTGTGGCACTTGGTGCCCCAGAGCTTTTCTGAGGCATCTCCCACCCCTGCCTCCAGTGCCCTCGAGGCCAGACCACAATCCCTGACAGGAGTCTCCTGTCATTGTGGCAGGAGCCCTTGAGACCAGAGCGCAGGGCTTGCTGTCCTGTAGCCTTCCTGAGGCTTCTCTCTGGAAGGTGCATTCCAGGACTGCTGCAGGACCTGCTGCTAACTTGGAGATTTTCCAAGGCATCTCTCCTGCAAGTACCCACAAATCCAGTCACTGACATGGAGCAGAGACCCCCGAGAGTGCCCAAGCTGGCCTGGCTGGAGGAGGAGGAAGATGAGACCACTGCCACCCTGCTGGATTTGCTTTTGGAGAGGGGTGTTTCCAGACCAGAGCAAGTAAGCAGCCTGTGGCCATGCTTCAACTCCCTCATGAGTCACATGGCTTCCCCAGCCACACCTGCTGGTCCCTGTGAGCCTTTGAGGCCATCACAGTGCGGTGGGAAGGGAAGCACTTCTCTGGGGACACTGGGAACATCGCTCCCTCTGGCAGCTTTCCACATCGCCCCGTGCCTTCTCCAGGTGCCCGCCATGGTGAGATACATCCACCAGTGGCTCATGGCCAATGATTCTGCTGAGCACAGGCTGAACAGGACTCTGCTGCATCTCGCCGAAGCACAGCCAAATGACGCAGTAATGACACTGCTGCGTGTGGCCCCGTCCTGTGACAGGTATGGGGCCCACCTGCCCAGAGGGCTCAGGGCTCCCCAGCCCATCGCCCTGTACAGCTTATCCCGGGTGTCTGACCAACAAAGGGTTCCAGGGCCCTCTGGCTGCTCCCTTTCCCAGCCCTGGCATGTCAGCCCCGAGCCTGCTGCCATGCTCCCTCGCTGCTCCTCAGGGGCCTGTCCCCACAGGGCTGGGCTGCCTGGGTGCTGCTGGCGAGGGGCAGTGGGCAGAGGCAGAGCTGGCGGTCAGCCCGGGCCCCTAGAGATACCCAGGCCACGGTGCTGTGCCTGAGACCCCCTGAGACAGAGCTCTAACCCCGCAGAGCTGCCATGGCCATGTGGAAGACCATCATGTCCTCGCCCAGGACCGCGAAGCTGGCGCAGCGGATTCTCCTGGATGTGCTGGGGAGCTGGCCGAAGCACAGCACGTGCACCTCCGATGGGGACAAAACGGGTGTCTTTGCCCTAGCTGTGAGTTTTGGCCAGTGGCCTTTGCTGGCCCCAAAGCCGCCTCTCCTGCAGCTCTCCTTCCTCCTTCTCCCACTGCATCTCCCTGCCTCAGGTGCTGGCCTGAAACCTGGCCTAGGGGCAGCTGCAGGGCCACCGGTCCCGCTGCTGCCCCTGTGTTTCTCTGGGCCTCTCCCTGCCACGCTCTGGCCCTGCCACACAGACACCTCGGCACTGAGCGCGGTCTCGGGGGGCTTTGTCCTTTGCAGGCAACTGTGGTGATGTGGAAGATCCTCCAGGAGCCCTGTGTCTCACACATCGTGAAGGTGCACTCCTCCCGTGTACTTGTGCATCTGCTCTTCCAAGTGTTCTTCAGCACAGAAGAGACGCCAGAGGAGGTTGATACCTTCTGGAAGGGATGCCAGGAGCAACACGGCCTTGCCACCAGCCCCAACAGGTGCTCCATTCCAGTCCTCCTGTCCCTGCCGCATCAACAGGGCAGGAGCCACTGCTCCCAGTGTGACCTGGGCGTTGCTCTGCACACAGGTTTGTCGTGCGGACCCTGAAGTCCCTGCTGTGCCTAGAGCAGTACAAGGATGTGGTGATGGCAATGGAACGCAGGTGTGGCTGGGACACGCTGCTCTGTGCTGACACCCAGCACTATGCCGTGGGTCTGCTGGCCAGGTTAGACCCCCTTCTCCCCGCTGCCTCTGACATTTGTGCTCTGCCCCTGGGGGGCCCAACACAGTCCCCGTGGTCGTGGGCCAGAGGGCCTTGTCACTGAGGGATGGCCAAGCAGACTGGAAAAGGCTGGGAGAAGAGAGAGCACAGAAGGAGACACCTCCTAAAGGGCCCAAGTCCCCTTGCAGGGTCGTGGTGGAAGACCAGACCTCTGTGAACCTATCCTCGGAGAGATTTTCTTCAGGGTCCTGGTCCCTTTTTCGCCCTCCTAGGGAGATGCGCCATGCTTGTCTTGAGTTGTGTTGCAGTATTGCACTCCACCTCCTCTGGCTGCTCAGCACACAGGAGCCACGCTGGGATCTGCCCGCCCTGGCATTCCTTGTGGAGGTGAGCCTGTTGGCCAGCGCTGCCTCGCTGAGCTGCCTCCCAGCTCTCTGCCCTCTCGTAGCCACAGCGGCCAGGACGGTGCCCACGCCCTGTGCTGCTGCCTGGGCCCAGCCCTGTGCGGTTCTGGGCTCCGGCCGGCCGGGTCCCCTGTCACTGCCCCGTGCCTTTCAGGTCCTCGAGTGCCTAGATTCAAGTGAAAGTGATGACAGTGTTGTGGAGGTCTCATCAAGGTACCTGCAGAGCGAGTGCAGGGAGTGGCGTCTCCTGGCGCTCAGGGCCCTTCTCGAGCTCATTGACAATCCCTCGATGGTGAGAAGGGGGCAGTGGCTGAAGCTGTGCTGGGAATGTAGTCACTTGGGCGTGGCTTCAGGCGCTGGGGCAGCTGCTCCCAGCTCTCCCCTTTTGGCTTCCTGAGCGCCTTGGGACAGGCCTTTGGCCTCTAGGCCATGCCGCAGCAGGGTGGTGTTTCAACAACTTGTGTTCCACACAGGCTGAAAAAATGTGGAGCCTGACTGAAAGCCTCATGGACCTACTGTGGGACAGTGATGCAGAGATAGCTGGGATGACACTTATCGCACTCAGCTTTATATTCTTGCATAAATACATCCTGATGTCAACTCCCATTGCCCTGCAGCTGGCTGAGGCACTTGTGCCACTCTTTGACCAGGTAAGGTTCTGTGCCCCCAGACACAGTCACTGGGTGCTGCCTGGAGACCTGGTGCCCTGTGGATTTGCAGGCCTGTGCCCAGGCAGGCCTGGAGGAGCCAAAGCGGAGGTATTTTTTCCTTTTTTTCATATAGGATAATAGCCAGGTACAGCTGCTCTCCATAACACTCTTTAGAGAAACGATGGGGTTTTTGGAAAAGGAAGAAAAGCCTTTGGAAAGGCCTGTGCACCAGAGCCTGCTGCCACTCTTCTTCCACTGCCATGATGAGAATGGGCGCGTGGCAGAGGTGAGGACTTCGTGGGCTGCTGCTGTCCCCCTGGCAGGGCGCTCGGCTGTCTCCTGCCCTGGCGGGCTGCAGCCTCCTCCAGGCCTTGGCACAGGCACGTGGGTCCTGTGCCCTGGGCTGTGGGGCCATCCCAGTATCTCTGCTGCTCTCCAGGCTTCTCAGGAAACGCTGCTTTGTGTGGCCGAGTTCCTGAAGAGAAGGGATCTTGCGAGACTGGTGAAGAAGGAGAAACTCTGGATTTTCACCAACCGCCTAGTAAGGATGGCTGGGAAGCCCCAGGCTCAGCCTGGAGAAGCCCCCTGAGCGCAGTGCTCGGTGTGTGGGCTGGCAGCTGTGCCCCTGCCCGGTGCTGCACCCAGAGGCCGCACTGGCTCTTCTCCAGGCTCCTGTGGGCCCCAGCGGGGTGCCGATGGAGCCCCGGCCCGGCGGGGCTGCGGGGCGGCCCCGCGGCTCCCCGGGCAGCAGCCGGCCCTCTGCCCCCTCCAGAGCCCGGTGCCAGCGGCTGCTGGCCGGGCCTCGGGGCTGTGCGGGCAGGGAAGGCCGGGGCAGGGTGCAGGGAGCGCCCGGCCCAGGGGCCGAGCCCGCGCCAACCCTTCCCTCCTGCCGCTCTCTCCAGCTGGAAGAAGACAGGAGCCGAGCGGCCGAGATCCTGCGCCAGGCCCTGCCCTACCTGGACAGCCCACAGGAGCCCCTGCGAGAGGCGGCCGTCAGGTTCATGGGCGAGCCACGATCCCGGGATCCCTCCCCGCCCCGTCGCAGCTCAGCCCCAGTCCCGGCTGCTGCCCCGGCAGCGCCATCCAGGCCCGGCGCCGTGGAGCCCCGCCTGGCCTCGGCGCTGCTGCCGCCCTCCGGCAGCCGTGCCGTGGGGCGGCAGCGTGCGGCAAGGGCCCGGGCTGAGCCCTGCCGGGCCACCAGGGCGTGTGGCCACAGGGCTGGCAGCGCCGCTGGCAGGGAGCTGTGCCGCTGGGGCCGTGACAGCCTCTGTGTTCACAGGGATCGCCGGGCGGAGCTTGAGGGGGCAGCAGGCAGAGCTCCAGCTGGTCTACAAAGGTGAGTGAGGGCAGCGGGCTGACAGCGGGGGCTGGCGGGAGGAGCTGCCATCCCTGCCCCGGCTGCGGAGGGCTCTGGTCCCTGTGCGGACCAGGGCTGGCCTGGGCAGAGCACACAGAGATTTCAGGGACACATGGGGGATTCGTGGCCCGCAGCTTCGGGCTGACCCCGTTGGTCCCTACTCCCTCCTGACCACGGCAAGAGCAGGCAGGGATGGCCCTGGCAGGGGCCTCTCCTCGGCTCCCCGCAGATCCAGGATCTGACCGTGGCTCTGATCCTCTCTCTTTCAGCCCTTGAAGAAATGGCAAATGACATCAGCCTCACCGTCGGACGCCTGGCAATTGAAACATTGTGCATTCTCAAGGCAGTAGAGCAGGCTCCCATCCCAATGTTCCAGAGGCTGCGGGATCAGCTGCGCAGGGCATGGCAGACACGGCCTCGTCTGTCGCGGCTTGGCTGGCTGAGCTGCTGGAGCTCTGTGGAGGGCTGATCCAGGAGGCTGTCTTTGCTGGGGCCACCTGAGTTAGCAGAGATTTTATTTTTCTTCAAAATTGCTATTTTCTTCATTTTGTTTTTTTTTAGTGTGTAAATATAGAATGTATTATAATAGGCAGACTCCCAGGATCTTTCTTTTGCTGCCCAGAGCGTGCAGGGCATAGGGGAGGAGGGGGAAATTTTGCTTGGGCTCAGCCAGGTGCCCAGGCGTGCAATGTTGCAGGGAAAATGGCCAGAGGCCCCTTGGCCTTTGGCGGTTCTGCTGAAGCCTTTGTGCCGCCCACAGAGCGGGTGGGCAGGGCCGGAGCTGCGGGGATCCCTGCGGGAGCGGTGCCTGGAGATGGCCACAAGCCCTGTCCCAGGCAGGAAGCGCCATCCGTGTGCTCCTGCCCGTGTGTTGCTGGCTGGATTGCTGAGGGCTCCGAGGTGCCTCTTGATGGGGCTCCTCCAGAGCTCCTGCGGGGCTGTGGTGCTGCTGCCGGGCAGGTTGGCCGGGCTGGGGGAGACCCTGAGAGGCTGGGGCAGTGGGCAGGCCTGAGCAAGTGGGTGTCAGAGGCCACCAGCAGCCCCCAGGCAGCCGCCTTGTCCCTGACACCTGGCTGCTCTGGCGCTTCCTGAATGGGCAGTTGGAGGGACCCCCTGGAATCAGGCACAGAACCCTGGTCCCGGCCTTTCGGGGCTGTGAGTCCTGGAGTTGGGCTGGGCGTGTGCCCTCCATGTGCTGAGACTGGAGTCCCTGGCCCCTCTGCCTTTGGCATCGAGCTTGACTGCCTGAGCTTGCTGAGTCTTGTTCCTGTTGCCATGGGGGATGCCGAGCTCTGTGGGTTTAGACATTATTGAGCGAGAAGAGCAGCAGCTTTGAGCCCAAGAGGGGCCACCGAAAGGCCCCCTGGGCAAAGGGCATTCCTGACATTCCCAGGGCAGGCACACAGGAGAGTGCAGCGGGCACCTTCAGGGTGCCACGCTGGCTTTGCACTGGGCCACCTCCCTGTGTGCAGGGCTGGGCCTTTGCTTTGCTGTCGTTGGCCTTTTGCCAACGTTGCTCCTTTGGCTGCCTGCAGAGAGGGGCAGCCCTACAAGGAGGTTGAAAGGCGCTGTCTCTGACACCTCAAGGGGGAACTGGAGCTCTCCCAGCCCTCAGCCCACGCTGTAAGCAGAGCAGAGCCTTTTCCCCAGCCATGGCGTCTTTCTGCCTGCTGCTGGCCCCTGGTCCTCACGACCCACTGCACTCGGTGTGAGTCCCCTAGGGGATGCCTGGTACCTCTTGATTAGAGATTGAGGGTCACTGAGGGGAAGTTGGGTGTCCCAAGTGAAGCTGAGGGGACACATGGGTCACTGAGCAGACATGAGGCTTCCACTGCAGGTTGCAGGTGCCTTATGCGTCACTGAAGGGAAGGCAGACGCCCCGTGTGCCACTGAGGTGTCATGACGGTCTCTGAATGCCAGGTGCCTGCATGCCACTGACAGGATATGAGGGTGACTGAGAGGGAAGGGGGTGACAGCTGCTCTGGATTCCACTGAGGTGACGCGGAGGTCACTGAGGGAGGTGGGTGTCTGTCGCGTCCCTCAGGGTGCGTGGGTGTCATTGAGGGAACGTGAGCGTCACTTGAGGGGGACACGGGCTCGCTGAAGGTACGCCCGGGCCGCTGAGGGGACGTGGGCGCGCCCTGCGGGACACGGGAGGGCCGGGCGGGTCCCCGCCGCAGGCGGCGTTTCCCGCCCAGGCACGGTCGGCCCCGCCCCGCCGGTCCCCTCAGCCGCGGGCGGGAACTCGAACCCGCCGCGTCCGCCCCTCCGGGCGAGGCGCCGCGCGGCCTTCCGTAAGCCGTGTGGGAGGTGCCCTGGGGCTGCGCTGCGCTCACACACACGGAGGAGCACGGGGCAGTATTGTCTCAGGACTAGGGAGTGTTTCATCTTTGTGAGGGGTAAAGCTGGAGTAGCTTAGAGGGAGAGAGCTTCATAGTAGAGGAATTCTGGAATTACCTGGTGTCACCTGTAGGGCACGGATTGAACATTTGGGGGTTAACATGGAGGTAATCACTGGACTGTGAGAATAATAAAATCTGAGGTAGTCTGTGGAAATGTGTAAGGTAGTGGACATTTTGGCAGAACAAGTTGAGGTGATCTCTAGGGGGCAAAATTACTTTTGAGGAGAAGTCTGAGTAATTTCTAGAGGGCACATAGAGATAATTTTCTGACAAAAGCTTTAGTAAATGTTAGGGGAAAGAAAGAACATTTGTGGGGTAAAATCTCAGGTTATATCACTTCCCGCTACCTCGTCCCATGCCCCAGCATGGGAGCTTTGCCCTCCGTGTCCCCAGCCAGCCCAGCCTGGGCACCTCAGGGTTGTCCCCACCCTCGTGCTGAGGCCCGGCCTCGAGGGCTTCTGCCGCAGCCCTGGGAGACGCTCTGGGGAAGCGCTGGAGCAGCCGGCTGTCAGGAACGAGGAGGCTGCCTGCGGGCTGCCTGTGGCCTCTGACACCCAATTCCTCGGGGCTTCCCACCTCAGCAGCCTCCTGTCGTTCTGCCAATTGACAGAGGCAATTTAAAGGACACACCACTGGAAATAATGTTCTTATTTTACTGTGAATATTAAGGAACCACAAAAGTATGATGATACATTCAATGAAACTGTGTGCTTGGTTTTAGTGACAAGCAAATAGTGCACCTCAATCAGTACTATACAAGAAAAAGGAGAGCGATTAAGAAAGATGCATCACCAATTGCCTAAATTGTTTATCATCTTGCAGATCCGCAGTTGCTGGGGAGCCCCGTTTTGCACCAGGGGCCTGGAGAACCATTCCCAGCAACTGGGAAAATCCTAGGTTGTCCATTCACCCATAGATGAGGTCTCCAAATTTGCCCTGAAAGTGGGTCCAGCATTTATAGGCCAAAAAGAGCAAGTCAAAGTGACTTGATTATATTTTTAGCCCAGAAACACCTGGAGCTGATGGCACACTTCACAACCAGCAGGGGACACAGCTAGGCCAAAGCCCAGACCTCTGCTGGGAGGGTTTCTCCAAGAATACCCTTCAAACAAGCCTCTATTCAAGTCAGTTGGGACAGATTCTTAAAACGATATATTTTTGGCACATAACTACACAGGGTTGTGTGAACGTTTCTAAAGCAGCTGGTTTGCAGTCTGTTATAAACGCCAATCACTTGGTTTTTAAAATTTTAAAAGTTTAATAATAATAAAATAGTTATAAAAATAGTAATACAATTAGAGTAATGAAAATTGAGAGTTAGGACAATTACAAGACAATGAAAAGCAAAGAATTACGGGCGTCCGGATGCTCTCGGGCACTTAAGCCCAATAAGCATGCCTTGTGAACAAAGGAATAATCTTTAAAAGCAATAGCCTGTTGCATATTCATACATCTCATACATGATGCATAAATTCCTTGCAAATTAAGAACTTTTCTGGGTTTGTCAACTTCTTCCCTTTAGTCCTGGCGGTTCCATAAAGACGGAGATTAGGTGGAAGAATGTTTGTCTTTTTCCGATAAGGAGGCAGTAATTCTTTATGGGCCCCCATCACTGGCATCTCTGTGTGAAGAGATTCTTCATTATCTCATCTCTTGCTTGAGCTAGTAAAAAAAAAACCCCACCTACATAGGCTCTATTTTAACTACAAAACTACATTTACCATACTATTAAAATGTTAATACAGCACTTCTAATCAATATAACATAATACATATAGTATTCAATTTAATATTTGCGAAAAGCCAATCATAAAATATGCATTTTTCACACAGTCCAACAGCTAGCATTAAGAGTCCTAGTCAACTATTTTTAGCTAAATCACACTTAGGGGGATTTGAAGGAGTTTGGAATGAGTTAGAGACTGAACCTCTGAGTTTTTTAGATGATGCCATTGTTGCAGTGTGATTTCATGGTTTACCCCCGAACCCTGGTTCCTCCCACCGGGGAAGATTTCCTCCCAGGTGTGTCAATCACTCCTCCTTTCCCCACCCTGACCCCTGCTGAGCACTGTCTGTCACTCCGGGCATTCCAGAAGTGCGTCGAGTGATTGGCAGACTCAAAAGATGCCCTCCGCCCCCGGGGGGCATTGGGCCATCCAGGTGTCCTTTGTCCCCTGAGACCACCCCTCCCTTACCTGGTTGGTGGGCTCCCTATCCCTTCCCCCCCTCCCCTGCTCCAGGTAAAAGAGGGACAACCTCGCGGTCCGGACAGTTCTGCTTGGAGCTGTTGCTACATTCAGAGGCCTGCGGGCCAAAATAAAAGCTCTGGATTAAAACCCTCCATCAGAAACGACTCCTTTCCTTCACCATAGCCTTAAAAGCTTCTCCGGCAGAGGAAATCCTGAGGGAGCAGACCCTCTACAAGAGGAAGCTCCATCCCACCGCCACCGGAGCTCTGGCATGCCTGGACTTGTCTCCACGTGCCCAGCTGAAATATCCAGCTAGCCAAAAGTGTCTCTGGGGTGAAACACCACAGTGGCCGCTATTTGGTTCAGCAGCAGGGCCAGAGAAGCCAAGGCATGTCCCCTTCGCGATACTGGTAACACCAATATGCCATTTATTTCTCTCATCTTCTACCTAGACAGGAAGGGTGAGTTTGGCTCACATCTTCACCGCAAGTCTCAGAAGGTCACAAGACTTCTAGTAACAAGACCGTTAAAGGATTTATTGGCCAATAAAACACTGTCAACAAGGCTATTTATGGTTTTGACCCAATCCTTCAATATTTCCTCTTATGGACTCATGCTACAGTCTAAGCATTCTTAGCCAATCATGTTATGGCACACAAACCTACAGTACTGCATTCTAAACTACTTGTTTACCTTTGTAACTACTTTTATTTTTTCTATATCTTAAAACTCTAAAACTCTAAACTTTGCTCCACCTAGCTTAACGTGTCTCTGCTTTAAACTATAAATCGACTTCTAGCACCTAAGTTTGGAAGGCTTTTCCAAGGCCTCAGAACAAAGCCTGTAATTCTAAGGATTCTAAGCCTTGGCTTACAGGTCCAAAGATCTGAGAATTCCCTGCATTACGGTTTCCAACAACACTCATGGTGTTACGGAGTGCCCAGGATCTGTCTTGTAAGTCAAACCCGGAATGAACAAGGCGGCTGCCTGGGGGCTGCTGGTGGCCTCTGACACCCACTTGCTCAGGGCTGCCCACTGCCCCAGCCTCTCAGGGTCTCCCCCAGCCCGGCCAACCTGCCCGGCAGCAGCGCCACAGCCCCGCAGGAGCTCCGGAGGAGCCCCATCAAGAGGCACCTCGGAGCCCTCAGCAATCCAGCCAGCAACACACGGGCAGGAGCACACGGATGGCGCTTCCTGCCTGGGACAGGGCTTGTGGCCATCTCCAGGCACCGCTCCCGCAGGGATCCCCGCAGCTCCGGCCCTGCCCACCCGCTCTGTGGGCGGCACAAAGGCTTCAGCAGAACCGCCAAAGGCCAAGGGGCCTCTGGCCATTTTCCCTGCAACATTGCACGCCTGGGCACCTGGCTGAGCCCAAGCAAAATTTCCCCCTCCTCCCCTATGCCCTGCACGCTCTGGGCAGCAAAAGAAAGATCCTGGGAGTCTGCCTATTATAATACATTCTATATTTACATAGTATAGGAAAAGAAAATGAAGAAAAGAGCAATTCTGAAGAAAAATAAAATCTCTACTAACTCAGGTGGCCCCAGCAAAGACAGCCTCCTGGATCAGCCCTCCACAGAGCTCCAGCAGCTCAGCCAGCCAAGCCGCGACAGACGAGGCCGTGTCTGCCATGCCCTGCGCAGCTGATCCCGCAGCCTCTGGAACATTGGGATGGGAGCCTGCTCTACTGCCTTGAGGATGCACAATGTTTCAATTGCCAGGTGTCCGACGGTGAGGCTGATGTCATTTGCCATTTCTTCAAGGGCTGAAAGAGAGAGGATCAGAGCCACGGTCAGATCCTGGATCTGCGGGGAGCCGAGGAGAGGCCCCTGCCAGGGCCATCCCTGCCTGCTCTTGCCATGGTCCGGAGGGAGTAGGGACCAACGGGGTCAGCCCGAAGCTGCGGGCCACGAATCCCCCATGTGTCCCTGAAATCTCTGTGTGCTCTGCCCAGGCCAGCCCTGGTCCGCACAGGGACCAGAGCCCTCCGCAGCCGGGGCAGGGATGGCAGCTCCTCCCGCCAGCCCCCGCTGTCAGCCCGCTGCCCTCACTCACCATTGCAGATCAGCTGGAGCTCTGCCTGCTGCCCCCTCAAGCTCCGCCCGGCGATCCCTGTGAACACAGAGGCTGTCACGGCCCCAGCGGCACAGCTCCCTGCCAGCGGCGCTGCCAGCCCTGTGGCCACACGCCCTGGTGGCCCGGCAGGGCTCAGCCCGGGCCCTTGCCGCACGCTGCCGCCCCAGGGCACGGCTGCCGGAGGGCGGCAGCAGCGCCGAGGCCAGGCGGGGCTCCACGGCGCCGGGCCCGGATGGCGCTGCCGGGGCAGCAGCCGGGGCTGGGGCCGAGCTGCGGCGGGGCGGGGAGGGAGCCCGGGCTCGTGGCTCACCCATGAACCTGACGGCCGCCTCTCGCAGGGGCTCCTGTGGGCTCTGCAGGTAGGGCAGGGCCCGGCGCAGGATCTCAGCCGCTTGGCTCCTGTCCTCTTCCAGCTGGAGAGAGCGGCAGGAGGGAAGGGTTGGCGCGGGCTCGGCCCCTGGGCCGGGCGCTCCCTGCGCCCTGCCCCGGCCTCCCCTGCCCGCACAGCCCCGAGGCCCGGCCAGCAGCCGCTGGCGCCGGGCTCTGGAGGGGGCAGAGAGCCGGCTGCTGCCCGGGGAGCCGCGGGGCCGCCCCGCAGCCCCTCCGGGCCGGGGCTCCATCGGCACCCGGCTGGGGCCCACGGGAGCCTGGAGAAGAGCCAGTGCGGCCTCTGGGTGCAGCACCGGGCAGGGGCACAGCTGCCAGCCCACACACCGAGCACCGCGCTCAGGGGGCTTCTCCAGGCTGAGCATGGGGCTTCCAGGCCATCCTTACTAGGCAGTTGGCGAAGATCCAGAATTTGTCCTTCTTCACCAGTCTCTCAAGATCCCTTCTCTTCAGGAACTCGGCCACACAAAGTAGCGTTTCCCGAGAAGCCTGGAGAGCAGCAGAGATACGGGGATGGCCCCACAGCCCAGGGCACAGGACCCACGTCCCTGTGCCAAGGCCTGGAGGAGGCTGCAGCCCGCCAGGGCAGGAGACAGCCGAGCCCCCTGCCAGGGGGACAGCAGCAGCCCACAAAGTCCTCACCTCTGCCACGCGCCCATTCTCATCATGGCAGTGGAAGAAGAGTGGCAGCAGGCTGTGGCGCACTTGTAACTTCAGGGCCTTGCTTTCCCTTCCCAGTGGAAGAGTCAGCAATGTTCTGAAGAGACAAATGGAGAGCAGCTGTACCTGGCTATTGTCCTGTATTAAGAGACAAAAAGAAGACCTCAGCATGGGCTGCGAGGGGGCTCAGCTGGGCGCATGCCTGCAAATCCACAGGGCACCAAGTGTCTGGGCAGTACCCAGTGGCCGTGGCTGGGGGCACAGAGCCTTACGAGGTCAAAGAGTAGCACAAGTGCCTCAGCCAGCTGCAGGGCGATGGGGCTGCCTATCCATCTGTCGCTGTCCAAGATTATAAAGCTGAGTACCATGACTGTTATCTTAACAATCTCTCCATCTGCATCCCGCAGGAGCTCCACAAGACTTTCAGTCAGGCTCCACATTGTTTTGGTCTGTGTAGAACACAAGTTTGTGAACGGCCACCCTGCTGCCACAGGGCCAAGAGGCCAAAGGCCTGTCCCAAAGCACTCGGGCAGCTGAAGTGGGAGGCAGGAGAGCTGGGAGCAGCTGCCCCAGCGCCCAAACTACAGCCAAGCCCAAGCGACGGTGTTCCCCAGCCCCATGCTGCCTGCACGGCTTCAGCCACTGCCCCCTTCTCACCGTCGAGGGATTGTCAGTGAGCTTGAGAAGGCCCTTGAGTGCCAGGCGACGCCTCTCCCTGCACTCGCTCCGCAGGTGCCTTGAGAAGATTTGCAGGACTCTGTCAGCCTCGCGTTCACTCAAGTCCAGGTGCTTGAGGACCTGAAAGGCACGGGGCAGTGACAGGGGACCCGGCCGGCAGGAGCCCAGAACCGCACAGGGCTGGGCCCAGGCAGCAGCACAGGGCGTGGACACCGTCCTGGCCGCTGTGGCTACGAGAGGGCAGAGAGCTGGGAGGCAGCTCAGCGAGGCAGTGCTGGCCAACAGGCTCACCTCCACAAGGAATGCCAGGGCGGGCAGATCCCAGCGTGGCTCCTGTGTGCTGAGCAGCTGGAGCAGATAGCGAAAGATCCGGGAACACGAGCGTATGGAGATGCAGGACATCTCCCTGTCAGGAGTAAAAGTCCATAAGATTGTGAGCCAGGGGAACAAACCTCTCCCAGGATTGACTCACAGTGGTCTGGTCTTTCCCCAGCATACAGCAAGGGGACCTGGGCCATTTGAGATTTGGCTCTTTGTGGGCACCCCCCTTTCCCTGCTTTTTCCAGGCTGCTTGGCCATCCCTCAGTGACAAGGCCCTCTGGCCCACGACCACGGGGACTGTGTGGGGCACCCCAGGGGCAGAGCACAAATGTCAGAGGCAGCGGGGAGAAGGGGGTCTCACCTGGCCAGCAGACCCACGGCATAGTGCTGGGTGTCAGCACAGAGCAGCGTGTCCCAGCCACACCTGCGTTCCATTGCCATCACCACATCCTTGTACTGCTCTAGGCACAGCAGGGACTTCAGGGTCCGCAAGGCAAACCTGTGTGCAGAGCAAGGCCCGGGTCACACTGGGAGCAGTGGCTCCTGCCCTGTTGATGCGGCAGGGACAGGAGGACTGGAATGGAGCACCTGTTGGGGCTGGTGGCAAGGCCGTGTTGCTCCTGGCATCCCTTCCAGAAGGTATCAACCTCCTCTGGCGTCTCTTCTGTGCTGTAGAACACTTGGAAGAGCAGATGCACAAGTACACGGGAGGAGTGCACCTTCACGATGTGTGAGACACAGGGCTCCTGGAGGATCTTCCACATCACCACAGTTGCCTGCAAAGGACAAAGCCCCCCGAGACCACGCTCAGTGCCGAGGTGTCCGTGTGGCAGGGCCCGAGCGTGGCAGGGAGAGGCCCAGAGAAACACAGGGGCAGCAGCGGGACCGGTGGCCCTGCAGCTGCCCCTAGGCCAGGTTTCAGGCCAGCACCTGAGGCAGGGAGATGCAGTGGGAGAAGGAGGAAGGAGAGCTGCAGGAGAGGCGGCTTTGGGGCCAGCAAAGGCCACTGGCCAAAACTCACAGCTAGGGCAAAGACACCCGTTTTGTCCCCATCGGAGGTGCACGTGCTGTGCTTTGGCCAGCTCCCCAGCACATCCAGGAGAATCCGCTGCGCCAGCTTCGCGGTCCTGGGCGAGGACATGATGGTCTTCCACATGGCCATGGCAGCTCTGCGGGGTTAGAGCTCTGTCTCAGGGGGTCTCAGGCACAGCACCGTGGCCTGGGTATCTCTAGGGGCCCGGGCTGACCGCCAGCTCTGCCTCTGCCCACTGCCCCTCGCCAGCAGCACCCAGGCAGCCCAGCCCTGTGGGGACAGGCCCCTGAGGAGCAGCGAGGGAGCATGGCAGCAGGCTCGGGGCTGACATGCCAGGGCTGGGAAAGGGAGCAGCCAGAGGGCCCTGGAACCCTTTGTTGGTCAGACACCTGGGATAAGCTGTACAGGGCGATGGGCTGGGGAGCCCTGAGCCTTCTGGGCAGGTAGGCCCCATACCTGTCACAGGACGGGGCCACACGCAGCAGTGTCATTACTGCGTCATTTGGCTGTGCTTCGGCGAGATGCAGCAGAGTCCTGTTCAGCCTGTGCTCAGCAGAATCATTGGCCATGAGCCACTGGTGGATGTATCTCACCATGGCGGGCACCTGGAGAAGGCACGGGGCGATGTGGAAAGCTGCCAGAGGAAGCGATGTTCCCAGTGTCCCCAGAGAAGTGCTTCCCTTCCCACCGCACTGCGATGGCCTCAAAGGCTCACAGGGACCAGCAGGTGTGGCTGGGGAAGCCATGTGACTCATGAGGGAATTGAAGCATGGCCACAGGCTGCTTACTTGCTCTGGTCTGGAAACACCCTTCTCCAAAAGCAAATCCAGCAGGATGGCACTGGTCTCGTCTTCCTCCTCCCCCACCCAGGCCAGCTTGGGCACTCTCGGGGGTCTCTGCTCCATGTCAGTGACTGGATTTGTGGGTACTCGCAGGAGAGATGCCTTGGAAAATCTCCAGGTTAGCAGCAGGTCCTGCAGCAGTCCTGGAATGCACCTTCCAGAGAGAAGCCTCAGGAAGGCTACAGGACAGCAAGCCCTGCGCTCTGGTCTCAAGGGCTCCTGCCACAATGACAGGAGACTCCTGTCAGGGATTGTGGTCTGGCCTCGAGGGCACTGGAGGCAGGGGTGGGAGATGCCTCAGAAAAGCTCTGGGGCACCAAGTGCCACACTGCCCTCAGGGGCACCTGCAGAATCGAAGCCTTGGAAGGCCACAGGTCACCAAGTCCTGTGGTCTGGCCTCGAGGTCAGCTGCAGGAACAACGCCTCAGAAAAGCTCCGGGTCGGACACGAACGAGCGCGCTGTGCGGGGGCTCCTCACGGCGCCGCTCTGTCCCGTCCTGTCCCGTCGCCTGCTCTGAGCACTGTGGCGTGCTCTTGTCACTGCCAGCTCCTATGTCACCACGTGTCACAAAGGACCCTTGGACAGCCAGTTCCCTTCCAATTCCACGGTGACCATGCTGCAGCGTGTCACAAAGGGCCCTTGGAAACACCATCACCTGCCCTGGGGCTGCCCCCAGCCCACCCAAAGTGGCCCAGTTTGGAAGGAATCCCTGGCCCCAACGTCTCAGACAGCCCAACAGGATCTTTAGGAACGGCTCAGACCATCAGCAAACCCTGCCCTGCTCTGCAGGCTCAGGGCAGCAGAAGGAGCCCCCAGGGCTGCCGACGCAGCCGCGCTGGGAAGGGCACGGGGCCTTCCACGGAAGCTGCCCCGGCCTCCTTGGGACACGTCCCGGCTGGTGGCCATCCTAAACCCATGGGTGTGACAGGGACAAGGAACGTGTGGGCCAGGGCACGAACTGGGCTGCTCTGAGCCCTGGGGCCTGGGGAGCGCTGACACCAGCAGGTGTGGCAGAGTCCCCGCCCAAGCAGACCTGCCACCCCCCGAGCCCTGGCAGCTCTGGTGCCCGTCTCCTGCCCCAGAGACCTGTGCCCCCGGGGGGCTTCTGTGCCAGAGGGAGCCAAAGCCCACGTGCATCGGGGGCTGTTGGCAGGAGCACCTGCAGCAAGTGCTGGCAACACTTGGGGTCTGGGAGAAGGCAGAAGCTGTTAGGCAGTCCTGAAATGCTTCTTTTCATGGAAGGGATTAGCAGTAGCACCACAACACCATCAGCTGCTGAATTTCCCTGGACGATTTGACTGTAGAGAGACACTGTCATGTATCAATGTGATCTTCTTTCTGTTCTTCTGGGAAAAGCACTAGCCCAGTCTCTGATGTTCAGTCCTCCAGATGCTGCATGTCTGTCTGTGTCGTAGCTGATGCAAGACAAATATTTCCTCCAGACCCAAAGAGTCAAGCCTGAAAAGTCACAGGGTACATCTGGTTTTGTTTTTTTTTAAAGTTTTCTGGAGCCTGCTGATAATTTTCAAGGTTTTCTCCCTATCCCTAGGGCATATTCTCCAGAAGTTCTGCTGTTACATCCTTTTGCATTTAGTGAAAGTTACCTGCAGTGACCAGCTGATCAAAGTCCTGGGAGAACTTGAACTCCTGGGTGAAGCTGGGCAAAACATGTATCTCCCTGATCTGAAGCCATTAAGTGCCAAATTGCCACTGTCCTCCAGAGCCCTGGCTAGCTCTGCGATGCCCCTGGGCCAGTGGCGAGAGTGGGCAACTGGCCAGGCTGGGGTTTTGCCTGGGCCAGGACCTCTGAGCCAGATGCTCAGCAGTAGAGACCCGTGGAGGAGTGACAAGGACTGGGCAAAGGAGGCAGAGGACGCTCTTCTGCAGTGCAAGGTCCAGCAAATTTACTGGGAGAAGGGAGAGGAAGGTATGCAGGGGAGGGATGACAAAGGGGAGCACAAGCGAAAAAGAGCCCCGAGCACACCTGTGCCCTGGATTTTAAATCTTTCAAAACTGGCGGTGGACACCATACAGCAACCAGTGAGGAACTTCTAGGGTCTGGTTTCTGGGACTAAAACAAATCAGAGCATGGGAGGAGAGAGGATCTGGCCGAGGATTGGATTTGAGCAGGAGGGACAGGGAACCTTCTGGAACAAAGGGTAGGGGTTGGGCTGACGGACAGGGCGAAGGGGCCAGGTTGCCTTGCCAGGCAGGGAAGGGTCTGGCAAGTAGGGAGGGGATTTTTTGAGGGACAGCTAGGTAGGAGGGCATAACACAGGGGAGAAACCAACTGTAATAACTCGGGGGACACTGGAACATACCACAAGATAACAGAACATTTGACTTAATAAACTAACACACCGCAACACCAAGTACTGTCCCAGCGTCATACTCTGTCCCCCGTAAGTGTGCTGATGTCATTTAAAAGGGGTTGCCAATGAAAACAACTTCTAACATTTTTGTAATTTCTGCATAAGTGTTCAAATCCTTGACCAGGAAAATCACATGTCAGAATTTCTGGGATTCTTAAATACCAAAGCTGTCATTTGCACCCTGCATTTTAGAGTCTCTGAACAGTCACACAAGGGTTTTGTTTTAAACACAACAGAAAAAACCCCTGGTGCTTAGCTATAGCTTTACATCAGCATATACTCCTGATTATTCCTTTAGGCAGGAACAGCAAACCCAAGAATGAGCCAAGCAGGTGATTCTTGTGTTCTCATGTCCTGCACAGCACTAACTGGGAATTCAAGAATGGATTCTGGGGCCTCAGGGTGCACAGGAAGCCACAAAGACTTGGGATGCTGCAATGGACCAGCCGGGTGCCTGCGCCTGGGCCGCACATGGCTGAGCTCCATTGGGATGATCTAGCAAAGGCCGAATGGACATCCCATGGCCCGCTGGAGACTGCTATTCCAAGTCCTGTGAGCCACAAAATTCAGCTGTAACCAGCCGATTTTTTCATGTTAGCTTCAAATCCAGAAGAGAAAAGGTAAACATGGAAAAGTGTTCTTCCAATCCTAGTGACAGCTGTGCCTGCACAGCACCTGTGGCCGTGGCAGGGCGGTGGGAACTGGATGATCTTTCTGATACTTTGCAGCACAAAGGGCTGTGGCATTCTGTGATTCCCCAAGTGGGGAGCAAAACTGAGCCATAGAAGACCCAGCTTTTCTCCGGCGCCTCCTTTGTTCTTTGTTGCAAGCACGTCCAGGATTTAGTTTCAGAGCTGACACATGTGTCTTTACGGTGCCTGCATGAGGGAGAGGGAGGGCAGCTGCAGCGCAGGGCTCGTGCCCCATCAGAGTCTCTCTCTCACCATGGCACCAATGCCGCTGCCTCGGGACGTCCGCCTGTGGAAGGTGGTGACTCTGCCCTCAAGCACGGCCATGGAAGCCAAGCGTTGCTGTGAGGCTGGCAAGTCAAGAGAAAGCCATTGTGGTGAAGGCTGATGGAGCCTTTTGCCAAAGCACGGGCAATTGCGCCCACAGTCTCCCCCCGTCTGGCATCCCGGCGGGTGCGGGAGCCTCGTTGAGCAGGTGCCGGCGTTCAGGGTGCTGCTGTGCCTGAGCACGCTCCGGTGCTGTTCCTGTGGGGTCCAGAGGCACCGGGGCAGCAGCGCCTCCGCAGCCCTGCTCAGTGAGACACGGCCGCCTTCCCCATGGTGACAGCAGCTCTGCGGCCCCAGAGCTCTGTGTCAGGGGGGCCTCGGTCACAGCACCGTGGCCTGGGCAGCCGCGAGAGCCGGGGCCGGCCGCCAGCCCTGCCTCTGCCGCCTGCCCCTCATTGGCAGCAGCCAGTGGCCATGCCCAGGCAACCGCCCCCTGCCCTCCGTGTCCCCAGCCAGCTCAGCCTGGGCACCTTGGGGTGTCTCCACCCTCCTGCTGGGGTGGTGTCCCAGCATGGAGGGCTTCTGCCGCAGGCCTGGGAGACGATCTGGGGAATCGCCAGAGCAGCCGGGTGCTGGGAACAAGGCGGCTGCCTGGGGGCTGCTGGTGGCCTCTGACACCCACTTGCTCAGGCCTGCCCACTGCCCCAGCCTCTCAGGGTCTCCCCCAGCCCGGCCAACCTGCCCGGCAGCAGTGCCACAGCCCCGCAGGAGCTCCGGAGGAGCCCCATCAAGAGGCACCTCGGAGCCCTCAGCAATCCAGCCAGCAACACACGGGCAGGAGCACACGGATGGCGCTTCCTGCCTGGGCAGGGCTTGTGGCCATCTCCAGGCACCGCTCCCGCAGGGATCCTGCAGCTCTGGCCCTGCCCACCCGCTCTGTGGGCGGCACAAAGGCTTCAGCAGAACCGCCAAAGGCCAAGGGGCCTCTGGCCATTTTCCCTGCAACATTGCACGCCTGGGCACCTGGCTGAGCCCAAGCAAAATTTCCCCCTCCTCCCCTATGCCCTGCACACTCTGGGCAGCAAAAGAAAGATCCTGGGAGTCTGCCTATTATAATATATTCTATATTTACATAGTATAGGAAAAGAAAATGAAGAAAAGAGCAATTCTGAAGAAAAATAAAATCGCTGCTAACTCAGGTGGCCCCAGCAAAGACAGCCTCCTGGATCAGCCCTCCACAGAGCTCCAGCAGCTCAGCCAGCCAAGCCGCGACAGACGAGGCCGTGTCTGCCATGCCCTGCGCAGCTGATCCCGCAGCCTCTGGAACATTGGGATGGGAGCCTGCTCTACTGCCTTGAGAATGCACAATGTTTCAATTGCCAGGCGTCCGACGGTGAGGCTGATGTCATTTGCCATTTCTTCAAGGGCTGAAAGAGAGAGGATCAGAGCCACGGTCAGATCCTGGATCTGCGGGGAGCCGAGGAGAGGCCCCTGCCAGGGCCATCCCTGCCTGCTCTTGCCATGGTCCGGAGGGAGTAGGGACCAACGGGGTCAGCCCGAAGCTGCGGGCCACGAATCCCCCATGTGTCCCTGAAATCTCTGTGTGCTCTGCCCAGGCCAGCCCTGGTCCGCACAGGGACCAGAGCCCTCCGCAGCCGGGGCAGGGATGGCAGCTCCTCCCGCCAGCCCCCGCTGTCAGCCCGCTGCCCTCACTCACCTTTGTAGATCAGCTGGAGCTCTGCCTGCTGCCCCCTCAAGCTCCGCCCGGCGATCCCTGTGAACACAGAGGCTGTCACGGCCCCAGCGGCACAGCTCCCTGCCAGCGGCGCTGCCAGCCCTGTGGCCACACGCCCTGGTGGCCCGGCAGGGCTCAGCCCGGGCCCTTGCCGCACGCTGCCGCCCCAGGGCACGGCTGCCGGAGGGCGGCAGCAGCGCCGAGGCCAGGCGGGGCTCCACGGCGCCGGGCCCGGATGGCGCTGCCGGGGCAGCAGCCGGGGCTGGGGCCGAGCTGTGGCGGGGCGGGGAGGGAGCCCGGGCTCGTGGCTCACCCATGAACCTGACGGCCGCCTCTCGCAGGGGCTCCTGTGGGCTGTCCAGGTAGGGCAGGGCCCGGCGCAGGATCTCGGCCACTCGGCTCCTGTCCTCTTCCAGCTGGAGAGAGCGGCAGGAGGGAAGGGTTGGCGCGGGCTCGGCCCCTGGGCCGGGCGCTCCCTGCGCCCTGCCCCGGCCTTCCCTGCCCGCACAGCCCCGAGGCCCGGCCAGCAGCCGCTGGCACCGGGCTCTGGAGGGGGCAGAGGGCCGGCTGCTGCCCGGGGAGCCACGGGGCCGCCCTGCAGCCCCTCCGGGCCGGGGCTCCATCGGCACCCGGCTGGGGCCCACGGGAGCCTGGAGAAGAGCCAGTGCGGCCTCTGGGTGCAGCACCGGGCAGGGGCACAGCTGCCAGCCCACACACCCAGCACCGCGCTCACGGGGCTTCTCCAGGCTGAGCATGGGGCTTCCAGGCCATCCTTACTAGGCAGTTGGCGAAGATCCAGAATTTGTCCTTCTTCACCAGTCTCTCAAGATCCCTTCTCTTCAGGAACTCGGCCACACAAAGCAGCGTTTCCCGAGAAGCCTGGAGAGCAGCAGAGATACGGGGATGGCCCCACAGCCCAGGGCACAGGACCAACGTCCCTGTGCCAAGGCCTGGAGGAGGCTGCAGCCCGCCAGGGCAGGAGACAGCCGAGCCCCCTGCCAGGGGGACAGCAGCAGCCCACAAAGTCCTCACCTCTGCCACTCGCCGATTCTCATCATGGCAGTGGAAGAAGAGTGGCAGCAGGCTGTGGCGCACTTGTAACTTCAGGGCCTTGCTTTCCCTTCCCAGTGGAAGAGTCAGCAATGTTCTGAAGAGACAAATGGAGAGCAGCTGTACCTGGCTATTGTCCTGTATTAAGAGACAAAAAGAAGACCTCAGCATGGGCTGCGAGGGGGCTCAGCTGGGCGCATGCCTGCAAATCCACAGGGCACCAAGTGTCTGGGCAGTACCCAGTGGCCGTGGCTGGGGGCACAGAGCCTTACGAGGTCAAAGAGTAGCACAAGTGCCTCAGCCAGCTGCAGGGCGATGGGGCTGCCTATCCATCTGTCGCTGTCCAAGATTATAAAGCTGAGTACCATGACTGTTATCTTAACAATCTCTCCATCTGCATCCCGCAGGAGCTCCACAAGACTTTCAGTCAGGCTCCACATTGTTTTGGTCTGTGTAGAACACAAGTTTGTGAACGGCCACCCTGCTGCCACAGGGCCTAGAGGCCAAAGGCCTGTCCCGATGCACTCGGGCAGCTGAAGTGGGAGGCAGGAGAGCTGGGAGCAGCTGCCCCAGCGCCCAAACTACAGCCAAGCCCAAGCGACGGTGTTCCCCAGCCCCATGCTGCCTGCACGGCTTCAGCCACTGCCCCCTTCTCACCGTCGAGGGATTGTCAGTGAGCTTGAGAAGGCCCTTGAGTGCCAGGCGACGCCTCTCCCTGCACTCGCTGCGCAGGTGCCTTGAGAAGATTTGCAGGACTCTGTCAGCCTCGCGTTCACTCAAGTCCAGGCGCTCAAGGACCTGAAAGGCACGGGGCAGTGACAGGGGACCCGGCCGGCAGGAGCCCAGAACCGCACAGGGCTGGGCCCAGGCAGCAGCACAGGGCGTGGACACCGTCCTGACTGCTGTGGCTACGAGAGGGCAGAGAGCTGGGAGGCAGCTCAGCGAGGCAGCGCTGGCCAACAGGCTCACCTCCACAAGGAATGCCAGGGCGGGCAGATCCCAGCGTGGCTCCTGTGTGCTGAGCAGCTGGAGCAGATAGTGAAAGATCCGGGAACACGAGCGTATGGAGATGTAGGACATCTCCCTGTCAGGAGTAAAAGTCCATAAGATTGTGAGCCAGGGGAACAAACCTCTCCCAGGATTGACTCACAGTGGTCTGGTCTTTCCCCAGCATACAGCGAGGGGACCTGGGCCATTTGAGATTTGGCTCTTTGTGGGCACCCCCCTTTCCCTGCTTTTTCCAGGCTGCTTGGCCATCCCTCAGTGACAAGGCCCTCTGGCCCACAACCACAGGGACTGTGTGGGGCCCCCCAGGGGCAGAGCACACATGTCAGAGGCAGCGGGGAGAAGGGGGTCTCACCTGGCCAGCAGACCCACGGCATAGTGCTGGGTGTCAGCACAGAGCAGCGTGTCCCAGCCACACCTGCGTTCCATTGCCATCACCACATCCTTGTACTGCTCTAGGCACAGCAGGGACTTCAGGGTCCGCACGGCAAACCTGTGTGCAGAGCAAGGCCCGGGTCACACTGGGAGCAGTGGCTCCTGCCCTGTTGATGCGGCAGGGACAGGAGGACTGGAATGGAGCACCTGTTGGGGCTGGTGGCAAGGCCGTGTTGCTCCTGGCATCCCTTCCAGAAGGTATCAACCTCCTCTGGCGTCTCTTCTGTGCTGAAGAACACTTGGAAGAGCAGATGCACAAGTAGACAGGAGGAACGCACCATCATGATGTGTGGGACACAGGGCTCCTGGAGGATCTTCCACATCACCACAGTTGCCTGCAAAGGACAAAGCCCCCCGAGACCACGCTCAGTGCCGAGATGTCCGTGTGGCAGGGCCCGAGCGTGGCAGGGAGAGGCCCAGAGAAACACAGGGGCAGCAGCGGGACCGGTGGCCCTGCAGCTGCCCCTAGGCCAGGTTTCAGGCCAGCACCTGAGGCAGGGAGATGCAGTGGGAGAAGAAGAAAGGAGAGCTGCAGGAGAGGCAGCTTTGGGGCCAGGAAAGGCCACTGGCCAAAACTCACAGCTAGGGCAAAGACACCCGTTTTGTCCCCATCGGAGGTGCACGTGCTGTGCTTCGGCCAGCTCCCCAGCACATCCAGGAGAATCCGCTGCGCCAGCTTCGCGGTCCTGGGCGAGGACATGATGGTCTTCCACATGGCCATGGCAGCTCTGCGGGGTTAGAGCTCTGTCTCAGGGGGTCTCAGGCACAGCACCGTGGCCTGGGTATCTCTAGGGGCCCGGGCTGACCGCCAGCTCTGCCTCTGCCCACTGCCCCTCGCCAGCAGCACCCAGGCAGCCCAGCCCTGTGGGGACAGGCCCCTGAGGAGCAGCGAGGGAGCATGGCAGCAGGCTCGGGGCTGACATGCCAGGGCTGGGAAAGGGAGCAGCCAGAGGGCCCTGGAACCCTTTGTTGGTCAGACACCTGGGATAAGCTGTACAGGGCGATGGGCTGGGGAGCCCTGAGCCCTCTGGGCAGGTGGGCCCCATACCTGTCACAGGACGGGGCCACACGCAGCAGTGTCATTACTGCGTCATTTGGCTGTGCTTCGGCGAGATGCAGCAGAGTCCTGTTCAGCCTGTGCTCAGCAGAATCATTGGCCATGAGCCACTGGTGGATGTATCTCACCATGGCGGGCACCTGGAGAAGGCACGGGGCGATGTGGAAAGCTGCCAGAGGGAGCGATGTTCCCAGTGTCCCCAGAGAAGTGCTTCCCTTCCCACCGCACTGCGATGGCCTCAAAGGCTCACAGGGACCAGCAGGTGTGGCTGGGGAAGCCATGTGACTCATGAGGGAGTTGAAGCATGGCCACAGGCTGCTTACTTGCTCTGGTCTGGAAACACCCCTCTCCAAAAGCAAATCCAGCAGGGTGGCACTGGTCTCATCTTCCTCCTCCCCCACCCAGGCCAGCTTGGGCACTCTCGGGGGTCTCTGCTCCATGTCAGTGACTGGATTTGTGGGTACTCGCAGGAGAGATGCCTTGGAAAATCTCCAGGTTAGCAGCAGGTCCTGCAGCTGTGCCTGGAATGCACCTTCCAGAGAGAAGCCTCAGGAAGGCTACAGGACAGCAAGCCCTGCGCTCTGGTCTCAAGGGCTCCTGCCACAATGACAGGAGACTCCTGTCAGGGATTGTGGTCTGGCCTCGAGGGCACTGGAGGCAGGGGTGGGAGATGCCTCAGAAAAGCTCTGGGGCACCAAGTGCCACACTGCCCTCAGGGGCACCTGCAGAATCGAAGCCTTGGAAGGCCACAGGTCACCAAGTCCTGTGGTCTGGCCTCGAGGTCAGCTGCAGGAACAACGCCTCAGAAAAGCTCCGGGGGGTCTGCAGAGGTTTTTATAGGGGGGAGTGGTATAGGGCAACCAACCAAGGAGGGCATGGCAGGGGAGGAATCTAGGGCAGGATTAACATTCTATAAACCTATCAGGGAGAGCTGAGGTCCATTGGGATGATCTAGCAAAGGCCGAATGGACATCCCATGGCCCGCTGGAGACTGCTATTCCAAGTCCTGTGAGCCACAAAATTCAGCTGTAACCAGCCGATTTTTTCATGTTAGCTTGAAATCCAGGAGAGAAAAGGTAAACATGGAAAAGTGTTCTTCCAATCCTAGTGACAGCTGCGCCTGCACAGCACCTGTGGCCGTGGCAGGGCGGTGGGAACTGGATGATCTTTCTGATACTTTGCAGCACAACGTGCTGTGGCATTCTGTGATTCCCCAAGTGGAGAGCAAAACTGAGCCATAGAAGACCCAGCTTTTCTCCGGCACCTCCTTTGTTCTTTGTTGCAAGCACGTCCAGGATTTAGTTTCAGAGCTGACACATGTGTCTTTAAGGTGCCTGCATGGAAGAGAGGGAGGGCAGCTGCAGCGCAGGGCTCGTGCCCCATCAGAGTCTCTCTCTCACCATGGCACCAATGCCGCTGCCTCGGGACGTCCGCCTGTGGAAGGTGGTGACTCTGCCCTCAAGCACGGCCATGGAAGCCAAGCGTTGCTGTGAGGCTGGCAAGTCAAAAGAAAGCCATTGTGGTGAACGCTGATGGAGCCTTTTGCCAAAGCACGGGCAATTGCGCCCACAGTCTCCCCCCGTCTGGCATCCCGGCGGGTGCGGGAGCCTCGTTGAGCAGGTGCCGGCGTTCAGGGTGCTGCTGTGCCTGAGCACGCTCCGGTGCTGTTCCTGTGGGGTCCAGAGGCGCCGGGGCAGCAGCGCCTCCGCAGCCCTGCTCAAGGAGACACGGCCGCCTTCCCCATGGTGACAGCAGCTCTGCGGCCCCAGAGCTCTGTGTCAGGGGGGCCTCGGTCACAGCACCGTGGCCTGGGCAGCCGCGAGAGCCGGGGCCGGCCGCCAGCCCTGCCTCTGCCGCCTGCCCCTTATTGGCAGCAGCCAGTGGCCATGCCCAGACAACCGCCCCCTGCCCTCCGTGTCCCCAGCCAGCTCAGCCTGGGCACCTTGGGGTGTCCCCTCCCTCCTGCTGGGGTGGTGTCCCAGCATCGAGGGCTTCTGCCGCAGGCCTGGGAGACGATCTGGGAAATCGCCAGAGCAGCCGGGTGCTGGGAACAAGGCGGCTGCCTGGGGGCTGCTGGTGGCCTCTGACACCCACTTGCTCAGGCCTGCCCACTGCCCCAGCCTCTCAGGGTCTCCCCCAGCCCGGCCAACCTGCCCGGCAGCAGCGCCACAGCCCCGCAGGAGCTCCGGAGGAGCCCCATCAAGAGGCACCTCGGAGCCCTCAGCAATCCAGCCAGCAACACACGGGCAGGAGCACACGGATGGCGCTTCCTGCCTGGGACAGGGCTTGTGGCCATCTCCAGGCACCGCTCCCGCAGGGATCCCCGCAGCTCCGGCCCTGCCCACCCGCTCTGTGGGCGGCACAAAGGCTTCAGCAGAACCGCCAAAGGCCAAGGGGCCTCTGGCCATTTTCCCTGCAACATTGCACGCCTGGGCACTTGGCTGAGCCCAAGCAAAATTTCCCCCTCCTCCCCTATGCCCTGCACACTCTGGGCAGCAAAAGAAAGATCTGTCTGGGAGTCTGTCTATTATAATACATTCTATATTTACATACTAAAGGAAAACAAAATGAAGAAAAGAGCAATTTTGAAGAAAAATAAAATCTCTGCTAACTCAGGTGGCCCCAGCAAAGACAGCCTCCTGGATCAGCCCTCCACAGAGCTCCAGCAGCTCAGCCAGCCAAGCCGCGACAGACGAGGCCGTGTCTGCCATGCCCTGCGCAGCTGATCCCGCAGCCTCTGGAACATTGGGATGGGAGCCTGCTCTACTGCCTTGAGAATGCACAATGTGTCAATTGCCAGGCGTCCGACGGTGAGGCTGATGTCATTTGGGCTCTCCAGGTAGGGCAGGGCCCGGCGCAGGATCTCGGCCACTCGGTTCCTGTCCTCTTCCAGCTGCAGAGAGCGGCAGGAGGGAAGGGTTGGCGCGGGCTCGGCCCCTGGGCCGGGCGCTCCCTGCGCCCTGCCCCGGCCTTCCCTGCCCGCACAGCCCCGAGGCCCGGCCAGCAGCCGCTGGCACCGGGCTCTGGAGGGGGCAGAGGGCCGGCTGCTGCCCGGGGAGCCACGGGGCCGCCCTGCAGCCCCTCCGGGCCGGGGCTCCATCGGCACCCGGCTGGGGCCCACGGGAGCCTGGAGAAGAGCCAGTGCGGCCTCTGGGTGCAGCACCGGGCAGGGGCACAGCTGCCAGCCCACACACCCAGCACCGCGCTCACGGGGCTTCTCCAGGCTGAGCATGGGGCTTCCCGGCCGTCCTTACTAGGCGGTTGGCGAAAATCCAGAATTTCTCCTTCTTCACTAGTCTCGCAAGATCCCTTCTCTTCAGGAACTCGGCCACACAAAGCAGCGTTTCCCGAGAAGCCTGGAGAGCAGCAGAGATACGGGGATGGCCCCACAGCCCAGGGCACAGGACCCATGTGCCTGTGCCAAGGCCTGGAGGAGGCTGCAGCCCGCCAGGGCAAGAGACAGCCGAGCCCCCTGCCAGGGGGACAGCAGCAGCCCACAAAGCCCTCACCTCTGCCACGCGCCCATTCTCATCATGGCAGTGGAAGAAGAGTGGCAGCAGGCTGTGGCGCACTTGTAACTTCAGGGCCTTGCTTTCCCTTCCCAGTGGAAGAGTCAGCAATGTTCTGAAGAGACAAATGGAGAGCAGCTGTACCTGGCTATTGTCCTGTATTAAGAGACAAAAAGAAGACCTCAGCATGGGCTGCGAGGGGGCTCAGCTGGGCGCGTGCCTATAAATCCACAGGGCACCAAGTATCTGGGCAGTACCCAGTGGCCGTGGCTGGGGGCACAGAGCCTTACGAGGTCAAAGAGTAGCACAAGTGCCTCAGCCAGCTGCAGGGCGATGGGGCTGCCTATCCATCTGTCGCTGTCCAAGATTATAAAGCTGAGTACCATGACTGTTATCTTAACAATCTCTCCATCTGCATCCCGCAGGAGCTCCACAAGACTTTCAGTCAGGCTCCACATTGTTTTGGTCTGTGTAGAACACAAGTTTGTGAACGGCCACCCTGCTGCCACAGGGCCTAGAGGCCAAAGGCCTGTCCCGATGCACTCGGGCAGCTGAAGTGGGAGGCAGGAGAGCTGGGAGCAGCTGCCCCAGCGCCCAAACTACAGCCAAGCCCAAGCGACGGTGTTCCCCAGCCCCATGCTGCCTGCACGGCTTCGGCCACTGCCCCCTTCTCACCGTCGAGGGATTGTCAGTGAGCTTGAGAAGGCCCTTGAGTGCCAGGCGACGCCTCTCCCTGCACTCGCTCCGCAGGTGCTTTGAGAAGATTTGCAGGACTCTGTCAGCCTCGCGTTCACTCAAGTCCAGGTGCTTGAGGACCTGAAAGGCAGGGGGCAGTGACAGGGGACCCGGCCGGCAGGAGCCCAGAACCGCACAGGGCTGGGCCCAGGCAGCAGCACAGGGCGTGGACACCGTCCTGGCCGCTGTGGCTACGAGAGGGCAGAGAGCTGGGAGGCAGCTCAGCGAGGCAGCGCTGGCCAACAGGCTCACCTCCACAAGGAACGCCAGGGCGGGCAGACCCCAGCGTGGCTCCTGTGTGCTGAGCAGCTGGAGCAGATAGCGAAAGATCCGGGAACACGAGCGTATGGAGATGTAGGACATCTCCCTGTCAGGAGTAAAAGTCCATAAGATTGTGAGCCAGGGGAACAAACCTCTCCCAGGATTGACTCACAGTGGTCTGGTCTTTCCCCAGCATACAGCAAGGGGACCTGGGCCATTTGAGATTTGGCTCTTTGTGGGCACCCCCCTTTCCCTGCTTTTTCCAGGCTGCTTGGCCATCCCTCAGTGACAAGGCCCTCTGGCCCACGACCACGGGGACTGTGTGGGGCACCCCAGGGGCAGAGCACACATGTCAGAGGCAGCGGGGAGAAGGGGGTCTCACCTGGCCAGCAGACCCACGGCATAGTGCTGGGTGTCAGCACAGAGCAGCGTGTCCCAGCCACACCTGCGTTCCATTGCCATCACCACATCCTTGTACTGCTCTCGGCACAGCAGGGACTTCAGGGTCCGCACGGCAAACCTGTGTGCAGAGCAAGGCCCAGGTCACACTGGGAGCAGTGGCTCCTGCCCTGTTGATGCGGCAGGGACAGGAGGACTGGAATGGAGCACCTGTTGGGGCTGGTGGCAAGGCCGTGTTGCTCCTGGCATCCCTTCCAGAAGGTATCAACCTCCTCTGGCGTCTCTTCTGTGCTGAAGAACACTTGGAAGAGCAGATGCACAAGTACACGGGAGGAGTGCACCTTCACGATGTGTGAGACACAGGGCTCCTGGAGGATCTTCCACATCACCACAGTTGCCTGCAAAGGACAAAGCCCCCCCTAGACCGCGCTCAGTGCCGAGGTGTCCGTGTGGCAGGGCCCGAGCGTGGCAGGGAGAGGCCCAGAGAAACACAGGGGCAGCAGCGGGACCGGTGGCCCTGCAGCTGCCCCTAGGCCAGGTTTCAGGCCAGCACCTGAGGCAGGGAGATGCAGTGGGGGAAGGAGGAAGGAGAGCTGCAGGAGAGGCGGCTTTGGGGCCAGCAAAGGCCACTGGCCAAAACTCACAGCTAGGGCAAAGACACCCGTTTTGTCCCCATCGGAGGTGCACGTGCTGTGCTTCGGCCAGCTCCCCAGCACATCCAGGAGAATCCGCTGCGCCAGCTTCGCGGTCCTGGGCGAGGACATGATGGTCTTCCACATGGCCATGGCAGCTCTGCGGGGTTAGAGCTCTGTCTCAGGGGGTCTCAGGCACAGCACCGTGGCCTGGGTATCTCTAGGGGCCCGGGCTGACCGCCAGCTCTGCCTCTGCCCACTGCCCACTGCCCCTTGCCAGCAGCACCCAGGCAGCCCAGCCCTGTGGGGACAGGCCCCTGAGGAGCAGCGAGGGAGCATGGCAGCAGGCTCGGGGCTGACATGCCAGGGCTGGGAAAGGGAGCAGCCAGAGGGCCCTGGAACCCTTTGTTGGTCAGACACCCGGAATAAGCTGTACAGGGCGATGGGCTGGGGAGCCCTGAGCCCTCTGGGCAGGTGGGCCCCATACCTGTCACAGGACGGGGCCACACGCAGCAGTGTCATTACTGCGTCATTTGGCTGTGCTTCGGCGAGATGCAGCAGAGTCCTGTTCAGCCTGTGCTCAGCAGAATCATTGGCCATGAGCCACTGGTGGATGTATCTCACCATGGCGGGCACCTGGAGAAGGCACGGGGCGATGTGGAAAGCTGCCAGAGGGAGCGATGTTCCCAGTGTCCCCAGAGAAGTGCTTCCCTTCCCACCGCACTGCGATGGCCTCAAAGGCTCACAGGGACCAGCAGGTGTGGCTGGGGAAGCCATGTGACTCATGAGGGAATTGAAGCATGGCCACAGGCTGCTTACTTGCTCTGGTCTGGAAACACCCTTCTCCAAAAGCAAATCCAGCAGGATGGCACTGGTCTCGTCTTCCTCCTCCTCCACCCAGGCCAGCTTGGGCACTCTCGGGGGTCTCTGCTCCATGTCAGTGACTGGATTTGTGGGTACTTGCAGGAGAGATGCCTTGGAAAATCTCCAGGTTAGCAGCAGGTCCTGCAGCAGTCCTGGAATGCACCTTCCAAAGAGAAGCCTCAGGAAGGCTACAGGACAGCAAGCCCTGCGCTCTGGTCTCAAGGGCTCCTGCCACAATGACAGGAGACTCCTGTCAGGGATTGTGGTCTGGCCTCGAGGGCACTGGAGGCAGGGGTGGGAGATGCCTCAGAAAAGCTCTGGGGCACCAAGTGCCACACTGCCCTCAGGGGCACCTGCAGAATCGAAGCCTTGGAAGGCCACAGGTCACCAAGTCCTGTGGTCTGGCCTCGAGGTCAGCTGCAGGAACAACGCCTCAGAAAAGCTCCGGGTCGGACACGAACGAGCGCACTGTGCGGGGGCTCCTCACGGCGCCGCTCTGTCCCGTCCTGTCCCGTCGCCTGCTCTGAGCACTGTGGCGTGCTCTTGTCACTGCCAGCTCCTGTGTCACCACGTGTCACAAAGGACCCTTGGACAGCCAGTTCCCTTCCAATTCCACGGTGACCATGCTGCAGCGTGTCACAAAGGGCCCTTGGAAACACCGTCACCTGCCCTGGGGCTGCCCCCAGCCCACCCAAAGTGGCCCAGGTTGGAAGGAATCCCTGGCCCCAACGTCTCAGACAG
Organism: Anomalospiza imberbis; assembly: GCF_031753505.1. Taxonomy (NCBI): domain Eukaryota; kingdom Metazoa; phylum Chordata; class Aves; order Passeriformes; family Viduidae; genus Anomalospiza; species Anomalospiza imberbis. Next base: position 38,542,553 of record NC_089687.1, on the reverse strand, counting down.
CCCAACAGGATCTTTAGGAATGGCTCAGACCATCAGCAAACCCTGCCCTGCTCTGCAGGCTCAGGGCAGCAGAAGGAGCCCCCAGGGCTGCCGACGCAGCCGCGCTGGGAAGGGCACGGGGCCTTCCACGGAAGCTGCCCCGGCCTCCTTGGGACACGTCCCGGCTGGTGGCCATCCTAAACCCATGGGTGTGACAGGGACAAGGAACGTGTGGGCCAGGGCACGAACTGGGCTGCTCCGAGCCCTGGGGCCTGGGGAGCGCTGACACCAGCAGGTGTGGCAGAGTCCCCGCCCAAGCAGACCTGCCACCCCCCGAGCCCTGGCAGCTCTGGTGCCCGTCTCCTGCCCCAGAGACCTGTGCCCCCGGGGGGCTTCTGTGCCAGAGGGAGCCAAAGCCCACGTGCATCGGGGGCTGTGCTCCTCCCTGCAGGGGATGTTGGCAGGAGCACCTGGAGCAAGTGGTGGCGACACTTGGTCTCTGTCAGATGACGTTGCTCCTTCCTGAAGTGAATGTTTTTCCTGGAAGGGTTTGGCAGTCCCACCACAACACCATCAGTTTCTGAGTTTCCCAGGATAATTAAATCGCAAGGGAACACTGTGAAATTTCCTTGTGCTTTTCTGACTCTCTCCTGCATTCTGAAAGATGTAGAATCTGCCTTACTGGATTCTACCTGGATTCCTCCCTGGAATTCATTAGGAAAGACCTACCTGGATTCACTACACCCCTTCAATCTTCTTGATTCAAAAAATCACAAACTAAACCCTGGACGACCAAACCTGTTGGTGATCATGGGCTGAAATTGAAGTTCACTCATAGGCCATTAAATTCATATTGTATTTCCCTGTATTTTTAATTGGTTATACTGTCGCTGCCTTTGACGGTAACACCTGTGTAACACTAATAGGAACCAGAGCTAATTATACAGGACTCAGGGACTGCAGGCTTTGCGGAGAGGTGCAACAATGGAACCTTCCCTTAACAGGGAATTGGCAATTCCCTTGACAGGCAATTGGTCAGGCTTGAACCCCTACAGCTTCCACAATGCTAGTGCTCAATGCAGACAGGCAGGATCTTCTTGGGAAAGCCCCTTTTCCAATCACTACCTATCAAGGAGTCAGTCACATACACAGGGCTGAACAACTGGAACAAATCTCGGCAGCTTTTGCGGTAACACAGCTGGGTGGGTCAATGGCACTCAGCCAACGTGGAAAAACTGTCCTTTTGGTAGACATATGGGAAACAAGTCAGTGAGAATTAACACCAACTGCGATCTTCCTGATACATCTTGGTGCCTTTGCAGGAATGGAATGAAACATCAACTTTAAGGGATTTAGAGATTTTAGAGGAGCTAAGATTTTAGTTAGAGATAAGCCTTACTAGAGTTAATTAAAACAGATGACTAGGCCTCGATGAAGTTAAGAGTTAGTAGTTAACTAATAATTGATTGCTTGTCAACACAATGTTTAGTTAGCTGGGTTTATAATGAAGAATATAGAAACTGACAAATAGCTTTTAGGAACATAAGACAATTGTGGGCCTCCTCTGTTCTGAAACCAATTGAAGACAGGGAATGGGAGTTCCACCAAGGTTCATTTGTCATATTTGCATTGAAAAGGTAGAAAGGTCAGAATGAGGAAGACTTCATTTACTTCCTCATTTTGGGACCCCTCCCCATGAAAGGGACCACCGACCCATTTCAAGGAACAAACTACGCATGCTTAATAGCTTTTGAAAGGATTAGCATACGAAGCAAGGAATGGGATGTGTTGTAGATGTCGGCAAACCCAATGGGAAGAATGATGATGTCTGACTTATTTCAGAAGGCTGAATGATTTCTTTATTATAATCATGCTATGATACATTAATATACTATATAAAAGAGGATACTAAAAACTACATGCTACTCTCTCTAACTATCATATCTAACTCCCCCCACAACTTGTGACCCTGTTCTCCAGAGTCCAGACACAGGTGGATCCGATTGGCCATCAGGCCCAAACAATCCACTGTGATCCAACCAGGCATTCGCTCTAGGTAAACAATCTCCAAACGCAATCCACAAGAGAAAAACAAGGAGCAGAAATAGAAATTGTTTTCACTTTAACTTCTCTCTGTGCACCTTTATCAAAATCCTGAGAGAGAGAGAAATGTGCTTGCCACGTATCACCGTTTTAGTATAAATTTAAAAAAAATTAAAAATAAAAAACTGCATCTGCAAGTCTTCTGCAGGACCCTGCAAAAGAGAGCAAACACATCTCAAGAGGCCCCCTTATCAATCTGCTAGCTATCAATCAAAAGCCAAATCACATACTGATGTGGAATGTTCAGAGATCCTTTACCTGCAAACCATCTATCAAATCTCTAAAACAAAGCTTACAATACAAAAACCCAAACAACAAGGAAAAGAAAGCTCAAAGTTCAAAGTCCAAACAGCTGATTCTCAGGAGAAGGTGTCCATTGTCTGGAAACGTTTATCTTGACATCCTCAAAAGTCCTTCTCATTGCTGAAACAGAGAACTGCTGAATCCTGAAACAAAACAACTGAAGAAAGTCCAAATAACCATGAAAAAACCCATAAAGAAAAACCAAATGCGACATCATATAATTATCAAACACCAAAACACCGAATGTCATCCCAGAGACTTCAACAACCGATAAAACCAACTCTGGGCTGATCATCAACCATGCAAACATACCTTTCTTGTGCAAAAACCCATCACCAAATAAAAAAGAAAAAAAACCTGAAAAATCTCTGAAATGCCATGGCCAAAACTCTTAAATCGACCACTTTTTTCTTGTTCTCTTGTCAACCACCTCTATTTAATTAATCTTAAATATAACTTCAATGATTTTTTTTTTTTTTTTTTTTCCAAACTCTTGGGATCAGAAGAATGCCCAGCAAGTAGCAGGCTTTAAGACCCTGCGCAGCTGGCGGCCCCGGTCCATGCGGGCGGAGCCAAGATCCCAAACCCGGCCGTGGGGGGCGCGGGGCCCTCCGGCCGGGGGGCTGCACCAATCGGCCCCAGCCCGGCCGGCGAGGCGGGATCTTCATCTTCACAGCCCGCCCCCACCACGCGGCCAGCATCACGGCAATTCCTGCAGCATTTTGTTCATCCCGCACCTCAAACGAGAGCAGGACACAAGAACTGCCCCCGGGCTCAGCAGAGAAGGTGCTTTCCCCAGAGAAATGTTGATTCTCAGGACTTGCGGCACGGCTGGGCCGGCACGCAGCTCCCTGACCCCTGGCAGCAGCACCCCCACGCTCTCCGGGCACAAGACCAGCGGCAGCATTCCCAGAACTCATCCCCCCCGCCCCCCAAACGCGAGCGGGAGGGGCGAGGGGCCTCGAGCTCCCGCGGGAATCCCCCACCCAAGCAAGAATTGGACCAAGAAAAACTCTGTTCCCCAGAAAGGCACTAGACTTCATAACCTCCACTTTCGCGGCAGCTGCAAGGAGCTGCCGAGGAGCGCCAGCACCAGGGAACAGGCCGGGAGGGGACCCCGGGCTGACTGGAGGCGGCGGGGTCCGCTCCAGCGCGGCCCCCGGCTGCTGCTGCTCGCTGCTGCTGCTGCTGGCAGCGCCTGGGGACCCGGCGAAAGCCGCGGGAGGCGACGGGGCAGCCGGGACCGGCGGGGCCGGCGCGGGCGTCAGGGCTGATGTCGGCGGCGGAGCTGACGCGGGGAGGTTCTCGGCCTCGGCTGCCGATGGCTCCATCGCCGGCTGCGGCGCCGGGGGGCTGGCTTCCAGCGCGGGAGGACCGGCTGCCGGTGCGGGGAGCGCGGCCGCCGCCGCGGGAGCGATGACGGGCGGTGCCGGAGGCGCGGCCGCCGACTCCGAGGCAGGGGCGGGCGCGGCGAGCGGGGCCGGCGCGGGAGCCGGCGGGGGAGCCGGCGCGGGCGGTGTCTCCGCCCCTGCCGAAGTGGCTTCAGGCGGGCTCTCAGCGGCGGGTGTGTCTCCCAGCTCCGAATGGGCGGGAGGAGGAGGAGGAGGCACGGCTGCGGGCGGGCGGACCGGCGAGGGAGGCGGTGTCTCCGCGTCCGCCGGGGTCGGGAGCGGGCCCGCCCCCTCCGAGGGGAGGAGCGGGGGCTCACACGCTGCCGGAGCAGGAGGTGGAGGAGGCGGTGAAAAAACCTCCCTCTGCGCAGAAGCAGAAGAAAACTTCCGAGCCACGGACAAAGGCTCTGCCCCCCTCCTTTCGCGGGGGGGCACCTGCCGCAAAGACTGGACTGTCGAAAAAGGGGTCCATTTCTGGACTGTCGGAAGAAGCTCGAAATAAACTCTCATGTATCGAAACGCTCGGAGATCTCGCATGGCGCTTTGCCTGATGAGGAAATACAGGGATCTCCAAGCTTCTGGATTCAGGGAAAAACCCAGATCCCTGAAAAAAACACGAGTGTCTGCATATTCAAGAAACTCCAATAGATCATCCTCAGGGATATAAATTCCATAGACCTTAGCCAAATCTCTCCAGACGGCAAATATACGGCCATGGACACAATACAAACCAGTGTCTATATCTTCAGACATTTCTTCCCAAAGTTAAAGTCCACCCCAGGTCAGGGCAGTATTATAATCAAAAATCAGTACCTTTTCAAAGGCAGGCAGAGGCGTCCGGTTACAGCAACTGCTCGGGGCTGCACCTGGTCCCATAGAGAGGGTTCCCACGGCGTCTTACTTCCCCTATCCCTCGCAGGGACGTCGGGCATGCCTTTTCAAGAGGGTTCACCTCCTTTCCCGTGTAAAATCACGGTTGTGGACCGATCCAGGGCCTGGTTCTTCATTCAACGTTCGGGGTCACCACTTGTTGTAGATGTCGGCGAACCCAATGGGAAGAATGATGATGTCTGACTTATTTCAGAAGGCTGAATGATTTCTTTATTATAATTATGCTATGATACATTAATATACTATATAAAAGAGGATACTAAAAGCTACATGCTACTCTCTCTAACTATCATATCTAACTCCCCCCACAACTCGTGACCCTGTTCGCCAGAGTCCAGACACAGGTGGATCCGATTGGCCATCAGGCCCAAACAATCCACTGTGATCCAACCAGGCATTCGCTCTAGGTAAACAATCTCCAAACGCAATCCACAAGAGAAAAACAAGGAGCAGAAATAGAAATTGTTTTCACTTTCACTTCTCTCTGTGCACCTTTATAAAAATCCTGAGAGAGAGAGAGAAATGTGCTTGCCACAGGGATGTACCAAAATTATGAATATGTATTTGTATTTTGGGTGTTCAATACTTGTATGGATAAAAGGACTCTGTAATCATTTGAAAGGTGCAGTGTGTATTTGGGAGCTATCCCGCACGCTGCCCGGCGTCGCAATAAACATACACTTTCTAACTTTAAACTGTTAGAGAGGTTTTGTCCATCACAGTTGGGTATCGGTACTAGATCAATATCCATATTTCTTTAATAAATCAGGAATAGCATTAAAACCATTGGCAGGTAACTGGACTGGCCAATGTACCATGGGATCCCTTATCCCTTGGCTACACTTACAAATCAGACTCATGAAATGACAGGTATTAATTATTTGAAGACTGTGGATGAACAGACTCACTAAGAGAACACTCAGTAACCCAGTGGTGTGATACAGCAACAGTTTTCACAGTTTTGTTAGGGTGTTGCTCCCAAATTTAGGAATCGCACAACTGCAAAAGGCAATTTCAAACATCTCAGCCGAAAGAGAACTGATTGCTAATTCAACAGCAGATGCCTTAAGAAGACTACAAACTGAAATAGACTCACCAAAAGAAGCAGTCTTTCAAAACCGCGGGGTGTTAGCTATGCTAACAGCCAAATGGGAGGAGTTTTCATTCTAATGAATACCAGTTGTTGCACTTATATAGATCAATCAGGGCAAATAGCAATGGATATCCAGACCATTTGGCAACACGCATGTCCTAAGGTGACGTTATGATGCTTGTATCCCCAGTCGCCTGTCCTGTTTATGCTGGATATTATGTTCTGTGCCCTCAAGGCTGGCTCTGAAAAGTGAAGTTTTGTTTTGTTATCAGCCTGCTCACTCCCCCATGGTCTTCTGGACACAGATGGCGCAGTACATAGTGCTGCTTTTGTTTTTGCTTTTGCTCCTGCTTTTGCTCTTGCTTTTGCTCTTGCTCCTGCTCTTGCTCCTGCTTTTGCTCTTGCTTTTGCTCATCAGTTAGCTTAGCTAGGCAGTCCAAATTTTCCCTGGACTGTTTTTCTTTCCCTTTTCTTGGAACCATTCGAACCTGCTCCAGACTGGGACCTGGAAAACACCGAGAGTTTGCACTTTGTGGCCTGCAGCAGCCATTCCCAATGTCGGAGGGATTGATAACAGAGTGACCACTCCCAGGAGAAACTTTCTGAATTTGTCATCTCTTCAGAGCAGTGAAAGAGTTTTGTCATCTGGTGGGCTGTTTTTCTTTTTTTTTTTTTTTTTTTTTTTTTTTTTTTTGTGCTGGGGAGTGCATTGCCTGTTAAATAAACAGGGTTTTTTTCACTTCTCTCTGAGAAAATCCTTCCTGAACCAGGTGGGGGGAGGGGCCATGGGGGTTTGCTTTCTGGGGTGGCTCTTTCTGGAGGTTTTCTCCCAGTTTTGCCCTAAACCAGGACAATGCAAAAGTACTCCCTGAAGTAACCGAAGACATTACATCTTGGAGTAAACGTTTGAGGGAAACTCTGACATCTTGGCTACCTAATCTGAACTGGCCTACACAACTTTTTGTAGGAATTTTAGGAATTGGAACACCAATCTTAGGAAGCTGCATGATGAGCCAATGCTTCATATGGTATTGTGAACAAACTGCCACCACATATCAGGAATGGAAGCCAAATAAAATGAGATACAGGATGGAAAGAGGTAGATATTTTGAGACCACAACAAGACTATAGTTGCAAAAAAAATTTGCAAAGGATAAAAGAAAGGGCGGACTTGATGCCTAGGTGTCACAGCGCGCCGTTGTATCGTGCTGGGCAGCGACAGCAGGGGCGCGACCTTCCTCCCGTGAGCTCTGCTATGCCCAGTTATCGCTTGGTCCAGCGCAGGAGCAGATAACGATGACACGGGACTTGGGGTAGAACTGGGTAGATTTATTAGGTCCAAGACCTGGGACCCCAAGACAAAACTTAGGGCGTCTGCAGAGGTTTTTATAGGGGGGAGTGGTATAGGGCAACCAACCAAGGAGGGCATGGCAGGGGAGGAATCTAGGGCAGGATTAACATTCTATAAACCTATCAGCGAGAGCTGGGGAGGGGGATAATACAAAGAAACAAATGGGGTATCAAATACTACAAGATAGACAAGGAACCCTCTGGAAAAAGGGGTAGGGATAGGGAGGATTGACAACTGGGGAGGGAGGAAGTTAGGGAAGGGCTTGGGGAGATTGGCCACTCGGGAGGGGAGGAAATTAGGGAGGAGAATAGTGGGCAAACACAAACTTAAAGCAAAAACCACACCACAACACCTAGGCAATGAGCTAATGCTTGAGCTACACAAAAAGCTGCAGATGTGCAGAAAGAAGTAGTTACTTTGTAACAGGGCATGTGAATGAAGCACCTTTTAGAAATCAGCAAATTTAGCAGAACAAGCTAACTGCAAAAGCTAACCACTGGCTATTTGAGCAGACAATCCTATAGAGCATACACAAGAAGCAGGAGTGGAGAGTTCAAGCCCGAGGAAGACTTATGAGCCTTCATTCAAAACAACCAGCAGGAGGCTGACGACCACCTCGTGCAGAAACCGTGCATGTGCTACAAGGGCTTGCATTATCACGTGATTAGAAAATATGTTGCAATATGAAGGTGGGGAAAGTATAAAGTGCGCATGAAGTAAAAAACATAAAGGCTAGTGCTGCGCAAAGAATGGACGGGTGAGTTTGTGGTTGGAGCAATGGCCCTCACTCCTGGCATTGAATAAACAAATACTTCCTCCATAGGCCTTATACTGTTTTCTTGCCTAGTTTTTGGGCATCAGCACCCTAATCAGAGACACAGAACAGCGTCTCCTCCCAGAGTTATCACTACACGCTGCACATCCCCAAGAGTCTGCCTTGATGTTCGCTGGGGAATCTTGCCATTTGTGACCATCCGTTGCCACACTCAGCAGGGATGCAGTTTTGCTTGGACAAGATCTGCCACAGCCAGAGACACAGTGAATGGAGCCCAGAATATAACAGGCCAGCCAGATTCCTTTTTTCCAGAATACAGGAAAAAGAGTCAGAAAAGCACAGTGTTCTGTTCAAATCCGATTGTCCTTGAAAACTTAGAAACTGATGGTGTTGTGGTGGGACTGCCAAACCCCTCCATGAAAAACATTCATTTCAGGAAGGAGCAACGTCATCTGACAGAGACCAAGTGTTGCCACCACTTGCTCCAGGTGCTCCTGCCAACAGCCCCTGCAGGGAGGAGCACAGCCCCCGATGCACGTGGGCTTTGGCTCCCTCTGGCACAGAAGCCCCCCGGGGGCACAGGTCTCTGGGGCAGGAGACAGGCACCAGAGCTGCCAGGGCTCGGGGGGTGGCAGGTCTGCTTGGGCGGGGACTCTGCCACACCTGCTGGTGTCAGCGCTCCCCAGGCCCCAGGGCTCAGAGCAGCCCAGTTCGTGCCAACCCTTCCCTCCTGCCGCTCTCTCCAGCTGGAACAGGACAGGAGCCGAGCGGCTGAGATCCTGCACCAGGCCCTGCCCTACCTGGAGAGCCAACAGGAGCCCCTGCGAGAGGCGGCCGTCAGGTTCATGGGCGAGCTACGAGCCCGGGCTCCGTCCCCGCCCCGCCGCAGCTCGGCCCCAGCCCCGGCTGCTGCCCCGGCAGCGCCATCCGGGCCCGGCGCCGTGGAGCCCCGCCTGGCCTCGGCGCTGCTGCCGCCCTCCAGCAGCCGTGCCCTGGGGCGGCAGCGTGCGGCAAGGGCCCGGGCTGAGCCCTGCCGGGCCACCAGGGCGTGTGGCCACAGGGCTGGCAGCACCGCTGGCAGGGAGCTGTGCCGCTGGGGCCGTGACAGCCTCTGTGTTCACAGGGATCGCCGGGCGGAGCTTGAGGGGGCAGCAGGCAGAGCTCCAGCTGATCTACAATGGTGAGTGAGGGCAGCGGGCTGACAGCGGGGGCTGGCGGGAGGAGCTGCCATCCCTGCCCCGGCTGCGGAGGGCTCTGGTCCCTGTGTGGACCAGGGCTGGCCTGGGCAGAGCACACAGAGATTTCAGGGACACATGGGGGATTCGTGGCCCGCAGCTTCGGGCTGACCCCGTTGGTCCCTACTCCCTCCGGACCATGGCAAGAGCAGGCAGGGATGGCCCTGGCAGGGGCCTCTCCTCGGCTCCCCGCAGATCCAGGATCTGACCGTGGCTCTGATCCTCTCTCTTTCAGCCCTTGAAGAAATGGCAAACGACATCAGCCTCACCGTCGGACGCCTGGCAATTGAAACATTGTGCATCCTCAAGGCAGTAGAGCAGGCTCCCATCCCAATGTTCCAGAGGCTGCGGGATCAGCTGCGCAGGGCATGGCAGACACGGCCTCGTCTGTCGCGGCTTGGCTGGCTGAGCTGCTGGAGCTCTGTGGAGGGCTGATCCAGGAGGCTGTCTTTGCTGGGGCGACCTGAGTTAGCAGTGATTTTATTTTTCTTCCAAATTGCTCTTTTCTTCATTTTGTTTTCCTTTAGTATGTAAATGTAGAATGTATTATAATAGACAGGCTCCCAGACAGATCTTTCTTTTGCTGCCCAGAGCGTGCAGGGCATAGGGGAGGAGGGGGAAATTTTGCTTGGGCTCAGCCAGGTGGCCAGGCATGCAATGTGGCAGGGAAAATGGCCAGAGGCCCCTTGGCCTTTGGCGGTTCTGCTGAAGCCTTTGTGCCGCCCACAGAGCGGGTGGGCAGGGCCGGAGCTGCGGGGATCCCTGCGGGAGCGGTGCCTGGAGATGGCCACAAGCCCTGTCCCAGGCAGGAAGCGCCATCCGTGTGCTCCTGCCCGTGTGTTGCTGGCTGGATTGCTGAGGGCTCCGAGGTGCCTCTTGATGGGGCTTCTCCGGAGCTCCTGCGGGGCTGTGGCGCTGCTGCCGGGCAGGTTGGCCGGGCTGGGGGAGACCCTGAGAGGCTGGGGCAGTGGGCAGGCCTGAGCAAGTGGGTGTCAGAGGCCACCAGCAGCCCCCAGGCAGCCGCCTTGTTCCCAGCACCCGGCTGCTCTGGCGCTTCCCCAGATCGTCTCCCAGGCCTGCGGCAGAAGCCCTCGATGCTGGGACACCACCCCAGCAGGAGGGTGGGGACACCCCAAGGTGCCCAGGCTGGGCTGGCTGGGGACACGGAGGGCAGGGGGCGGTTGCCTGGGCATGGCCTCTGGCTGCTGCCAATAAGGGGCAGGGGGCAGAGGCAGGGCTGGCGGCCGGCCCCGGCTCTCGCGGCTGCCCAGGCCACGGTGCTGTGACCGAGGTCCCCCTGACACAGAGCTCTGGGGCCGCAGAGCTGCTGTCACCATGGGGAAGTCGGCCGTGTCTCACTGAGCAGGGCTGCGGAGGCGCTGCTGCCCCGGCGCCTCTGGACCCCACAGGAACAGCACCGGAGCGTGCTCAGGCACAGCAGCACCCTGAATGCCGGCACCTGCTCAACGAGGCTCCCGCACCCGCCGGGATGCCAGACGGGGGGAGACTGTGGGCGCAATTGCCCGTGCTTTGGCAAAAGGCTCCATCAGCGTTCACCACAATGGCTTTCTCTTGACTTGCCAGCCTCACAGCAACGCTTGGCTTCCATGGCCGTGCTTGAGGGCAGAGTCACCACCTTCCACAGGCGGACGTCCCGAGGCAGCGGCATTGGTGCCATGGTGAGAGAGAGACTCTGATGGGGCACGAGCCCTGCGCTGCAGCTGCCCTCCCTCTCCTCCATGCAGGCACCGTAAAGACACATGTGTCAGCTCTGAAACTAAATCCTGGACGTGCTTGCAACAAAGAACAAAGGAGGCGCCGGAGAAAAGCTGGGTCTTCTATGGCTCAGTTTTGCTCTCCACTTGGGGAATCACAGAATGCCACAGCACGTTGTGCTGCAAAGTATCAGAAAGATCATCCAGTTCCCACCGCCCTGCCATGGCCACAGGTGCTGTGCAGGCGCAGCTGTCACTAGGTTTGGAAGAACACTTTTCCGTGTTTACCTTTTCTCTCCTGGATTTCAAGCTAACATGATAAAATCGGCTGGTTACAGCTGAATTTTGTAGCCCACAGGACTTGGAATAGCAGTCTCCAGCGGGCCATGGGATGTCCATTCGGCCTTTGCTAGATCATCCCAATGGACCTCAGCTCTCCCTGATAGGTTTATAGAATGTTAATCCTGCCCTAGATTCCTCCCCTGCCATGCCCTCCTTGGTTGGTTGCCCTATACCACTCCCCCCTATAAAAACCTCTGCAGACCCCCGCAGCTTTTCTGAGGCGTTGTTCCTGCAGCTGACCTCGAGGCCAGACCACAGGACTTGGTGACCTGTGGCCTTCCAAGGCTTCGATTCTGCAGGTGCCCCTGAGGGCAGTGTGGCACTTGGTGCCCCAGAGCTTTTCTGAGGCACCTCCCACCCCTGCCTCCAGTGCCCTCGAGGCCAGACCACAATCCCTGACAGGAGTCTCCTGTCATTGTGGCAGGAGCCCTTGAGACCAGAGCGCAGGGCTTGCTGTCCTGTAGCCTTCCTGAGGCTTCTCTCTGGAAGGTGCATTCCAGGACTGCTGCAGGACCTGCTGCTAACCTGGAGATTTTCCAAGGCACCTCTCCTGCAAGTACCCACAAATCCAGTCACTGACATGGAGCAGAGACCCCCGAGAGTGCCCAAGCTGGCCTGGGTGGGGGAGGAGGAAGATGAGACCAGTGCCATCCTGCTGGATTTGCTTTTGGAGAAGGGTGTTTCCAGACCAGAGCAAGTAAGCAGCCTGTGGCCATGCTTCAACTCCCTCATGAGTCACATGGCTTCCCCAGCCACACCTGCTGGTCCCTGTGAGCCTTTGAGGCCATCGCAGTGCGGTGGGAAGGGAAGCACTTCTCTGGGGACACTGGGAACATCGCTCCCTCTGGCAGCTTTCCACATCGCCCCGTGCCTTCTCCAGGTGCCCGCCATGGTGAGATACATCCACCAGTGGCTCATGGCCAATGATTCTGCTGAGCACAGGCTGAACAGGACTCTGCTGCATCTCGCCGAAGCACAGCCAAATGACGCAGTAATGACACTGCTGCGTGTGGCCCCGTCCTGTGACAGGTATGGGGCCCACCTGCCCAGAGGGCTCAGGGCTCCCCAGCCCATCGCCCTGTACAGCTTATCCCGGGTGTCTGACCAACAAAGGGTTCCAGGGCCCTCTGGCTGCTCCCTTTCCCAGCCCTGGCATGTCAGCCCCGAGCCTGCTGCCATGCTCCCTCGCTGCTCCTCAGGGGCCTGTCCCCACAGGGCTGGGCTGCCTGGGTGCTGCTGGCGAGGGGCAGTGGGCAGAGGCAGAGCTGGCGGTCAGCCCGGGCCCCTAGAGATACCCAGGCCACGGTGCTGTGCCTGAGACCCCCTGAGACAGAGCTCTAACCCCGCAGAGCTGCCATGGCCATGTGGAAGACCATCATGTCCTCGCCCAGGACCGCGAAGCTGGCGCAGCGGATTCTCCTGGATGTGCTGGGGAGCTGGCCGAAGCACAGCACGTGCACCTCCGATGGGGACAAAACGGGTGTCTTTGCCCTAGCTGTGAGTTTTGGCCAGTGGCCTTTGCTGGCCCCAAAGCCGCCTCTCCTGCAGCTCTCCTTCCTCCTTCTCCCACTGCATCTCCCTGCCTCAGGTGCTGGCCTGAAACCTGGCCTAGGGGCAGCTGCAGGGCCACCGGTCCCGCTGCTGCCCCTGTGTTTCTCTGGGCCTCTCCCTGCCACGCTCGGGCCCTGCCACACGGACATCTCAGCACTGAGCGCGGTCTCGGGGGGCTTTGTCCTTTGCAGGCAACTGTGGTGATGTGGAAGATCCTCCAGGAGCCCTGTGTCCCACACATCGTGAAGGTGCACTCCTCCCGTCTACTTGTGCATCTGCTCTTCCAAGTGTTCTTCAGCACAGAAGAGACGCCAGAGGAGGTTGATACCTTCTGGAAGGGATGCCAGGAGCAACACGGCCATGCCACCAGCCCCAACAGGTGCTCCATTCCAGTCCTCCTGTCCCTGCCGCATCAACAGGGCAGGAGCCACTGCTCCCAGTGTGACCCGGGCCTTGCTCTGCACACAGGTTTGCCTTGCAGACCCTGAAGTCCCTGCTGTGCCTAGAGCAGTACAAGGATGTGGTGATGGCAATGGAACGCAGGTGTGGCTGGGACACGCTGCTCTGTGCTGACACCCAGCACTATGCCGTGGGTCTGCTGGCCAGGTGAGACCCCCTTCTCCCCACTGCCTCTGACATTTGTGCTCTGGCCCTGGGGGGCCCCACACAGTCCCCGTGGTCGTGGGCCAGAGGGCCTTGTCACTGAGGGATGGCCAAGCAGCCTGGAAAAAGCAGGGAAAGGGGGGTGCCCACAAAGAGCCAAATCTCAAATGGCCCAGGTCCCCTTGCTGTATGCTGGGGAAAGACCAAACCACTGTGAGTCAATCCTGGGAGAGGTTTGTTCCCCTGGCTCACAATCTTATGGACTTTTACTCCTGACAGGGAGATGTCCTGCATCTCCATACGCTCGTGTTCCCGGATCTTTCGCTATCTGCTCCAGCTGCTCAGCACACAGGAGCCACGCTGGGATCTGCCCGCCCTGGCATTCCTTGTGGAGGTGAGCCTGTTGGCCAGCGCTGCCTCGCTGAGCTGCCTCCCAGCTCTCTGCCCTCTCGTAGCCACAGCGGCCAGGACGGTGCCCACGCCCTGTGCTGCTGCCTGGGCCCAGCCCTGTGCGGTTCTGGGCTCCTGCCAGCCGGGTCCCCTGTCACTGCCCTGTGCCTTTCAGGTCCTAAAGTTCTTGGATTTGACTAAATCTGGTGTCAGCATCCTGAAGATCATGTCAAGGTACCTGCAGAGCGAGTGCAGGCAGCGGCGTTGCCTGGTGCTCAGAGGCCTCGTGGTGCTCAGCAAGGATTCCTCGACGGTGAGAAGGGGGCAGCGGCTGAAGCTGCGCTGGGCAAAGCAGCCCCTTGGGTTGGCAGGACTTCAGGAGCTGAGGCAGCTGCTGCCAGCTCTCCTGCCTCACCTGCCCCGGTGCTTTGGGACAGGCCTTTGGCCCGTGGGCCCTGCAGCAGCAGGGTGGGGTTGCAGAGCCAGGGCGGTGTTGGCCGTGCAGCCGTCCATGGCTTCCCAGCACAGCCTTGTGTTCCACACAGGCCAGAAGGATGTGCAGTGTATCTCAAAGCCTTCTGGAGTTGCTGGGAGATGCAGATGGAGACGTGGTCAGCATGAGCCTCCGTGTGTTCAGGAATGTGCTCCAGCACAAAGACATCCTGGTATCCAGCACCACTGCCCCAAAGCTGGCTGAGGTGCTCCTGCTGCTCTTTGACCACGTAAGGCTCTGTGTCCCCATCTGCAGGCCATGACTGCTCCCCAGAAACTTTGCCCACGTGAACCTGGAGTAATTGGTCTTAAGGCTTCACCCTCTTCCTTTCCTCCAGGACAACAGCTATGTGCAGGTGCTCTCGCTTGAGCTTTTCTTCAGGGTGATGGACCTGGTAGTGGATGAGGGAAAAAAGCCCCTTGAGAAGATTTTGAGCCAAAGCCTGCTCCCACTCTTTTTCTACTGCCATGATGAGAATCAGCGCATTGCAAAGGTGAGGTTTTGCGTGTTGCTGGTGGATCCCTGGGAGGGAGCTCAGCTGCCTCCTGCCCTGGCGCCTGGCAGGGCTGCAGCCTCCTCCAGGCCTTGGCACAGGAACACGTGTCCTGTGCCCTGGGCTGTGGGGCCATCTCTGGCTCTCTGCTGCTCTCCAGGCCTCTCAGGAAACACTGCTTCGTGTGGCCGAGTTCCTGAAGAGAAGGAAGCTCAAGCAGCTGGTGAAGAAGGAGCAGCTGTGGAAGTTTGCAGAGCGCCTGGTAAGGATGGCCTGGAAGCCCCAGGCTCAGCCTGGAGAAGCCCCCTGAGCGCGGTGCTCGGTGTGTGGGCCGGCAGCTGTGCCCCTGCCCGGTGTTGCACCCAGAGGCCGCACTGGCTCTTCTCCAGGCTCCCGTGGGCCCCAGCCGGGTGCCGATGGAGCCCCGGCCCGGCGGGGCTGCGGGGCGGCCCCGCGGCTCCCCGGGCAGCAGCCGGCCCTCTGCCCCCTCCAGAGCCCGGTGCCAGCGGCTGCTGGCCGGGCCTCGGGGCTGTGCGGGCAGGGGAGGCCGGGGCAGGGCGCAGGGAGCGCCCGGCCCAGGGGCTGAGCCCGCGCCAACCCTTCCCTCCTGCCGCTCTCTCCAGCTGGAAGAGGACAGGAGCCGAGTGGCCGAGATCCTGCGCCGGGCCCTGCCCTACCTGGACAGCCCACAGGAGCCCCTGCGAGAGGCGGCCGTCAGGTTCATGGGTGAGCCACGAGCCCGGGCTCCCTCCCCACCCCGCCGCAGCTCGGCCCCAGCCCCGGCTGCTGCCCCGGCAGCGCCATCCGGGCCCGGCGCCGTGGAGCCCCGCCTGGCCTCGGCGCTGCTGCCGCCCTCCGGCAGCCGTGCCCTGGGGCGGCAGCGTGCGGCAAGGGCCCGGGCTGAGCCCTGCCGGGCCACCAGGGCGTGTGGCCACAGGGCTGGCAGCGCCGCTGGCAGGGAGCTGTGCCGCTGGCAGCGCCGTGACAGCCTCTGTGTTCACAGGCATGGCCGGGGTGCTTCTGATGGGGCAGCAGGAAGAGCTCCACGCCCTCAGTCAGGGTGAGTGAGGGCAGCGGGCTGACAGCGGGGACTGGCGGGAGAGGTGCAATGCCTGGGCAGGGTGCTGCAATCCCTGTCCCGGCTGGGGTGGGCTTTGCTCCTTGTGTGGATAACAGGTGGCGTGGGCAGAGCACAGAGAGATTTCAGGGTCTCGGAGGGGCGGACTCATGGCAGGCTGATCCAGTTGACACCCCCTTTTCTTGTGGCTATGGCAAGAGCTGGGTGTGATGGACCTCACAGGAAGGTCTCCTAGGATTCCTGGCTCTAACTGGGGCTCTGCTCCTCTCTCTTCCAGCCCTTCAAGCCCTGAGGAGAGATGACAGACCTTCCCAGACAAACATGGAATTTCAGCATCTATTCAATGAAAGAGCTGCAGAACTGGCTCAGAAGAACCAGTGTCTGCATCAGGCCTCCAAATGCCATGGAAGATGAGACTACCTTGAGACCAGAAGAGACCAGCTGGAGCTCCAAGCACAGCGGATGATTGGAACGCCTGACCCTGTGGGAAACTTGCAGGGCTCCAGCCCTCTCCCTGCTTATAGATAGCTTCTTCCCTCCAGCCCTCAGACATTGCCCATCCCCTCTTTTTCCCTCCACTCTCCCTCCCTGTTGACATCTCTTTCCCTCCAGCCCTCAGATCCTGCCGATCCCAATTTTTCCCTCCCACCTCAGCCCTTGGTTTCATCTTCCATTAATAAACAGTTTGGCTTCTTCACTTTGCCTCCATCTCTGTGGAGATGAAGCGACGCAAATCCCGAGCCCTGGGGCACACAGGCCCCTGCTGCCGTCCTCTTCCATGCCATGGTTTGTGCACACACACAGAGGAACGAGGGCAGATCAGGCTGGAAAGGTGCCTGTGCTGAAATTCCACAACACTGTGGAGTTAGAGATCTTGCTGAGCACCTTGGAGCCCCTAGAACTTTGGAAGAGCCAGCCTGAGTATGCTCTGAACCCAGCTGTGAGGGATTCCATGGCAAGCATCCACAGAGGGCAAAGGAGCTTGGAATGCTGGAGGTTTTCAAGAATAGCTTCCTGAAAGCACAGCGGTGCTCCATCCCTGCACAGGATGAGGAAGAGGGCAGAACCAGCGACCATCCGGGCTTAACAGGGAGCTTTGGGTGTGCCTGAGGGCAAATGAAGCAGCAGCGCGGTGCCCGAGACTCGGACGCGCGACCGTGCCAGTGCCTGGAGCGCTGTCAGGCAGTGCCGGGATCCTAGGTGTGGTTCTGGTCCCCACAAGTGAGGAATGGCAGCCCCAGGCTCAGAGCCAGTCAGAAAGCCAACCAAGTGAGCCCACAGGGAGGGCGCCCTTCCAGTTTCTCTGGGCCATGGCCGCAAAACAGCCCCTGCTGCTTCTTCCTCCGCCTGTGTTTGGGGTGTGCTGGTGGCAGAGGCAGCCAGGTTGGGCTCTGCCTTCCAAAGCCTGTTGGGAGCAGGCATGAAAAGCGCTGCGTGCACAGCGGAGAGTCCTGGAAGGTGCTGGCAAAAGCGTCCCGTGGGAACAGGGCTCTGGTCTGTGGCCGGGACCAGCCTGGTTTTGGTGCCGTGAGCGCAGGCAGGAGTTGAGTCAGCTGAAGAGGTGTAGGAATATAAAAAGGTAAAAGACACTTTCCAAAGCTGAGAAAGGCTGGGAAATTTCTACACCTTCTCCTGAGAAAGGAAGTTAAGAACCAAGTGAATACATTGATATTTGTCATAAGGAACAAGAAAGAACAAGAACGTATGGATAGCTCAAGATGTGAAGAGTCCGAGATATATGCTTTGCAAAGATAGAACAAGTTTCCATCTTAAAGAACGAATTATTGTGTATTGTTTGAGGTTCATAGAAGTCCTTTTGTCAATGTTTAACCCACGTGGGTCCTTTTCTGATTGCTTAGAGTATAATGACTTTACACCTTTTCTTTTATGCTATTGGTTCAAAGAATGTGTATAAAAAGGCTTTGCATGGGCTGCCATCTTGTCTCTGATCTGTGTTTGCATGGATGTTGTCATTTTCCTGTGCCTCTTGCTTTTTGCTTGTATGATGAAGACAGATAATAAATCACAAGTCTGCAACCAGTCAGGGTCCCGTCCCGTTTGTGAGACACGGACCGATCCGGAAGAAAGAGGCAGCGGGCAGCCCATGTTTGTAGAAGGCCTGGGGCTGCACGTCTGAGCCTCCACCTGGAAACACACTTGGGGGAATACAAGCTAGAGCTGGAGTGCCTGTCCGGAAAGGACCTGAAGTCTTTCAGCCTTGCCAGTGTTTCTTGAGGGTGTGTTGGTGTTCCCCAGAAAACCTACACATTTTGGGAAACGCCTTTGGAGGAAAGGGGCTTGCTTCTCAAGGAAAGTGCTTCCCAGGGAGCTCCCAGTGAGGTAGGTGCGAGTATCCCCCTTTGGCTCTCTGTGCTCCTTTCAGTCCTTGAAGGCCCATTGCACTTGGCAGAGGGGCAGGAAGAAGGCTGTGAAGAGCAGGTTTGGCATCCACCTGGACCTGCCGAGACCAAGCCAAGCACCTGCAGCAGGATGTGTTACCCCCCTTTGGACAGAGGTGTGAGCAGAACCGTCTCTGTCCCGCTGTGAGCCCCAAAGCTCTCTGTGGGAGCTGTGAATGAAAAGGCCTTTACACACACCCTTTTCACATCTTCCCTGTCTGCTGTTGCCCCAGATCGAAAAAAGCAAGATGTATTCTATTTGCCATCTGTAGGGCAGTTGTCTTGTGTGAAGTGGGCAGTTGTTCCTTATCTCTTCCACAATCAATCCTCCCTCTGGAAAGACATCTGCTGATAGTGGGCCACTGCAAGACTGAAAAGAACTGTAACATGCCATTGTGAGATGCTCCGCCCAGAGGGAGGAGCCAAGCATCCCTACCTGCATGTATAGTCTTGAACTTCTGGCCCAGGAGCACAGCTATTTCTGCGCTGGATTTTCCCAGAGGAACAGCTGCCTCTTCCACTGCCTCTTCAGAGGAAGACTGCACCCTTTTCCACAAGATCACTTCTCCAACAGAACCACACCTGACACTCCGGGAGGACTGCAGCCACAATTCCAATTGGACTGCTACCAACACCCTGTCCACCAGGGTGTCAGGTTGTATTCTGACTCTGTCAGTGTTGTTTTAGTTCACTGCATTGTTTATTTTATCTGTTATTTCCTTCCCTAATAAAGAACTGGTATTCCTGCTCCCATATTTTTGCCTGGGAGCCCCCCTTAATTTCAAACTTAGAGCAATTCAGAGGGAAGAGGTCTACATTTTTCCATTTCAGGGGAGGTTCCTGCCTTCCTTAGCAGACACCTGTCTTTCCAAACCAAGACAGCTGGGTTTCAGCTCTTGGCAATATGCATTTGCCTCCTGCTTGGTGGGAGCTGCTGTGGCCCAGGGCCAGCACAGAGCTGGGCTGGGTGGGCCAGGCAGCGTGGAGAGTCTTGGCTGATCTTGGCACATGCCTGGCCTCAGAAAGGCTTGGAAGGTTTGCCTCCCAAAGTGTCCTGCTCATTGGCTCTCCCTGTGCATCTTGGAGAGCACAAGGTAGGCATTTCTGGCAGCTGGGCATCAGCAGGCCTTACAATGGGGGCGTGTTGTGGAGCAAGCCCAGCTGAGGTACCCTTCCGCCGTGCCTGCCTGAAGCTCCCTGGGTTCCCCTGCCCCGCCGAGGCACGGTCAGCAGCAGGGGATACTCCCCTGTTTCTCGAGGAGTTTCGGGGAGCGGCTAAGACAGAGTGCTTCGCTGTTTGCCTGTTAAGGAGGAGAGGCGGCGTCCGAGGAGGTCATGAGGGAGTCAACACAAGGCTGGGGAAAAAGTCTCAGGTTTAATGCAAGCTCCAGGGAGCTCTGAATGCCCTTGTCCCAGCTTTTTTCAATCTCCGCCATTATCTACTTCTTATTCTATTTTCCACCTGTGTTACAATGCAACTTTAAAGACTGTTTTTACTTAAGACTAGGTTTTCCTGTGGTATACAATGGCTTTCTCCATCTCCATCTCCATCTTTCTGCAAAACTTACTAAGTGTAACTAGGTTCTTGAGCAAAAACAACCTCACGGATGGGTTTGCCTTTGCCTGAGGTGGGATTAATCTAAACAGTCTTTCTTAAAATACTTTCTATATGTACCACAGGGACTTTATCGCTGTTTACTGTGTGCAGGGGTTCAGACTGGGCAGAACTAGCTTGATTGATGGATCTTTGGGTGTTGACTACCTAGGTGGCTTTTGTTAAATTTATTTTTCAATTTCTAAAAGTTTCTCCGCCAAGTGCCTTCAGGGGAGTTTTAAGTAGTCTGTTGCACCGTTCAACTTTCCCGGCAGTTGGTGTATGATAGGGGATATGATATATCCATTCAATACCATGTTGCCTGGCCCAGGTGTTGATAAGGCCGTTCTTGAAATAGGTCCCATTGTCCAATTCAATTCTCTCAGGGGTGTTGTGTCTTTACAGGACTTGCTTTTCTAGTCTCAGGATGGTGTTTTGGGCAGTAGCATGAGACACAGGGTAGGTATCTAACTAGGGCTGCTTCAGAAAGTCCCAATGGATGGAAGGCAGAGACAAGACCATTGAGGAACTTGGATATGAGCTCTACCAAATCTGCCAACACATCAAGCTCAAAGGTGGACAGCACAGTGTGATTTAAATAACATTCCTGTTCCATTATACTGGGGAACAAGATGTTACCATCTGAACTAGTCCTTCATTAATTAAGTCTGGACAGGAGAGTTCTGAAGGTTGGTTCGGAGCAGATGCTCATGTAGGAGGAAACCTTGAAGGCACCCTGTGAATCTGCATGTGCAGCTTTCTACCTCTGTATTTCATGAGTTACTTTTTATTTCTTCTTCTGGATCCTTCTCAAAACGGGTCAAAAAAAAAAAAAAAAAGGCAAAATGGTAGTGGCAGAGACTAAAGAGAAACATGAAAAAAGAAAAAAATTTGGAAGAGGACATCCCTCACAGCATGCAGCCAGTGCTGTTCCCTGGGAGGGACAGCCATGCTTTAAAGAGCTGATTTTCCTCCTTCTTTTCCAGGAGACTCTGAAGCCAAAATGCAACATTTGTAGGCCAGCTCACTCACTCCACCAAACTCCTCCAGTGCTGCAGGCTCTGCAGCTAAGGATGAGCCTGGCCCAACACCTGGGTTTGGGAGGCAGCGTGGGGACAGAAGGGAACAAACAGCTCATCACTGACACTCCAGAGAGGAAATATATTAATTAAACACCAAGGGTGACAGAGAATTCCCATGTGCCAATAGGATGACGAAACTGAGGAAAAAATATCTGAAATTAATGATTATTAATCTTCTATACCCACCCCAACTGATTATTCCTGCAGGTATAGAGTTAGAAATGCTTTATGTAGGATACATGCTGTTGATACTGTTTACTCAGCCCCAAATAAAGTTTTCAAATGCTTCAAAACCCTGTTTGTATTAGGAATACATAAATTCCTATCTGATTCAGACATTCATCACCTGCATATTCTTCTGAATATTTCAATGTAATCTGGTTTGAATGCAGATCATTGACTTTCTGTTCCAACACTGTCTGTAAACACCACACTCTATTTTGCTCAAAGCACACTAAATAATCTCTGACTTCACTGTAAGTGTCCAGAAAAAATTTAGCACTATTAATCAACTGAAACTGTTTACAGACATGTTTGGACAATGGATGCAGAAGATCAGGACTAAAGATTATTTTTAGCTGTTATTGTCCAATTTTACTTCTCTCCATACAAACCATTAAAGAACAGGTTTGAATAGTCTCAGAAACATTTATTAAAGCACTACAGGCAGCTGCAAACAGTCAGTTCCAAATAAATGCACCATTTAACAGCTAGAATAGCTGAAATTCCAACTAGCAATAGAGAGCAGCACATAAGTATTTGCCTGAAGGGTTCAGACAGTTTAATTCTCTTTTATTACCAACAAAGCAGAAAAGAAAGCTAGCTGAGAATTCTGCAGGAAAGGATGTGCTTTTGCTTTGAAGGAAGGGATTATTTTTAACCATTGCACCTCCTTGCTCAAGGGCTGAGGACAGCACCCCGTAGTAGCACCTGCTCCTGGGCCTTCAGCTCGTTGCGCTGGAGCCTCCTCTTCCTCTGAGCATCATAAACCTGCCCACGGTCATTCTCCACCTTGTCCTGCAAGGCCTGCAACAACAGCAAAACACACATGAGAAACATGGGATGGCAGCAAAACTTCCAGGTCACGTCTCCAACGAGCTCGGGAAGGACGTGGAGCACTGTGAGTCCAGCTGGACTTGGTGCTGAGGCATGACAGAGGCAGTTTGGCCACCCAGAAAAGTTACTTTGCACAGGTGGGACCGTTGGCTGAACAAGAGTAGTTACAGCTTAAAAGTCTTATCTTCTTATAGGCTACTCATCCTAATAATATATTATTTTTATATCTTCTTACCGACTATTCATCCTAAAAATGCAAGAAATACTCTCAAAGGTTGGAAGGCAAATGGAAATATTGCACCATTTGCATTTGCAAATGTCCCAGGTTTTTGTTGTCATCCTATCTGCACCACCTGAGCTTCTTAGGTGCAGTTTTGCAGTGTACCAACAGGTTTTTTTCTTTAAGCCAGAATAATCCTCTCTCTGGAAAGCAATGTCTGGAATTTGGAGTGGAAATCTATTCCATATTACTGAAGTGGGATGCTGGCCGAGATGAGGGTCTCCCCTCCTGCCCTGTAGTCAAATCTAGCACGTGATCTACAAATGAAGTATAAATGGCAATAAATAAAAGGAATAATATGATCCTGTCACTTTACCACAACTACCCAGTCCTTATTTAGTTCAGAAGTAATCACTCCTAAACCAAGCTCATAAAATGCATCAACAAATTTGTTTTGCCATGATTGTTCTCCTTATACATTTATTTTTATTCCAGCAGTCACTCAGAGCCTTGATCTTTTTGTTACATGCTTAAGAAAGGAACAGCGTGCCCCAAGGAACTGATAGTCTGTGTTATTGCTAACAGATACACACCAAGCAAACAATACAAAGTTTTTTTTGTTTGTTTCCTCCTCATTGTGGGATGTTTGAATACACGCTTAACATTTACTTACACATTTACTAAAAGCTTAGCGATGTTGTCAGCTTGAATAAAGGCATTGTTAACTGCAAGTGCTGACTCCAAGCAAAGTGCACAATGTGGATGGGGGATTGACACCAACACAGAAGCGGCTGTGGCTGCAGAAAGGGAATATTTTGAGTTATCTTTTGTATGGCAGGAAATCGGGGCATTGATACCCATCAGAAAAGCAGCACGGGGCTGGACCTGGGAAGGGGCTCGTGCTGCAAATGCCACTGAAGGAGCCCTCCAGTGCTGCTTTTAAAAAAGCTGAGCTGCACAGAGGCCTTCTGCAGAGCACCCTGGAGTTACAGAATCATTAAGGCTGGAAAAGACCTCCCAGATCATTGAGTCCAACCTTTGACCAACCCTACAATGGTCACTAAATCGTATCACGAAATGCCACGTTCACTTGTTTTTTGAACACTTCAGGGATGGTGACTCCACCACTTCCCTGGGCAGTTCCAGTTCTTGACCGTACTTTCAATGAAGAAATTTTTCTTAATACCCAACCTAAACCTCCCTTGCTGCCCCTGCCTTTCCCTTGAGAGGAGAGACCAAGAACCCCACGGACTCAGGGAGTTTTGCAGGACCTGCCATATGGTTTATGTTTGCTTCCAGCGGCCCAGGGTACCCGTGCACAACTCAGGATCATTAAAAGTCCTCATGGTGCAAAGATTTAACAGCAAAAATGCCTCGCTCTTTTCCACAGCACCAAAATCCTGCACTCTCCAATAATTTACAGGCTAAAATTGCTATTGAGGTAAGATAAGAGGACTACTTATGATAGATCTTGCATGCTGTTTTGACGTGATGCCAGGCATTAACTTTAAAGTCTTATAGCTGTAAGATTGTTACATGTTCTGATGCCAAAAATTGCAACCAGACCCAAGCATGAACTTCAAATCTGCCCAGGGACTTTTATGCTATCAGAGCTGCTGAGAAATGTTGAAATCCAGGCTTTGAATGCATAACCCGTCTTCAATAATCAACAAGTCTTGCAGGACCAGGAATTTGCATTATGAGAATGAAATATATGTGGCAATTATATGGGAACTGTAGGCTTTTTGTTTGCTTTTTGTCCACCTATCTTGTGAGGTAAAACACAAACAAACATAAAAGCTAAAATGAGCAGTGTAGATATGCAATAAGGAGCAGGGTCATTCCACATTTGAGGAAGATCACCAAAAACCCAATTAACTAAACAAAGATCCTGCCATAACCCCACAGTGTCCATTCATAACCAGCCCAGGATGACTCGCAGGAACATTCCTGAAGCACATTTTGGATAAACTACAAAGTATGACCCATCTTCTCCTGCTCTTTCAGGATCAGCTTTTCCAGCCCAAATGCTGAAAAATAAGGAGGCAAGAAACCTCATCACACATCACTCATCCTTCCCTTGTGCTCAAGAGCAAGTTGGACCCTTTCACAGGACTTGGAAGCTGGCCAAGAGATAACATTTAAAGGTTTAAATACATGTGAGTCCATATAAATGAGTTTGTGCCAGAAAACAGATTTCTATCACCCCCATCCGCAGGTCCTGAGTACAAAACTGGATCTCAGACTGTTCATGCACAGGACAGCAGCCCCGTGGTGGCAAAGAGAAGTGGTGCCCTGCTCCTTCCTTCCCTTCTCCACTTTTACATCTCTTATTTACAACAAACTTCTTCTGCAGAGGGTAAAACAAGAGGCTCCTTTAAATCTGAGGGTTTGCAATGCATCTGAAAGTCTTTAAATTTGGGAAATTCAGATAACACAGCCTTTATTAGGTTCACCTACTCTAGGTAGTGTTTGCCAGCACGGAGCACACATGTTTTATTTCATTAGGACAGCAGAAAATGTCCTAAATTTAAATTTAGAAAGAAAGTATTTTTACTATAGCGTGTAAGTACAGCAAACTAACAACTCTTCCAGTTATCCATTCACCATTTGTCCAAACCAGAACTGACTGTATGAACTCCCAGATTTTTCCAATCACATCATAACTGGCTCTTGGCAGGTTTTGTATTGGGATGGCAAAAAACAACTCAGCTAATTCCTTGGATCAATCACAAATACCTTTACTGGACCCTTTTTGGACTATTCCTGTGCTGCATAAATTCCACGAGTAATTAATGTTCATTTGAGTACTCCAGATATTGTATCAGCACAATGGCAAAAAAAGTAAAACCAAAAGCTCAGCATTTGATCAAAGCCGTGCCAGAATGAAAAAGCAACATCAAAATCTCATGGTTGCTGTAGATTCCTGCATGCGATTAACTCTGAAAATAACTATTGGAAGTACACAAGTTTGTTGCTCGTGATTTTAATTTTCTAGGAGGGATCATGAGAGATGTCATGAATAATGCACCTTTTTGAAGATCACACTGAAAATTCTCTCTGTAGTCAAAAAGCCTCACATGCAGTGGCCAGAGCCTGAATGCTGATGGCAATTCCTGAAGCTACCAGAACCTCAGATCTTTCTCTGAATCAGACAGGGAAGCTTTTGCCATATAGAACGCTCTTAAAAACAGCAGAGGATTTACCCCAGGTACACCCCAGAACATCTCTTTTATAAAATTAAACAAAGTTCTGTTTTGTTCAGAAATGCAGTTTTTATTCTACTTCAAAGTGTCACATTTTGCCCAAAGAGCAGCAGAGCCTATGATTAATAACTGCCGAGATGAGGAAAAAGGGATTAAAAATAAAAATCCAGGCCAATTTTTAAGCGTCAGAGGCTTTTTTTGCCCTGAACAGAAAACAAAACTTAACTTATTTAGTTAAATTTTTCCAGGTTCCTGTCACCGTAGAGCAGGACGGGAACAGAAATGACTCCAAGTCGAAGGCAAGAGAATGAACTCTGATTTATTTCAAATGCACCGCTCTATTTATAGGGATCATCGTGCAGACTGATTTCGTTGGTCTTAGAGTAAAAACACCTCACACCATTGGTGTGCAGTGAATGACGCACGGTGGCAGAACCTATCTATAAACAATGTGAGCAACAAGATAGATTAGAGAGGTATTTACATTCTTTCCCAACTGTCTCCCAGGCTCTCGCCTGGTTAGAAAACCTTCTAAAGCTGAACACCTGTGAGATGTCCCTCACCCTTCCAGAGGCCAGCATGTCACCTCTGTCAGGTGGCAGCACAAGTGGTGCCATTGCTTTGATCTGGCCCAACAGACTCCCTTCTGTTCCAAAAGCCACACACAAAACACACCATTGTTCCCCCCAGCACAGAGCAGGGTCTCTCAACACCTACCAAAGTGATCTTGTTCCTTAATTCCCTGAAAAAGCCCCTTCCAGATGGACCAGAGCAGGCCTGGCACCAAAGCCAACCGCAGTGTTTCATCCTCTCACGGCACAGAAGATAAACAGAAATGAAACCACATTTCCCTGCTGGAAATGCAAGCTTAGATCCACACAGGAACAGTGATAAGAGAGAACTTTCGTGGATTAACCACCTCATTCCTACAAAGTACTAAAAACCCCCTTTCAATCCTTCAGCAGGTGTCACCAACAAAGGCCACTTGAGTTTCATGACCAAGCTCACACCTGTGTCTGGTGCAGCTCCTTAGCTCCCTAGTCTGTGTCACGCAGTAATTTCTCTCCTTCTGCTTTTCCCCCCTTTACATTTCACAGCAGTACTGAACAAAACTTTCTTGTCTCCACCCAAACGTTTCCTGAGTATTTCCCAACCCTGAAATTACATTACAAAGAAGAAAATCACCTTCAGTGGGCCAAATCCAGCATTCATACGAACATTCCCCGTGTCAAAAATGATAAAAAGAATAAACCGCTGTTTCTTGACAAGAAGAGAAACAGATAATGCATTAAATAATTGAACCTGGTGATTATGAAAATAGGTGTTGCCACCTGTAAGCCTGGGGAACAATTTGAAAGAGTCGGAGGTACAAAGGATTGTGAGGAGGAAACAAAAAGCATTTTCTGTGTAGGTTCTCCCCCCTCCGTCCCCATCACAAAATTCTATACATAAAATAAATATAATATCTAGAAATGGTGCTTTTATAGGAAGGACAGCAGCACACCGTGACCTACAGCTGCAGGAAGGGGTGTTTTCTCCCCTCCACCTGCAGGAGCAAAGCAACTGCCCTGTTGTTCATATCTTTTCTCCATCTCATCCAACTGCCAGGAGAATTCTTTGGCTTGCTTTTCCCAGAGCAATTTTGATCTGCTTAGATCTGCTTCAACCTCTGCCATCTACATGGGAAAAGAAAGGGAATATTTAATTTTTTTTTTTTTTTTTTAAGGCATAGCTTGAAATGTTCTGACATTTCTACAGTTGTTTATAAACCATCAAAGAGGAGAATATCACTTGTTGGGAATGATAACAACACCATTTGTACGTAGTGAAAATGAATATTCAGTCTCTACCGGATTATTAGTTACTCAAGGTCATAGTGATCACTGTCATGCCACTCCCTAATTACAAAAGATTGGCTCCATTTTTCACTTAAGAGTGCTGAATATCCCATCAAAATTAAGTAAATATTTTCTCTAGACATATTTAAGACTGAAATATATTTCTCCTAAAAATATACTGCCTGTGGAAATTCAAGGGAAATCATGTGTGAGTCAGAGCATATACTACACAATTAAAGCAAGTTTACATTAAATCAGAAAATAACTTTAAATAACTTAAAAGAGAATTAATCGGGCTGCAAGTGAAGTCCTCTGAAGATAGTCATCGCCTATGAATAATGAGTCCCACAGATTCCAGCACGCAGCATCAAGGAAGCAATTTCACAACTCAATTGACAAAGGCTTTTGTATCAAAAGCACAACTGTTAGCTGCACATCAGGCATGTTTCCAAGGAAATGTATATAAATATACATATGTAACTCTGCTGCAGTGCACACTCATCAGTGACTTTCAGATCTAGATCCCAAGAGAAGCAGTGAATAAACTGTGTCCCTAAAAAGGGAAAAGAGGTGGAGGGGTTTGAAGGACCACAAGCCCATCTGCTCCAAAAAAAGAAGAAACCCGTGGATTTCTGAACCACGAGCCAAAATCCTGCTTGGCCTAAGGGAGTGCTCAGTGTTCAAGAGATGTCTGTGCCAATTGGCCTGGACATCACTCCCCAGGCAGGAAGGAGGAGAAAAGGCAGCACTCGCAGTGGGAAAAGCATTTTATTGCAGAGTACTCCAGCAGGAAAGGAAGGGACTGGAGTAGGAGCAGTTGGCCAAATAGAAAGTGGAAAAAGAGAACAGCGAGGAAGCAGCTCCTGAACCTCACTGCTACTATCTTCCCTTAAGAAAAGGGACTGCAATCAATGTTTTATGAATCATTTTCTTCCAGCGCCAAACTTACTCAAATTGCATGTCCATGGCCATATTTTACTCAGGTTCATAAAACCCAGAAAAATAACAGATCTTGTTGCTGCACCAAAGGAGGTCTTTTTGGGGTTTTTTTTGAGAATGAAAATGTTCTAAAAAGTGAAATAGTAAAAACATGTGCAAAGATGCTTTCAATCTACTGGCTTCTGCAGTTTGTTCGTTAGGTCACGTTCATCTGTTTCCAACAACTGCCACAAAGGCTCTTGATCACTGTTGGCCAAACCCAGGAAGCCCCAGATCTACAGTTCCATGACATAGCCTATGTATTATTTCTCTTTGTTTTAGTTACTACTGGAAAAAATGCAGATCTTGCAGTTAAACACATGCCACCCACCCACCAGTGGACATCAGATGACTCTTAATAATCACAAGCTTGACAAAATAGGAAGCAGATGGCAAAATAAATGATATTATCATAGAGCCAAACTAAAGAATCAGATATTGATTGCAACAACTGAAAATGACCCCATCCGACTCATCTCCATAATTAACTTCATCTCACACCAAAAATGGGTTTAAAGCCGAGTATTCCTCATGCAGATCAAAGGACAGAGTTGCTATGGCTTCTGCAGTTGTTTTGTAAGTAATACCTATCACCTCACCACAAAACACAGAATTTTCCAGTATGTCCCAATGTACTGGGGGATTTATCTAAGGGTAGGTGGATTCAGAGGAATGAGAAAGGCCAAAGCCATGAAGAGAGAGCTTCAGCAGTGTTCCTCTGATGTATTTCCTTGGACCTTGGCTCCTGGAGAATAGAATAACTCAACTGCACAATATCATTTAGTATTTCTAGATTTTAGCACCCAAGTAGTAAAGAGAAAGAAGTAAAGAGAAAAGAAGGAGTAAATTTTGGCTGATTCATGAAGTACAGCAAAACTGATTTTCAAAATTTCCCAGAATGCAGCAATATTCTGAAAGAAATTGACTGTCATTTTAAAATTATGGTTGACTATGTTTTCCAATTTTTTTTACACATTCTTATGTTTTTGATTGGTTTTCTTTGATGAAGTGTTTTTTGGGTTTTTTTTAAGTGAATGAAACTATTATTAGCCTTTCTAGAACTAGACAACATCCCTTTTAGAGCAGAACTAGGGTATTATTTTAAGTCATCATGAAGAAATTTCAGGAGGGTCACACAGCACAGAAAATGTCAGATTAAAATGGTGGTGGGATTTCTTGTATTGCCCTTGTGGGTATGGCCTGCTGCACATCTTGTTTTTATAAGTTTGTTCTTACCTTTTTTTTTTTTTTTTTAAATTTCCAAATTCTGTTATTTGCTGCCTGCCTGGGTCTTAAAAATATCAGCAGTGAAGATTTTCAAAAAACTTTGAGAACAACAAAAAGGGAGTTTCCTCAGCCCTAAGGCAGCACTCTCAGGCACCCATTCCAGTCCCAGCCTGCAGCACCCTCCTGTCAGCAGTGAGGTTTGGTCAAGGTAGGTGAGGTTGGAACTTGCAATCCAGAATGACAAGCTGGAGTTCTGCCTGGAGATCTCAACCACAGGAGGAGTAAGGAAATATCCCTTCTCTCCCCTTCTTTTTGATCACCTTTTGCTTGTTCCCTTTCACTCCTTGGGCTGCTTTTATAAACTCCAAGGAGAATGGTTTCACTACTGTTTGCTCCATAATAAATTTAAGCCACCAAACTCCCTGATTTTCAGGGACAGAAAAATGGATTTTTCCATCCTCTGCACATGACTGCCAGCAGCCACCATGGCTCTGCCCCTATTTGGGCTCAAACTGATTACAGGAGCTCATTAATGGAAGACAAGAGTCGCTGGGAAAAGAGTAGGAAGAGACACATGTAAGTGGGAAATGACAAGCGTTGTTCCATAGGGTGTATAAACTAACCCTTTATACTC